>NC_141909.1:57314466-57615955 GCF_057802395.1 Ceratotherium simum simum | reverse complement strand
TGTGAAATAATTGATACTGATGTTTTCTATCCCATTTGGTCTGTTTCAGCACCCAATACTGAAGAAAGTATATCCCTACCCCATATGTAATTTTAAAAAAATTCCAAGGCTTAAAACAGAAAATTTACATGTATACTGAAATTTAAATTGCTTTTGTCTAGGTTTTCTGATTGCAGTATGATTAAGTTCTTTTGAGCTAAACTTTCCAGTTATTTTGGTTCCTTTGTTTGACTTGTACTTAAGTAAGGGTTTAGTCTGTCTGGTGAGTAATTTGGTGCTGGTCAGTTCAAAACCATGAAGAGACTGGAAGCTTAGCCATATACTTTCTAGGGATGTTTGCACGAGTGTGTTTTGTGTTCTACTGTTGTGAAAGCCAAAAATAACAAGGATTCCAATAAAAAGAAATTTGTCCTAATGAGCAGTTTTCAAAGAAGGGCATGGGTTCAGTGCAAATTTCTTCTATATTTGTATCTATGGTGGAATGGTAGTTAATGTTTTGTGGTCTTTTTTTTTACTAGTATGCATAGATGACTATGTCATTGGTTGGCTCAAACACTGGTGTGTCTGAATCACCTGAGGAACTGCTTTTTTTCCCTTCAGGTATCCTAGTCCAGCTGTGGAGATTCTGTAGCTCTGGTGGTAGAGCCCCGGCACTGTATTTTAAAAAGCCCTTCAGACAATTCTGATAGACACCAGAGTTAGCAAACTAGTTTTGAGTTTTTCTTTACTTGATGTTTATTTACACTTTTCTCATTACGCTTCTATTTTCTAGGTATATAACTTATTGACTAGATATATTACATGGGACTAGTTTCTTTTTGATTATCCAATCACACTGTTGATGCTTTGCAGTTTAGAAAATGACATATGTAATGCGCTTCCATTCATTCTCAATCAAATGTGTCTGTTTTGTTTTACCTCTGGGTGATTTACTGCTTTCCTTTGTGGGCTTTGACAGTAACCTGTTTGATCATGTTGTCATTACAGCAGGATGTGTGGTACCTTAGGTACTCTTGGCCACCTTAGAATGCCAGCTTTGAAGTTACTACTCCCCCTGTTATTTATTTGGATTACTAACTGGCCCTATACAGTTATTTTGACTTCCTTTTTGTCTATTTTTAACCCAAACTATTTTTATTAAATCTTTCCTTAATTCTTTAATTTTTATAAAGTTTGTGTTTTCTCCTATTGTTGCATGTTATGACTTAAAACTAAGTGATTTTAACTTAATACATTGTCCCAGGTTTTTATAGTAACCAAATCTAGGATAAAATTCACAGGCTATCTAACAGCTAATCACTCTCCTGATTTTTTTAGAGGTCACATTACTACATTTGAATCTTGCTATAATAAAGCCTTGAAATCTAGAACTTTTAGTTGATGGTAAGCAATATACTAAATTCGACTTCACTAATTCTTAACTTGAATTTTTCTTCCCAGTCACAGTAATCAATGTCTAAATTCTCCCAAGTCTACTTTTCTTGTATCTTAAAGTGGCTATCAGAATATTTATTTTTGTTTGAGACTAGCAACAAAACTACATGTTGAAAGTTCCTTCACAGAGAATTTATTGCCTTTAATATAAAATAATTTTCACCAAAGTTGGTAACTTTGATAAAGTGTAGACTTTGTAAAATATTCATTTGAACAGTTGGTAACACTTCCTATTTTAGGAAAACTTAATACATGTTTATTTTTATTGAAAGATGCAGACAGTCTTTTTGAACATGAATTGGGGGCTCTCAACATGGCTGCATTACTACGAAAAGAAGAAAGAGCAAGTCTTCTTAGTAATCTTGGACCGTGTTGTAAAGCGTTATGCTTCAGACGGGATTCTGCAATTCGAAAGCAGCTTGTTAAAAATGAAAAGGTACTGTTGTTTCCTTGGAAAAAATGCAAAGTGTTTGTTGAAGAGTATGAATGACATATTTTTCATTTGATTGCTTTAAGGTGAAATTAAGGTCTCATTATCTGTTTTTATGAGTTTAGTTTCCTAATCTTGTACACATATAAAAAGAAGAATTCTGTTAGAACTTATAATACTTTACATTTCACTTTAATAGTATTGATGAACATTTGT
Source organism: Ceratotherium simum simum (assembly GCF_057802395.1). NCBI lineage: Eukaryota > Metazoa > Chordata > Mammalia > Perissodactyla > Rhinocerotidae > Ceratotherium > Ceratotherium simum. Next base: position 57,613,875 of record NC_141909.1, on the reverse strand, counting down.
GTTGAATAACAATTTGTGATTCCACTTACGCATAAAGAAAGTTTAAAATACTCTATTTCCATGAAATATTTTTTATTTGTGAAAAGTTTTAGATAATAAAACATACTAGAAATTTATTTATTTTTTATTTTTTTTAGCTTATTTGTTTATTGCAGTAACATTGGTTTATAACATTGCAAAAATTTCAGGTGTACATCATTGTACTTCTATTTCTGCATGGACTACATCATGTTCACCACCAAAATACTAATTACAACCCATCACCACACACATGTACCGAATTATCCCTTTCACCCTCCACCCTCCCCCCTTCCCCTCTGGTAACCACCAATCCAATCTCTGTCCCTATGTGTTTGTTTATTGTTGTTATTATCTACTACTTAATGAAGGAAATCATACGGTATTTGGCCTTCTCCCTCTGACTTATAGAAATTTATTTAAATTGAAGATCAAGGAAAAAAATTTCCCAAACACAGAGTGATGAGGATATTTATAAGAATAGGGTTTATGAGAACGTACCAAGTTGAAAGAAACAGAAATAAATACAAGTGATTATATGTAAGCATTTACTTGAGAAGAATAAAGGGAATTGAAAAGAGAAGTAGAAATTAGTTTAGATTTGGGAGAGATCTGATCATGAGAAATTGAAAACATCTTAGGCTTTTTTTTGTTTTGTTTTGTTAGGAATATTGGCCCTGAGCTAACATCTGCCAATCTTCCTCTTTTTTTGCTGAGGAAGACTGCCCTGGGCTAACATCCATGCCCATCTTCCTCTACTTTATATGGGACGCCGCCACAGCATGGCTTAACAAGCGGTGTGTTGGTGCGCGCCCGGGATCCGAACCGGCGAACCCTGGGCTGCCACAGCGAAACACATGCACTTAACCACTTGCGCCACTGGGCCAGCCCCCATCTTAGGCTTTTTAAAATTAAGAAACTAGGATTTTTATTTGGGGGTGTGATGGGAATGCATAGTATGACAAAAGAGAATTGGTCCTAAAAAGTTAGAGAAATCTTTAGTAGCTTTTACTTAGGGACATTTAGGACAACATTTCTTAAGAAAAAGGTACTTCAATTTGGGGAGGAAATTAAATTTATGAAAAAGAGAGAGAGGAACTCATCTATAAAGATTAGAATGGAAACAGATATAAGGAAAAGGAGACTTTTAAAGTCTTCCCTGCTTAGAGGCCTGGCTCAAAATTACTTTTTGACACAGTGGCTACCATCATTCTTTCCTTTGCACTCCCATTTCAATATGTACTTAGTTCTTTTTATTCTGTTGCTTAGGTGCCCATCTCTCCTTGCAGCCTTTCTCAACTGGAAATTTCTCTGAGAAAATAAACCCTAGTGCCCTAAGCATGTATGCAATGAATCAGCTTTTCTTCTATGCATCTAGAATGGTACTAGTTACTACCATCCTTGGTTTTGAATTGAAAAATAGTCACTCAAATCATTTTCTCTTTGGTTCAGGTAAGGAACCTCAGTTGAGAAAGACTGTAGAGTTTGCAGTCTCATCAGAATCCTGCCCTCTTTTTATAAAAAATATTTTGAAACATTCTCTGGTTCCTCCTCCAGTATACCATAATGCCCCTCAAAAATTGTGACAACCAAAAACACCCCTGCAAATTCCTCATTGAGAACCATTGTTCAGAACCTTATAATTCTTCAACACAGGGCATAGACCATTAGCATGCATATTAAGATGCATATTAACATAGCATGACACATTATAAAAAGTTATAATGGCACATTATAAATGTGTTAAATGATCCATCTAAGGAAAGCATTGCACACTTTCTGATTGCTCAGTGTAAAAAATATCATCACAAAAGTTGAAAAGAAAGGATACAACTAAAGAAAAATTAATTTCACATGCTAGAGAGCCTCATGAAAAATGCTAAGAAGTAAAAGAAGAAAGCACAAATTACCGATATCAGGAATGAAAGAAGGATATCACTACAGATCTCACAACTATTAAAAGGATCATAAAAAAATACTATAAACAACTCTATGCACATAAATTTGACAATTTAGAAGAAATGGGTCAATTCCTATCAAAGCCATGAACTACCAAAACTTACTCAAAAAGTAATAGGTAACCTGAATAGTCCCATATCTGTTTTGTTTTTTTAGTTGAATTTGTAGTTGAAAACCTCTGAAAAAGAAATCTCAGTCAGTTTCACTGGCAAAATCTACCAAACATTTAAGGAAGACATAATACCAATTCTACAGTTTCTTCCAGAAGATTGAAAGGCAGGAATACTTCCCAACTCATTTTATGAGGCCAGCAGTATGCTGATATCAGAACCAGACAAAGACATCCCAAGAAAAGAAAACTGCATGCAGATCAATATCTCTCATGAATATGGACTTAAAAATCCTTGAAAATAATGGGAAATCAAATCCGGCAACATATAAAAAGACTACTATACCATGACCAAATATGATTTATCCTTAGGATGAAAGGCTGGTTTAATATTCTAAAATTATTCAATGTAATCCACCTATTAACAGACTAAAGAATGAAAAAATGCATGATCATATCAATTGATGCAGAAAAAGCATTTGACAAAATTCAGCATTTCTTTACAATAAAAATTCTCAGCAAGCTGGAATTAGAGTCTTTACTTTGTAAAGGACATCTACAAAAAACCTACTAACATCACACTTAATGGTAAAAGTTTGAAAGATTTCCCCCAAAGATCAGGAACAAGGCAAGGATGTCCACTCTCACTACCCCTATTCAACATTGTCCTGGAAGACCTAGCCAGTTCAATAAGGCAAGAAAAAGAAAGAAAAGGCATCAGATTGGAAGGGAAGAAATAACGCTGTCTGTTCACACATAACATGATTGCCCACATAAAAAGTTTCAAGGAATTCCCCCAAAATACTCTTAAAACATGTTAGTTTAACAAGGCCACAGGATACAAAGTCCGCATACAAAAAGCAATTGTATTGCTATATACTAGCAGTATATAGAAGAAGTACCTGGGAACCAAAATGTAAAAATAATACTGTTTACAGTGGCTCTCCCCAAAAATAAAGTACTTGGGTATAAATTTAACAAAACATGTGCAGGACCTATGTGCTGAAAACTGCAAAACACTGATGAAAAAAATCAAGAAGACCTAAATAAAATGGAGAGACATATCGTATTCTTGCATTGGAAGACTCAGTATAGTTAAGATTATGATTCTCCCCAAACTGATCTACAGATTTAAGACAATTCTCGTCAAAATCCCAGCCTGAATTTTTGTAGATATAGACAAGCTCATTCTAACATGGGAAGTCAAAGCAACTAAAATAGCCAAAATAATTTTTTAAAAAGACAGATAAAGTTGGAGGACTCACTTTACCTGATTTCAAGACTTACTGTAAAGCCACAGTACTCAAGATAGTGTGGTATTGGTGAAGACACTTAGAGCAATGGAACAGAGTTCAGAAATAAGCACATACAAATATGACCAGTCAGTTAGGGGAAGAGAGGTTTAAAAATAGTTGTTTTTTATTTTGAGATCATTGATCTTCATCAAACTTTAAAACTTTTGTTCTATGAACAAGATCGAGAATAAAAAGACAAGCATACTGGGAGGAAGTATTTGCAAATCACATTCTCAAAAAAGGACTTGTATCCAGAATATGTAAAGAACTCTCAAAAATTAACAATAAGAAAACAGGCAACCCAATTTTTTTAAATGGGCAAAAGACTTGAACAGACACTTCACCAAAGAGGATATACTGATGGCTAGTAAGCATGTGAAAGGATGTTTAACATTAGCTTTTAGGGAATGCAAATTAAAACTGCAATGAGATACCATTAACAACCTATTACAATAACTAAAAAACAAACAACAAAAAAATCCCTAACAATACCAAGTGTTGATAAGGATGTAGGGCAGTTGAAACTCCTGTATATTGCTGGTGAGAATGCAAAATGGTAAAATTACTATGGAAAAACAGTTTGGTTATTTCTTATAAAGTTATTTGTATACTTATTATATGACCCAGCAATCCCATTGCTAGGTATTTACCTTAGAAAAATGAAAACTTATGTTCATATAAAAACCTGTCCACAAAGTTTGTAGCACCTCTATTCATAATCTCCAAAACTGGAGACAACCCCAATATTCTTCAACCATGGCACATCCATACAATGGATTACTAATTAGTAATAAAAAAATAACCAAACTATTGGTGCTGTCGACAACGTGGATGAATCTCAAAAGCATTACGCTGAGTGAAAGAAATTAGTCTCAAAGGCTTATATGCTGTATGATTCCATTTATATGATGTTCTGGAAAAGGCAGAACTGTAACAGAATATATCATTGGTTGCCAGGGGTTAGAGTTAAGAAGAGGGTGTGGATAATACAAAGGGACAGCAAAGGGAGTATTTTGAGTGATGAAACTTCTCTATTCTGATTGTGGTGGTGGTTACATGAATCTGTACTTGAATAAAATCTCACACAGAACTATACGTAAAAAGTCAATTTTACTGTATCACAACTTATAAAGTATGTATTTTTGTGTGTGTGAGGAGATCAGCCCTGTGCTGACATCTGCCAATCCTCCTCTTTGTTTGCTGAGGAGGACTGGCCCTGGGCTAACATCCATGCCCATCTTCCTCCACTTTATATGGGACGCTGCCACAGCATGGCTTGCCAAGCAGTGCGTTGGTGCACACCTGGGATCCGATCTGGCCAACCCCGGGCCGCCGCAGTGGAGCGCGCGCACCTAACTGCTTGCGCCACTGGGCCGGCCCCTAAAGTATGTATTTTTTAAATGCAGATGTGATCAGGGAACCACTGTTCCTTTAAGGATCCTAGAAAGAAAAGAAATGGCCGAATGCTGGAGATATTCAAATCTTACCTTATTTTATTATGTACGTGGTTGGAGGACATTGGACAAAATTTTCTAAAAACAAAATATAGAAAAAGTGCTATTGTAAATATTACAAAAGTGCTAATGTAGCTGTAAGCTACAATGATAGAGATGTACATTTTAGTAGACAGGAGATAGTAGCTTCTCAGTATACTGCACTGATCAGCTGTCTTCTAGAGAATCTGTTCAGTTCTAGAGCCCATATTTTATGGGACATTAACAAACTGGTAAGGAGTATGGAATGTTTAGTGCTTCTCTTCAGAGAATTGAAAGGTTGACATGTAAAAGTAGGATTGAATTAGTGTGTAGCTCCACAGAAGAGATTTTATGCCAACACGTATAAGAAATGGTACCATTCACCAATAGGATGTGCAGTGTGTTTTTTGTTTGTTTTGTTTTGTTATTAGAAATGATGAAGTAAAAACCAGTTGATTACCTGTCAGGGATTGTTGAGCAGATTCCTACTTTAAGCAAGAGGTTAGACTAGGTGCCCTCCAAAGTTTGCTTTCTTTTCTAAGATTCCTCAAGTCTGAAAATATTTCCTAGTTTTTCTTTTAAATATCCAATACAGCTAATGTCCATCCTAAATTAATTTTCTTATAACTGTAATGTTTTTGTTAGAGGTTAACCTGCCTATCTTTCCTACTGTCAACTAATAATGTGCATTTTTTTAAAATTTGCTTTTGTTTTCTCCAAATAGGGCACTATAAAGCAAGCTTACACCAATGCTCCAGTGGTAGACAATGAATTATTACGATTGAGTCTTCGATTGTTTAAGCGGAAGACTACTTGCCATGCCCCAGGACATGACAAGACTGAAGATCATAAACTCCCACAGTCCAGTATCCAGCAGGAACTGTGTGTGTCTTAAGACTGAAGTTCGGTGACATTTTTGGTATTCTCTTCCTTCAACAGTACATGTTCTTTTTCAAAGTTCTTTGTTTTGACAAGCGTTATTAGTGACAGAGGCAGAAAAGATTTAGCAGCCATGCTAAAGAGTGAAGAAGAACTCTGATTTAAAGTTTAAAGATACCAGTTTTGACTAACTTAAGATTTTACATAAATTTTTACACAGTACTTGATACTCATGCAAAATAATGTGAAAGCATCTAGATTTAGTAGTTCATTCTGTACCTTTTGTTAAAACTGAAGATTTTGGAAAGTGGTTGTCACTGCTCTTGCAGCCTACAAATATTTTTTATGAAACGGAGCCACTGACTTATGTTCTGGATTATCCCTACAGAAACTGTGATTTTATTCAGAAACAGTGTGTTCACAGAATGAATGCACACTGTGCAACATCGCACTGCACAAAACACTTGAAAGCGGATGCTTGTTCTGCACGGTGTGTTTGTAGGCAGACCTCCAGTAGGAGGGAGCCAGAACACTTGAGTCTTTTCTAAGGTTCTAAAAAAATTACTTAATGGGTCTTTGTTTTTTTAAATACATGTGCATTGTTACAATGTATAGTGGATATATTTGGATTCTGAATGGTTTTGTTTGTTATCAGAGACTATCTACTATTTTTATTTTTAATAAATGTACCTTCCCTTTCCTTGTTCTAGATTTACTTTGCTCTTCATTAATCTTATTCCTGATGTTCTGAAACATTTGTCATCAACATTCCATGTTTCATACTTCAGATATTATACTGCTCAAGTCCTTATTTTTGGACAGCTGTAAATAATGTGATAAAGAGTTGAGGACGTACTTCACATATAGCTCAGTAATACTTGAAACAAACCACGAGTTAACAAACCTATGTAATCTGAGCTTTAAAATCCTACCATCATATTTTTCAGAGCTCTAACCTTTGATTACATTAAACTGCCTCCAGCCTATAATATGTAAAACAAATTACTTTTTAAAAATTACCGTATATCTACTTTATTCTGTACATACATATTTAACTCATAAAGTGGACTCTTAGAGAATTTGAAATGGACTCCAAGCTGCAGAATTTGTGGGCAGACAGTAAGAATAATAATAATAAAGGAAACCAATCAAAATTGTAATTTGATCATTGTCTCTCACAGGTTTTTGTTAAAACTGTGATCCTTTGTTACCTGTCTCAGCAGTTTTGTATCCTCTTCTGTCAAGGTAACATAACTTTATTGGTGTAAAGTTTCTGTTCATTTCAAGAAGCATTCATTGTGCACTTAAATTTGTACAAAATACTTACCCAGCAAAGGAAATGGTCTTATTTTCAGATGACTTTGAAAGCATGTATAAGAAATTTGCAAGCAGCAAAAGAAAAAAAAAGTGTAATCAGATTTTCCTGATGTTCTTTTCCTTTTCCAATTGGTAAATATTTTGAATAAAGAAAAAAGAAAAGATAAAATTAATGATGCTGGAGAATTAATACTCTTTAGAAAACTACTTCCTGTTTATAGTGGATAATATTCTCTGCAGCATAAAGATTTAAAGTCCTAGAACTTTTAATTCCTGATGAGGGATATTTCACAAGTTATTTATTTACAGAATGAAAACTGTGTAGTTAAATTTGCCATATGGTCAAATCTGTTGCCTTTTTAGTTTTGAATATCTTTTTGTTGGGTTGTGAAAGAAAATTTTGGAACTGTTCCTTTGTTCACTTAGTCACAGTATTCAGAGCTTTATGTTCCCAGTGGGAATGTACTGTTAATTCTCAATTTTTTTAATTCAAATATTCTATGTATTGCTAATCATAAACCCATAAAATTCTTCTAAAGCAAATCTTTTTATTGAATTTTCGATAAAAGCTCTTGGACCATAATTAAAGTCTAATGAAACCAGTTTTCTTGAAACTGTCTTTCAGTCTATAAATTATTTGCTAGTACAGTTAAAGGTCTTCTGTCTCATAACCAATGGGTCAGCTTTGTCCATTTGCCCCAAGTGCACAACTGGACTCCAGCTGCTGATAATAAGGAGTGGTCTAGATGGAGAAGGGTCAAGAATATGTCCGCAATCCAAAATAAACAAAATGAGTTAATATGTACTTACAATATCGAGTCAGTTGTTTGATTTTTGGGGAAGCTGTCATCACCATTTTGTTCAGGGTTGTTCTAACCTACAATAGCTGGTAACTTTATTTCACAAAAATTTATAACTATATCCAAGTTGTAACTTACTTAATATGCTGAAAAATCTGACTTGTCACTTCTCTTTATTCTGATCAGTAACTGCAGATTATCTTCCCCATCCTACCCCATGACTACAGTAGGATTTTATGACTTATCTTTATTAACTTGAAAGTTTGTGGCATTGGTGGACTATCCCACATTATTCCTTACTGTCCAATTGGGTAAAGATTAAGGTATAATAGTATCTGTATTGTCAGTGATGACTTTAAACCTCAGAAGAGCCACTATCTGGACCTCAACTTGTTATTTAAAAAGGTGCATGGGTTCCAGTTGAGAAAGTGATGTAGGAGGATCCTGAACTCACCTCCTCCCACAGACACACTGACTCTAATAGCTACATACAGAACAACTTACTCTGGAAAAAACTCAAAAACGAGCTGAGCGACTCCTACACATCGGGCAAACAAGAAAAAACCTACATCGAAGAGGGTAGGAGAGGCTGAGACACAATCTTGCCATAAACCTCACCCCTGGCACGGTGACCCACAATCGGGAGAAATCTTGCAACCCTGAGCTTCTTCCTGAGTGAAGGGTTTATAGCCCCATGTCTTGCATCCCAACTTTTAAGACCTGCACCTGAGAGACAAGCCTTCGAAACATCTTGCTTTGAAAGCCAATGGGGCTTTTGTCCATGAGACCCACAAAGCTACAGGGAACTGAGAAACAGTCTTTGAAGGGCTTGTGCTTACCCACCCCAGGGCCCAGTGCAGAGGCAGCTGACTGAAAAGTGCCCAGACATTCTGTGAAAGATTCTTATTTGCTTAACTTAAAGCATTGGCCCGAGAGGCAGGCATTTAATTTAAAAGACATCTAGAGGCCTACTGAAATACTCTCCAAAAACAAAGACCAGTGAGCACCATCTTTGTGCTTGTCCTCTGCCTCGCTCCAGCTCTCTGTTATCTCCTAAGAAGGAGCTTGTACACGCATCAGATGCCCTGATTTTTGTGGCTGCCACCCAGGGGACACCTCTACATCAGCTGGCTCTGGGGGCCAGTGGGGTTTATGCTTGTGGGTCCCACAGGACTGTAACAAAGGGAGAAAGAGTTATTAACTGACTACCACCCCCACAGCACAGCAGAGAGGCAACAAACTGCCCAGTCTTTCTGCAAAAGAAACCTATTAGCTTATCTTCATAGCTGTGACCTGACGGACATGCTTCTAATGAAACACACATCTAAGGGCTGACTGTAATCCTCTCCAGAGATATCAGAGGATGTGCACTGTCTTTGCACTCCCCTCTACTGAGCTCCAGAACACCAGTATTTTCAAGAGGGGAGCTCGTACATGCATTTGGCGCCCTGGTTTTTAGGTCTGGTGCCCTGGTGTGTGTGGCTGATGCCCAGTGGACGTCCCTTAATTGCCTGGCTCTAGTGGCATTGGGGCTTGCATTTGTGGGTCCATTGGGACTGTATGTAACAAATGGAGAGACAGTTCTTGGCTGGCTACTATCCCCAGAACATAGTGCAGAAACAGCAGACTGAAACACACCCTTAAGCTTTTCTGTGAAAGAGGGCTATTTGCTTGTCTTAGAGCTTTGGCCTGAGGGGCACGCTTCTGGTTTGGCACACATCTAGGGGCCTACTTAGGTGCTCTCTGGGATGGAGACCAGTGAGCACCATCTTTGTGCTCTCCTCCTGCCTTGCTCTGGGTTGTTGGTGTCTCTAAGAAAGAAACTTGTGTATACATCTGGTGCCCCAGCTTTTGTGGCTGCCACCCAGAGGACACATCCATTTATAGCTTGACTCTGGTGGCCAGTGGGGCTTGTGTTTACAGGTTCAACAGGACAGAAGCAAACAAAGAAGAAGCAGTTCCTAACTGGCTATCACTCCAGGGCTCAGTGCAGAGGGAGCAGACAGAAATGGCCATCTCCCAGTCTTCCCCAGAAAGAATTATATTTACATATTTTAAAAGCTGCTGCCTGAGGGTCTGGCTTCCAAACAGCCCAAATCTAGGTGCTGACTGAGATCCTCCCATTGGGACACTGACAGGTTTTGGAACATCCTCAACTATTGGGAGACTCTAAAAATAAAGTAGGCTGCTTGGACAATCACAAAGGTTTGAGAGACAAGAGCTAGGGCAGGGTTGAACAATAAGGTTTATCTCCTACATGAGGCCACTCCTTCAAGACTGGGAGAGGTGGCTGTTTTAGCTAATGCATAGAAACCAACACAGAGAGTCAAGAAATACGAAGAAACACAGGAATATGTTCCTAACAAAAGAACAAGTGAAATCTCAGAAAGAGACCTTAAGGAAATGGAGATAATTGATTTACCTGATAAAGAGTTCAAAATAATGGCTGTACATATGCTCACTGAGCTCAGGATAAGAGTGGATGAACAAAGTGAGAATTTCAACAAGGAGATAGAAAATATAAAAAGGTACCAAATAGAAGTCACAGAGCTGAAGAATATAATAACTGAAAGATATGATAGAGGGATTCAACAGCAGATTAGATGAAGCAGAAGAAAGGATCAATGAACTCAAAGTCAGGGAAGTGAAACTCACCTAATCAAAGTAGCAGATAGAAAAAAGAATGAATAAGAGTTGAGATAGCTTTAGAGACTCAAGGGACAACATCAAGGAGACCAACCTTTGCATTATTGGGGGTCCCAGAAGGACAAGAGAAAGGGGCAGAAAACTTATTTGAAGAAATGTTGGCTGAAAACTGCTCCAACCTGGGGAAGGAAGCAAACATCCAGATTCAGGAAGCCCATAGGGTTCCAAATAAGATGAACCCAAAGAGATCCACACTGAGATGCATTAGAATTAAATTGTCAAAAGTTAAAGACTAGGAGAGAATCTTAAAAGCAGCAAGAAAAAACAACTTGTTACCTATAAGGAACCCCCATAAGACATTCAGCAGATTTTTCAGCAGAAACTGGAGGCCAGAAGGGAGTGGCGCAATATGTTCAAAGTGCTGAAATTAAAAACTGCCAACCAAGAATACTCTATCCAGCAAAGTTGTCCTTTAGAATGGAAGGAGACATAAAGAGTTTTGCAGACTAGGAAAAGCTGAAGTTGTTCATCACTACTGGACCAGCCTTACTAGAAATGTTAAAGAGACTTCTTTAAGCTGAAATAAAAGGGTGCTAATTAGTAACAGGAAAACGTAAATCTCACTGATAAAGGTAAATGTATAGTAAAATTCAGAACAATCTAGTGTTTTGAAGGTGGTAGGTTAATCACTTATAAAGCTAGTATGAAGGTTAAAGGACAAAAGTAGTAAAAATAATGATAACTACAATAATTTGTTAATAGATAAACAAGCTAGATGCAAATTGTGACATAAAAACAAAATAAGGAGGGTACCAGCCCAGTGGCATAGTGGTTAGGTTCGCATGCTCTGCTTTGGCAGCCCGGGGTTTGCAGGTTTGGATCCCGGGTGCAGACTGATGCACTGTTTGTCAAGCCATGCTATGGCAGTGTCCCATATAAAGTAGAGGAAGATGGGCATGGATGTTAGCCCAGGGCCAATCTTCCTCAGCACAAAGAGGAGGATTGGCAACAGATCTTAGCTCAGGGCTAATCTTCCTCACCAAAAAAAAAACATAAGGGGGAGTATTAAAATGTAGACCTTTAGAATGAGTTCAAACTTAAGTTGTTATCAACTTAAAATAGACTGTTATAAATATAACCTGTTTTATGTAAGCCTCATGGTAACCAAAAAGCAAAAACCTATAATAGATACACAAAAGATAAAAAGAAAGGAATCTAAGCATACCACTCCAGAAAATCATCAAATCACAAAGGAAGAGAGCAAGAGAAGAAGGAACCAAGGAATTACAAAATGGCCAGAAAACAATGAACAAAATGGCAATAAGTACATACCTATCAATAATTACTTTAAATGTAAATAGACTAAATTCTACAATCAGGGCCAGCCCCATGGCTTAACGGTTAAGTGCTCGCGCTCCACTACTGGTGGCCCGGGTTCGGATCCCGGGCGCGCACTGACGCACCACTTCTCCAGCCACGCTGAGGCCGCGTCCCACATACAGCAACTAGAAGGATGTGCAACTATGACATACAACTATCTACTGGGGCTTTGGGGGAAAAAAAAAAGGAGGAGGATTGGCAATAGATGTTAGCTCAGAGCCGCTCTTCCTCAGCAAAAAGAGGAGGATTAGCATGGATATTAGCTCAGGGCTGATCTTCCTCACAAAAAAATAAATAAATAAAACTGTTAAAAAAAAATCTACAATCAAAAGACTTACAGTGGCTGAATGGATTAAAAAACAAGATCCATCTATATGCTGCCTACAAGACAGTCACTTCAAATGTATGGACACATACAGACGTGAACAGATGGAAAAAATATTCCATGCAAATAGAAACCCAAAGAAAGTCGTGCTAGCTATACTTATATCAGACAAAATAAACTTTAAGACTAAGACTGTAATAAGACACAAAGAAGGTCATTATATAATGATAAAGAGGTCAATTCAATAAGAAGATAGAACATTTTAAATATTTATGCACCTGACATGGGAGCACATAAATATATAAAGCAAATATTAACAGATCTAAAGGGAGAAATAGGCAGCAATACAATAATAGTAGGGAACTTTAATACCCCACTTTCTTCAACAGATAGAACATCCAGACAGAACATCAATGAGGAAATATCGGCCTTAAATGACACGTTAGATGAGATGGACTTACAGACATGTACAGAACATTGCATTCAAAAGCTACAAAATAGACATTCTTCTCAAGTGTACATGGAACACTCTTCAGGATAGATCATATGTTAGGCCACAAAACAAGTGCTAATAAATTTAGGAAGATTGAAATCATATCAAGCCTCTTTTCCAACCCCAATGGTATGAAACTAGAAACCAATTATGATTAAAAAAAACTGGAAAATTCACCAGTATGTAGAGATTAAACACCACGTTACTGAACAACCAATGAGTCAAAGAAGAAATTAAAAGAGAAATTAAAAAGTACCTTGAGACAAATGAAAATGGAAATACAACATACCAAAACTTTTACTATGCAGCAAAGCAGTTCTAAGAACAATGTTCATAGCAATAAATCCCCGCATTAAGAAACAAGAAAGATCTCAAATAAACAACCTAACTTTACAGCTCAAGGAATTAGAAAAAGAACAAACCCCAAAGTTAGTAGAAGGAAGGAGATAACAAAGATCAGAACAGAAATAAATGAAATAGAGACTAAAAAAACAATAGAAAAGATCAATGAAACTAAGAGCAGGGTTTTTTAAAAGATAAACAAAATTGACAAAACGTTAGCGAGACTCACCAAGAAAAAAATACAATACTCAAATAAATAAAATCAGAAGTGAAAAAGGAGATGTTACAGAAATACAAAGGATCATGAGACGACTATGAAAAATTATTCACCAAAAAATTGGCCAACCTGGAGGAAATGGATAAATTCCTAGAAACATACAACCTTGGCATATAGTTTTTCATAGTATTCTCTTATAATCTTTTGTATTTCTGAGGTGTTTGTTGTAACCTCTCCTCTTTCATTTCTGATTTTACTTATTTGTGCCTTCTCTCTTTTTTTCTTGGTGAGTCTAGCTAAAGGTTTGTCAATTTTGTTGATCTTTTCAAAGAACCAGCTCTTGGTTTTATTAATTTTTTCTGTTGTTTTTTTGGTCTCTATTTCATTTATTTCTGCTCTGATTTTTATTATTTCCCTTCTTCTACTGATTTTGGGCTTTGTTTGTTCTTCTTTTTCCAGTTCCTTTAGGTGCATTGTTAGATTGTTTATTTGAGATTTTTCTTGTTTGTTGAGATAGGCCTGTATCGCTATAAACTTCTCTCTTAGAACCACTTTTGCTGTATCCCATAAATTCTGGCATGTCGTATTTTCATTTTCATTTGTCTCCAGGTATTTTTTGATTTCTTCTTTGATTTCTTCGTTAACCCAGTCATTGTTCAGTAGCATTTTGTTTAATCTCCATGTATTTGTGGCTTTTCTGATTTTCTTCCTATAGTTGATTTCTAGTTTCATACCGTTGTGGTCAGAAAAGATGCTTGGTATTATTTCAATCTTCTTAAATTTATGAAGCCTTGTTTTGTGGCCTAATATGTGATCAATTCTGGAGAAAGTTCCATGTGCATTTGAAAAGAACGTGTATTCTTCGGTTTTTCAATGGAATGCTCTGTATATATCTACTAGGTCCATCTGTTGTAGTGTGTCATTTAAGGCCAATGTTTCCTTATTGACCTTCTGTTTGGATGATCTATCCGTTGGTGTAAGTGGAGTGTTAAAGTCCCCTACTATTATTGTGTTACTGTCTATTTCTGTTTTTATGTCTGTTAATAATTGCTTTATATATTTAGGTGCACCTACATTGGGTGCGTAGATATTTACAAGTGTTATATCCTCTTGTTGGATTGTTCCCTTGATCATTATGTAATGCCCTTCTTTGTCTCTTTTTACAGTTTTTGTTTGAAAGTCTATTTTGTCTGATATGAGTACTGCTACCCCAGCTTTCTTTTCATTGCCATTTGCGTGGAGTATCTTTTTCCATCCCTTCACTTTCAGTTTGTGAGAGTCTTTAGGTCTGAAGTCTGTCTCTTGTATGCAGCATATATATGGGTCTTGTTTTTTTATCCAGTCAGCCACCCTATGCCTTTTAATTGGAGCATTTAGTCCATTGACGTTTAAAGTAGCTATTGATAAGTATGTACTTACTGCCATTTTTTAACTTTTTTTTTTTCTCAGTGTTTTAGTAGTCTTTCTCTGTTCCTTTCTTCTTCTATACAGAATTGATGGTCACTTTAGTTAGACCTCTGTCTGAAAGCTGTACTCTTTAACTCCCCTCCTCCCTCCTTTATGTTTTTGATATCATATCTAACCTCTTTTTTGTGCATTTGTATCCATTACGTTCTAATCATGGAATGAGATAATTTTTCCTATTTGTGGTCTTCTCTTTTCCCCTTAAATCAGTCCCTTTAACATTTCTTGTAGCACTGGTTTCTTGGTGACAAACTCCTTTAATTTTTGCTTATCTGGGAAAATTTTGATCTCTCCTTCCATTTTGAATGATAACCTTGCTGGGTAGAGTATTCTTGGCTGTAAGTTTTTTCCTTTTAGCACTTTAAATATATTGTGCCATTCTCTTCTAGCCTGTAAGGTTTCTGCTGAGAAGTCAGCTGATAGCCTTATGGGGTTTCCTTTGTATGTAACTTGACATTCTCTTGCAGCTTTTAGGATTCTCTCTTTATCTTTAATTCTGGACATTTTGATTATGATGTGTCTTGGTGTGGGCCTCTTTGTGTTTATCTTGTTTGGGGCTCTCTGTGCTTCCTGTACCTGGATGTCTGTTTCCTTCCTTAGGTTAGGGAAGTTTTCATCCATTATTTCTTGAAATAGATTCTCTGCCCCCTTATCTCGCTCTTCTCCTTCCGGGACACCTATAACACGGATGTTAGTGCGCTTGATGTTGTCCCAGAGGTCCCTTAGACTGTCCTCACTCTTTTTAATTCTTTTCTCTTTTACCTGTTCACCTTGGGTAATTTCTTCTAGTCTTTCATCCAGCTCACAGATCCATTCTTCTGTATCCTCTACTCTGCTTTTGAGTCCCTCTAATGAATTTTTCATTTCCAGTATTGTATTCTTCATTTCTGATTGGTTCTTTTTTATATCTTCCATTTCTTTGTTGACATTCTCACTGAGTTCATCTATTCTTCTCCCCAGATCAGTGAGCATCCTTAACACTCTTAGTTTGAACTCTCTGTTGGGTAGGTTGCTCATTTCTGTTTCACTTTGTTCCTTTTCTGGGGTTTTGTCCTGTTCCCTTACTTGGAATGTATTCTTTTACTTCCTCATTTTGCCTCTTTCCCTGTGCTTGTGTCTACGTATTAGGTAGGTCCTGCTCTTGGATAGGTGACCTTATGTAAGTGATGCCTTAGGAGGTTTCCAGTGTGCTTCCCTCAGTTCTCAATGTTCCAGGGGTGACCCCTATGTGGGCTACGTGTGTCCTTCTATTGTGGCCTGTTAGCTCTCCCTGTAGGCACCCAGGGAGGCTGAGTTATGCTCCTGGCCAGCTGTTGTAATGCTCAGCTGCTCGAAGTTGTTGTGGGCCCTTCAGTCTCTTTATCAGGTGTGGGGAGCCCCAGCACAGTTGGCTGTAAGTTCTAATACCACATTTGTGTTGCAGTATTTCTTTTAAGTGAGTAGGCCCCAAGCACGGCAGGTTGTTAGGCTCAGGGCCTTACAACTGCTCTAAGCCTCTAGCCTATTAGGTCTCTTGTCAGCTCTCTGAGGATTGCAGCTGGGTGGGGCTGGCCTCAGGCACAGGAGCACCCAATTGTTTCAGGCTTTGGAAGGTGGGGCAAACCTCCTATGTGGGTCTTTGAGAAGCACAAGTCTTCTGCAGCTGACAAGCCCTGCCGCCCACAGGTCCACACACACAGTCAACACAGTCCTGCCCCGTGTGAGCGCCCCGACCTCCCAAAGCGGACCCAGTCTCTCCACGGCGGGAGCCCCACACACTCCGCCACCGCCCCACACTCTCCACCTGCTCCTTGTGCACACCCTGCCCTGCTCAATTCGGCTCAGTTGCCAGGCTGCAGAGAATCCAGTCGTAACAACGGGGATATGATCTGAGAAATGCAGTGTTAGGCGATTCAGTCATTGTGCGAACATCATAGAGTGTACTTACACAAACCTAGATGGTATAGCCTACTACACGCTAGGCTATAGGGTACAAACGTTATGGAACCACTGTCATATATGTGGTCTGTCGTTGACTGAAATGTCATTATGCAGCACATGACTGTATATGAAAATGAATATGAAGAATGACTCCGATTTTAAAGCATATTAAGTTTGGAAACTAACAAAAACATCAAAATGACACAGAAACACCTGTTAATAGTAAATCCTAGAGCTCATCATTTCTTGATTTGGACCATTCAATAGCCTTCTGGCTACCACTTGTTATTCAGACACCCTTCCTCAGCCCCATCTTCCTAATCCATTCTTCACACTGCCACCAGAATAATCTTTCTAAATTATCCTAAAATACAGATGTGATCGACCTGGTTTCTAGCTGGCATCATGCCACTCTCAAGAAATACAAGCAAATCACTTAATCTCTCTGAGTGTCACTTTCTCAGTGTGTAAAGTAAGGGAGTTGAGTTGTAGGTTGTTTTAAATTTCCAAGACTTTCTCTGTCACCCCTCTGCTTAAAAATCTGTGAATGCTCTGTGTTTTCCATGGAACTAAGTCCAAAGACACGGCTTGATCTGTGAAGGCCCTTCACAATCTTACTCCAATCTACCTTCTAGCCACATCTCTCTCCCATCACGATTTATCTTTCTTCTTACACCCAATAGATCTCCATGGCTTTGTGTGTCTGGCCATTTTCCATGAGACTGAACATCTTGGATGTTGTGTCTTAGCCACCTTGTGTGTCCAGTGTAGGACACTGACAGGGTTCAGAACATGGTACCCCAAAACATGGCATCTTCGGTGTTCTGAATATTTTAAGCTGAAGGAATTTGAGAAATAGTAGATGCAGGAAAATCTCTCTGACCTTCCCCCACCCTTCTCCCTCGAAATAGGTCATAAGACCCTCATGTGAGAGGTGTCCTCCCTTATCTCCAAGACGGAGGAATTCTGAGAAGAATCCCAACAAACAGGTCTTGCAAAGTTTCCCCTAGTTTATTACATTTAGCTCCTATCCTCCTTGCCTGTCATATTTCTCCACAACTTTCCACTCTTCATCAAACCTAGCCTAAAAATACTCAAGTCTAGCTCTTTCTTCAGGTCTTCATTTTCTTATGAAGGCTCCTATGTGACAAAAAATTATATTAAACAAATTTGAATGCTATTCTCCTGTTAATCTGTCAATTTACTTTTCAGACCCAGCAAGGGATCCCAAGAGGGTCTAGGAAAACTTTTTCCTCCTCTACAGCACAGTGCCAGACACATAAGTAGTTTCTTGATAAGTGTTGGATGTTGCTTCTTCTGCCTTGAATACTGCCTGCCTGTTCATCACTCCCATGCTTCCTTTATTAATTATTAAATCTGTATTTTTCTTTCAGTTACAGTTCAAATGCCACTTCTTTGGTGAAACTTTTCTTTTCCCATTTCAAATTAAATGTTCCCTCCTCTCTGTATCTTGGTTTTTGTCTATCATAGCTTGTCTCTACATTGTATTATTACAGTCTCTATTATGTCACTTCTTGTACAGTTACATTCTAGTTGGTTGGATATGTGTTCAACTTGTTTTCCAGTCTATGAACAACTTGAATTCAGAGACCATTTCTAACTGAACTTTTTAGCCCCCATTCCCATCTCTTTCCAGCACTGTGAATACTTTTTCCCTTGAACAGTGTTAAATTAATTAAACATGGAAGCCATTAGACTGAGGTGGTTCTAGTGCCTTAGCAACCTATGTAAGCAAAGCAAAACCTAAGTCTGAAATGCCTCAAGGTTACAAAATAGAAAGCAAAGGACAACCAATCACAAACAGCCAACTAGGCTGTAAGCTGCAGCCAATCAATAATTTCCCTGCTTTTCTTCCTCTTTTTCTCTATAAATGTCGTTCTCCTGGCTCCTGTCCTGGAGCACTCTTACCCACTTCTGGTTTGGCGCTGCCCAATTCAAATCAGTTTTTGTTCAAATAAACTCTTAAGATTTTTAACATACTTCGGTTTATCTTTTAACAACAGTGAAAACTCAAGTGTTTACTGAATCTAGTTGTGGAGTAAGTAAAATTTTCTACCCCGTCACACAATTTATCGATATTTTTTCCTTTGGATTTATTCCTTTAAGTAAAGACAGTTTTGTGATAGAATCATTACAACCGGTCAGGTTCGATTTGAGTCCACTTAAAACTTTCATCCCTTTAGTATAGCTTTTTTTCCCTGTATTAACATGCAAATATAAGTTATAAAGATTTCTTAGGCCTCATTAGTTTTTACTCTCTAATTCCCAGACTTCGGTTCTCTGCATTATTTTTCCATGTCAATTAAGTTTCATCTGTAGTGATGGGAAATAACAGACAAAATGATTAAAAATAACTATAAAATTATTTTAAAATGAAAAATATAATACAGTTTTTACATTTGTGGTGGCAATCCCGTCTCGACCGTTGTCTTCATTCTTGCTCTGTCTCAGGCCCGCCATGGATAAATGCCAACTCTTTCCATCCGCACTGCTGTCTCATCATAATATTTATGAATTTATTACAATTGTTCCAAATCATCAAGGGCAATTGAAGGCAGCAATAGCTTTGTTGAAACGGTTACTATAGTTAACCAGCTGCCTAGAACATTCACCACTGTGGATGTGGCTTCAGAAAGTTAACTAGCAAACCTGTTAACAACCACTGGTGAGCAGTCTTAGAGACTATCATTTAATTCATCTTTGTATTGTGCTAATGAGGATGTTAAATAGGTTCATCCTTGAGTTTGATTGTTCATAGATAATGTGAATTCCCTAAAGGGCAAATGTGAACAGGTTTCCTATTCAAGTTAGCCATCCAACCAAGAAGCTCTTTTAGTCATTTTGAAGTTAAAAGGGCTAGTAGCTAATTTCATAAGTTGATGAAATTTCTAGTGGCGACATGTGAGATGTTATTACCATCTCTCCCGAACATGTTTGCCTGTTCCTTTGGAAAAGAATTTCATATTACAATTCTTAAATAGATACTGGCTTTTATTCTCAATCAGACTCCACAGGATGTGGCATAAATTAAACTGATAGCACTTATCTTTAAGAAGCAGACTTTGGTGGGGATGGGAAATAGCACAGACCAGTGGTGTCACTGCTCGATCAAGAATTCATTAGGTTAAAAAAAAATTCTATCTAAAACTTTGTGTAATTAAACCAGAGGAAGATCATGTTGGATAGGTTTTTTTTTTTTTTTAATTGGAAGAGTCCTGTTTACTTCACACTGGCCTGTCATATGGGGTTCATGTGTGGGTGGGAGAGACCATACCCCTAGACCTCAGTGTCATGGCTTGTACTGGCACTCCATGGACACTGGTAACTAGTTTATCCCTAGTGTGTGAGCCAGGACCTCAGTGCTGGCTTCCTTTCCCCTGTGAAATGTGAAATAGACCAAATATTTACAGAAACATGAAAAGATTCAGCTGCTTGCGTGGGGTGTGCGCAGGGAAGGAGACTTGATAAGCACATGTAAGGTAGAGATACCTATTTTTGAAGTGGCTGATAATTGCTGGCCATTAACAGCATTCTCCGTTTCTCCCATCCACACTCCAAAAACCATCTGTATGGAAATTTCTTTCTTCTTTATCTCTCTGTGTGGGAAGAGAAAATTCCTCTGTTTATGATACACAGGATGGGTAGGAGGCATTTCCTTGATCTTGAATGTGTTTTGTATACATAAATTGAAAGTTACTTCAATTATGAAAATGTTTTTTCCTGCGGTTGGTGCATAATGTTGAGTAAGCCCTTTTGGTATTTTTAACTGTAAGAACAGCTTAAATACTGAGAATTAAAATGAACCTGCTGAGCATAAGTAATAACTGACTTTAATGACTTTAACAATGAGTTCATAAAATACATTAAAATATAAGTTTAAATAATGAACTCTCTGAAATCTAAGTACATACATGTTTACTTTAAGCTGTAAATAGCTTAAGCTGGTTTAAGACTTACTCAATTGGAAACAGTATTGAAACGTTGAAAATTGTGAATTAAAAAACATCCATATTGAATCAAAAAGACTTCAACCTAATCATATCCACAAGTAGGCTGAAATTATGTTTTTATTTGAATGAAAATCGAAAATGCCAGGGGCTGTTTGGATAACACTGAAATGTAATTCATTATTATTTCCTAATTCCGATTTTATTGTTCTATATATGCTGCAGTTTGTGTTAGATGCATACCTTGACACTATAATGTACTAAAGCAGATCAGAGAAATGAAAGTTAACTACTGGTATCAATTGGCTAGATAGGAATGTTATTCTTTCTCACATTCCTATTATATAGTCATTTTATATAATTCTCAGTATTCGGTTGACAATGTTGAACTTTACCTGAGCCTCGCCCTTTTGTGCTCCAGAAACGTCTTATTGCGAAGAACTACCCTTCTCCACATACTTAAGTAAGACTTATAGATAATACCCTTGTTTATCTATAACAAGGCTAGACACAGACCCGCCAAATTCCCATTCTTTGTCTTATAAATGATTAGCTGTTTGTCCTCACTGATCCATCTGGACTAAATATCCACTAATTTAACTTGATCAAACTTCAGCCAGGCTTCTCCCTTCCCCACCAACCCCTGGACCGTGGCCCACTCTTCAGCTTAAAGAACAAGGAGCCATTCCTCCTTACATCACCTCTTGAGAATCAGCCTGCCACAGGGAAAAATATTCCCTGATGGACTATCTGGTCTCCCCCCTCTCCTCCTCCCAATGGCCCACTCTTGTCCTTTCTAGGCCTGTTTGCTCCTCCCTATAAGAGAAAATCCCTCTTCTGCCAGACCTTTGAGATGTGTCCAGATCTCATGGTTGGACAGTCCTCCCTATTGCAACAGTCCCTCTCCTTTTATTGTAATCGTTCCTTTACAGTTTACAAAGTGCTTCCACCCACATTATCACATTTTTATCCGTCTTATGGACTAGAGTGACCAGTGAGGGAGGCATTCTGAATGTGAGGAAAAGGATGCTCAGAGGGACTTGCCCAAGTGGTGGAGCATCCATTTCCTCTTCTTGGGCATGCAGCTATCCTACATTTTCCAACCCTCTTGCCATGTGGAAGTGACAGGTGTCACTTTCAAGCTTAGCACCTACTAACTCCCAAGAGACCCTCCACACTCTCTGCTTTGCAGCTATCTAGACCCCACAGAATCTAGCAGGAGACCCCAAGACTCTACAGAGATGTGGCATCAGAAGCTGGAAAAAGCCCAGTCCCCAAGTTATTGCTCAGAGGATAGTCACTTGACCGGTAGGTTAAACTGCTGAGATTTGAGTTGTTACAGCAGTCTACCTATCCTGACCCACTATATGGGTCAACAGACCACTCTTCCTGGTTTAAGCTAAAGAGAATTTATGAAAGAGCCCAAGAACAAGGTTGAAGTTTATACAACCAGGAGTAGGACCCAGATCATACTGCAGGATTGCTCCTGTGCAGTCGTCATGTCTGAGCCCCAGGTGTGAACCCTACAGCTTGCCTTACCCAGACAGGCTGCTCCCACTAGGAGCTCTGCACTGCTGCCTCCCTCCGCAGAATGGAGACTGGGTAGGAACTGCTTCTTCCTTTTCTGGCTTCCGAATGAGTCTCAGGTAGAAGTTCTGATTGGTGGAGCCTAGTCACACTCTTGGCTGTAGCCACAGAAAGAGGCTGGAAAAGTGAGTTTCTTTCTTCTACTTTGGGGGAAACACAGATTCGTTGGCTGGAGAATTCCTCAAACACAGGAAGGATGTTAAAAAATCCTCAGCCAAAAGAAAGACAAACATCCAGAACAGTCAAAATTCACTTTCACTAATTGCAAATTACACTCTATAGCACTCCACAAAGTGAATGTGGCATTGTTATCGGTCAACTCTAGCTAGCCTCACCACCAGAGGAATGGACACAGGAGCTAACATTGGTTGAGTGACTGCTGTGAGCCAGGCACTTCCCCATTCTGTATCTCATCAAATTCTCATAAACCTGTAAAAAAGCTTTCAGCAATCTCAGTTTTCTCGTTAAGAAAGGGAGGTTCAAAACAACTAAGTGATTGCCCGGGGTTACACAGCTGTGATTATAGGACTTCAAAGCACATTTCCAACCACTGTGCCATGAAGTCTTCATGCACGCGACGTGCCCCCATCAAAGCAAAACCAGTGTTGTAAAGAGAAATCAAATTTTAAAGGGATTCATTTTTGTGAAATTCAAATTTTGAAGTTAGTCTTGTCTTTCTTCTCTTGCCCCCAAAACCTCTCTTTCCCCCTCACTCACCCTCTACAGTCCTCTTCACTTCAGATTTCCAGCTGTGTTTTCCATGCTTGCAGAATTTTACCCTGAACTGCTTATCAACTAATCCTCAATAAGATGTTAGCTGATAATAGATTGATCCTTTTGGAGTCATAAAGTCATTTACCCAAATATTTACTTAGTGCCCATTAAGTACCAAGCAGTATTGCAGATGCTGAGGATGAAATGATGAAGACAACAGATAAACTCCCTGCCTATATAAAGCTTATAATCTAGTGGTGTCAACAACCAAAAAACAAGTCAATCAATTAATCATAAAATACATTTTTATATAATAAGTACTATTGTTACTGAACCAAAGTGGGTCCACTTCTTGTGAATTGAAATCAAAGCCTTCACCAGAAGGAGTTGTCATACAAAGTAAAGTTTATTTGCAGTAAATAAGGATCCCACAGGGAATTACTTCCAAAGCCATGGCTTCCTGAGCAAGGGAAAGCAGAGGCTTTTTATTTAGGATGGGAAAAGAATATTCAAAAGGGAGAGGTGGGTATTCACTCATGCAGGCTCAGTTGGAAAACATACTTCCACATACATCACGTTATCGTAACAAGGCCTAAGCTCCTCCTGGGGTAGAGATCTTAACATTAAAATGAAGTAAAGGTCATCTCGTGGGCACTTCTTGGCTAGTCTGCACAGGCATAGCTCTTGCAGTGGGGTTTGGACTTGTTCAGGGCAGTTGGTGATTGCATCTCTTAACATAACTAAAAAAACAATTTGGAGAGACAGTTAAGTGCTTACAAAACCTCCTGTGAGTTCCTCAGGGCAGTTAGTCGGTGACAGTATGATGAAAATTAAAGCCAGGTAAAGTGCAGGTGCCATTTTAGATAAAGTGGTGACCTTTCTGACGAATAGAAACTTGAATACAATGAGGTTAGGTTCTTTTGGCAAAAATATTTCGTGCGTGGTGGTGTGTACTTTCAAGAGGAAGCATATACTTTCTGGTTGTCTCTCCTTTTGTGATGTTAGTAGCCATCGACTATTATTGTCTACATCCATTATTTCATTACATGTTGCCAAATGGTAATAGTCTGATTCTATCGTTCTTTCTCCATTTATAAACTGGAAGCCTCTATAAGGAGAAGCTTGCGTCATCAATTATTTGGTTACCATGAGGTGCAATTTATACAAGAAAGGAAAAATAAGCACTTATTCTTTCCCTAGATTTACCAGTCACCCCCAAAGGTAACTGAGGTTTTTAAAAAATATATGACTAACAACTCATGCATTTACACATATTTCATCTGCTTCAATCCACTGCAGTTATTATTCTTATTCATGCCCCAGTCATACCATCTCTGACCATGGGAACCTTTTCAAATTGGCTCCTAAACTTTTTTGACAGTACTAGTTTTGTTTTTTAAAGCTTTGCTATTTTCTAGTATAAGATATTTTAGATTTATTTTGTACATTTCTTGCCAAGAATTAGCCATTTCTCCAAAGAATTCTATTTCTTTTAGTGGGGTAAGGTATTTAGAGACTGAGATCTTATCTCTGGGCCCTTTCAATTAACAGATCTAGGAAATATATATATGTCTTTGAAAAGACAAAATACTTTATGAGTTCATACTGATACAACTGATGCTTACAATTCAATTCAGAACTAGAAAGTTTTCACTTAATTGCTTCTATCTTACATCAGTATCTTCTTTCTTTCACATTAAAAATTTTGCTTCCTCCCACATTCACCACTTTTATTCAACATAGTATTGGAAGTCCTAGCCAGAGAAATTAGGCAAGAAAAAGAAATAAAAGACATCCAAATCAGAATGGAAGAAGTAAAACTGTCTCTGTTTGCAGATGACATGATATTATACATAGAAAACCCTAAAGATGCCAACAAAAAACAGTTAGAACTAATAATTCAATAAAATTGCAGGGTACAAAATCAATATACGAAAATAAGTTACATTTCTATACACTAATAATGAACTCTCAGAAAGAGATTTTTACAAAACAATCACATTTAAAATTGCATCAAAAAAGAATAAAATACCTATGAATAAATTTAACCAAAGAGGTGAAAGATATACACTGAAAACTATAAGACATTGATGAAAGAAATTGAAGAAGACACAAATAAATGGAAAGATATTCCATGCTCATAGATTGGAAGAATTAATATAGTTAAAATGTCCATACCACCCAAAGCAATCTACAGATTCAAAGCAATCCCTATCAACATTCCAATGGCATTTTTTACAGAAATAGAACAAACAATCCTAAAATTTGTATGGAACCACAAAAGATCCTGAATAGCCAAAGCAATCTTGAGAAAGCAGAACAAAGCTGAAGGCATCACACTCCCTGATTTCAAAGTATATTACAAAGCTATAGTAATCAAAACAGTACGGTATGGGCATAAAAGCAGACACATAGATCAATGAAACAGCATAGAGAGCCCAGAAATAAACCCATGCATATATAGTCAACTAATTTACAACAAAGGAGCAAGAATATACAATGGGGAAAAGGCAGTCACTTCAATAAATGGTGCTGGGAAAACTGGATAGCCACATGCAAAAGAATGAAACTGGACCACTATCTTACACCATACATAAAAAACCAACTCAAAATGGATTAAAGACTTGAACATAAGTTCTGAAACCATGAAATTCCTAGAAGAAAACATAGGTGGTAAGCTCCTTGACGTCAGACTTAGTGATGATTTTTTGGATATGACACCAAAAGCAAAGGCAACAAAAGCAAAAATAAACAAGTGGAAGTACGTCAAACTAAAAAGCTTCTGCACAGCAAAGGAAACAATCAACAAAATGAAAAAGCAACCCACTGATTGGGAAAAAATATTCTGAAATCGCATATCTGATATGGGGTTAATATCCAAAATATATAAAGAACTCATATAACTCAATAGCAAAATTTAAAAAATAGGCAGAGAATGTGAATAGGCATTTTTCCAAAGAAGACGTACAGATGGCCAGCAGGTACATGAAAAGGTGCTCAACATCATTAGTAAGCAGAGAAATGTGTGACCTCACACTTGTCAGAATGGCTATTATCAGAAAGACAAGAGGAGTGACGTCAACATCATGGCAGAGTGAGTCATTCCCTTTGTCTCTCCCCTCTAAGTTACAACTAGTCAAACATCCAGCGACCAACAAAGGACTCCCTGTATAGCACAGCAGAACACCTGAGTCATCCATGCATCTATACACCTGAAGGTGAGTGGACTGGACCTCTGGGAGGCAGTGGAACTAGGGGAGCAGCCTTCTCCCTCTCTTCTGGTGGTGGTGATCCAAAACACAGATCCTCACACCAGCGTGTATGCCAGGCTGAAAGGGCAAACACAGCACTCATGGCTTGGCCCCTGCCCCCCCCAGTGGTGGCAGGTGGCACACAAGTCCTAGGCTTCAGGACACAGAGCAGAGCTGGTGACCTGGCCTTCTCTCCTGGCAGTGACGCCAGAGTTTCCAGCAGTGGGGACTACATCCAAGGCATGAATTTCCCCAGCAGGGGTGAGGTCCCCTGATCTGAGGTTTCAGAGATGACCATCAGCACACCCCTGCCACTCCTAGCAGTGGTGGGTGGCAACATATCCTGAGGCTTTAGAACACAGAGCAAAGCCAGTGACCTGACCTCCTCCCCCTCCCCGGCAGTGCTGCCTGTCTTTCCAGCAGTGGGGACTACATCCAAGGCATAAATTTCCTCAGCAGGGGCGGAATTCCCTGACCCAAGGTCTCGAAAAGCACACCGGCGGGCACTAGTGACCAGAGACTGCAGGGCCAGCAACAACATTTGTGGCTTAGCTCCTCCCCCAGCAGTGGCAGGTGGCACCTGTGACCTGAGGCTTCAGAAACCACAGCAGAACCTGAGACCCAGCCCCCAGTGGCAGGACTCCAGACACTGGCTCCACCAACAGCAGGGGCTGCATACAAGTACCCAGGCCCCTGACAGCAACAGTGACATCCGTGAACCCAGCGCCCCTGGCAGTGGTGCTGCTGGCACTCCCAGATAACCCAGGAGCAGCAGTGCAGGTGGTTCATAGGGCAGCAGCACCTGAGCCTGCAGAAAGCAAGTGGGGGAACCTGAGACCCAGGCGACCCTGGAAGTAGCAGAGATGCTCACACCCTGGTGACCCTGGTGGCAACACTTGAGACTGCAGCAACATCGAAATCAGCAAGGTACTAGCAACCTCAGAGGCACAAGTGTCACAAGGAGGACACTGATGATGCCTCTAGCAGAGTCAGTAGAGGGTGGAAAGTTCAGGCTTTCAAATACAACCAGAAGCAGCTCAGAACCAAGTAACCACAGCTGTAGCCAAATAAGAGAGGTGGTCACTATCACAAATGCTCAAGCATAGGATCAATTCATCAAACACCATGAAGAACTAAAGTAACACAGCAAAGCAGAAGGACAATGACAACTCTCCAGAAACCAAACTTAAAGTCACAGAAGACTACAATCTGACTGACAGAGAATTCAAAATAGTTGTCATAAAGAAACTCAACAAGTTAAAAGAAAACTCAGAAAGACAGTTCAATGAGCTCAGGAGCAAAATTAGCAAACAAAAGGAATACTTCACCAAAGAGATTGATGCTCCAGAAAAAAACAAACAGAAATTCTGGATATGAAGAACAAAATTAATGAGACAAAAAATGATGCAGAAAGCATAAAAAACAGAGTAGAACTTATGGAGGAGAGAATCAGTGAGCTTGAAGATAGAAACCTAGAAATGATCCAGGTGGAAGAGGAGAGAGAATTAAGATTTTAAAAAAATGAAGAAATTCTTCAAGAAATATCCAACCTACTTAGGAAAAGTAATGTAAGGATTATAGGTATCCCAGAGGGAGAAGTGAAGGAGAAAAGAGTAGAGAGCTTATTCAAAGAAATAATTGCTGAGAGCTTCCCAAACCTGGAGAAGGAACTGGACATACAAGTACATGAAGCTAATAGAACTCCTAATTACATCAATGGAAAAAGACGGTCTCCAAGGCATATATTATTAAAACTGTCAAAAGTCATTGACAAAGAAAAAATATTAAGGGCAGCAAGAGAAAAGAAAATAACCTACAAAAGAACCCCTATCAGGCTTTCAGCAGATTTCTCAGCAGAAACCTTACAGGCTAGGAGAGAGTGGAATGATATCCTCAAAATACTGAAAGACAAAAACTATCAGCCAAGAATACTCTATCCAGAGAAATTATCCTTCAGGTATGATGGAGAAATAAAAGCTTTCCCAGAAAAACAAAAGCTGAAGGAGTTCATCGACACTAGACATGCCTTATAAGAAATGATGAAAGGAGCTCTCCTACCTGAAACAAAAAGGAAAAGGTTTACAAAACTTTGAGCAAGGAGATAAATAGACAGACAAAATCAGAAAAATGCAGCTCTATATCAGAATAGGTTAGCAAACACTTAATTATAAAATAAAGGACAAAGGGAAAGAAAGCATCAAAAGTAACTATAACCACTTCGATTTGGTCACAAACTCACAACACAAAAAAAGAATAATTTGTGAAAACAAAAACACAAAAGGGGAAGAGGAAGGGTATGGAACCTGCATAGGCTAATGGAGATGAGAGGCTAACAGAAAATGACTATTTCATCTATGATATCTTTTATACAAACCTTATGGTAACCATGAAACAAAAAATCAGAGCAGAGTCACAAATCATAAATAAAGAGAAAACTGAGAAAACCATCACAGAAAACCACCAAACTGAAAAGGCAGAAAGAAATACAACAGAAAAGAAACAATGGAAATGTAGAACAACTGGAAAACAAAAGATAAAATAGCAGTGTTAAGCTCTCGTATATCAATATCACTCTAAATGTAAGTAGATTGAATTCACCAATCAAAAAACAGAATGGCTGGATGGATTAAAAAAACAAGACCCAACAATATGCCACCTCCAAGAACACATCTCAGCTCTAAAGACAAATATTGGCTTAGAGTGAAGGGATGGAAGATGAGAAAGTGGGTGAGGCCATACTTATATTGTACAAAGCAGACTTTAAGATAAAAAAGATAATGAGATTCAAAGATGGCCTTTATATAATGATAAAAGGGACATTTCCCCAAGAGGACATAACACTTATTAATATATATACACCTAACACAGGAGCACCAAAGTATATAAAGCAACTATTAACAGACCTCTTGGGAGAAATTGATAGCAACACAATAATAGTAGGGGATCTCAACACCCCACTTACATCAATGGATAGATCATCCAGACAGAAAGTCAACAAGGAAATAGTGGCCTTAAATGAAACACTAGACCAGATGGACTTAATAGATATATATAGAACATTCCATCCAAAAACAGCAGAATACACATTCTTCTCAAGTGTACATGGAACATTCTCAAAGATAGACCATATGTTGGGAAACAAGGCAAGCTTCAATAAATTTAAGAAGATTGAAATCATTTCAAGTATCATTTCCGACCACAATAGTATGCAATTAAAAATCAACTACATACAAGAAAAAAGCTGGGAAAGTCACAAATATGTGGAGACTAAGCAACATGCTACTGAACAACTGTTGGATCAATGAAAAAATCAAGGGAGAAATTAAAAAATACCTTGAGACAAATGAAAATGAAAACACAACACACCAAAACATATGGGATGCTGCAAAAGCGGTACTACAGGGAAATTTATAGCAATACAGGCCTACCTCAACAAACAAGAAAAATCTCAAATAAACAAGCTTACTCTATACCTAAAAGAACTAGATAAAGAAGAAAGTAGGTAGAAGGAAGAAAATAATAAAAATTAGAGCCAAAATAAACAAAATAGAGACTGAAAAAACAATAGAAAGGATCAATGAAACTAAGAGCTGGTTCTTTGAGAAGATAAACAAAATTGACAAATCCTTAGCCAGACTCACTAAGACAAAAAGAGAGAAGACAAATAAATAAAATCATCAATGAAAGAGGAGAAATTACAATGGACAACACAGAAATACAAAGGATTATAAGAGAATACCATGAAAAGCTATACGCCAACAAACTGGATAACCTAGAAGAAATGGATAAATTCTTAGAATCATACAACCTCCCAAAACTGAATCAAGAAGAAATAGAGAATCTGAATAGACCAATCACAAGCAAAGAGATTGAGACAGTAATCAAAAACCTCCCAAAAAACAAAAGTCCAGGACCAGACAGCTTCTCTGGTGAATTCTACCAAACATTCAAAGATTTATTTCCTATACTTCTCAAACTATTCCGAAATACTGAAGAGGACGGGATGCTTCCTAACACATTTTACTAGGTCAACATTACCTTGATACCAAACCCATTCAAGAACAACACACAAAAAAGAAATTACAGGCCAATATCTCTGATGAACATAGATGCAAAAATCCTCAACAAAATATTGGCAAATTGAATACAATAATACATTAAAATGATCACACACCATGATCAAGTGGGATTTATTCCAGGGATGCAGAGATGGTTCAACATCCACAAATCAATCAATGTGATACACCACATTAACAAAATGAGAAATAAAAATCACATGATCATCTCAATAGATGCAGAGAAAGTATTTGACAAAATCCAACATCCATTTATGACAAAAACTCTAAACAAAATTGGTATAGAAGGAAGTACCTCAACATAATAAAGGCCATATATGACAAACCCACAGCCAACATCATACTCAATGGAGAAAAACTGAAAGCCATTCCTCTGAAAACAGGAACACGACAAGGACACCCACCCTCACCACTCTTATTCAACATAGTACTGGAAGTTTTAGCTAGGGCATTTAGGCAAGAAAAAGAAATAAAAGGGATCCTAATTGGAAAGGAAGAAGTGAAACTCGCACTATTTGCAGATGACGTAATTCTATACATAGAAAACCCTGAAGAATCCACCAAAAAACTACTAGAAATAATAAAAAAATATAGTAAAGTTGCAGGATACAAAATCAACATACAAAAATCAGTTGCATTTCTATACACTAACAACAAACTAGTAGAAAGAGAAGTCAAGAATACAATTCCACTTACAATCTATAAAAAGAATAAAATACCTAGGAATAAATTTAACCAAGGAAGTGAAAGACCTATACACTGAAAACTGTAAGATATTATTGAAAGAAATTGAAGAAGACATAAAGAAATGGAAAGATATTCCATGCTCATGGATTAGAAGAACAAACATAGTTAAAATGTCCATATTACCTAAAGCAATCTACAGATTCAATGCAATCCCAATCAGAATCCCAATGTCATTCTTCACGGAAGCAGAACAAAGAATCCTAAAATTTATATGAAACAACAAAAGATGCTGAATAGCCAAAACAATCCTGAGAAAAAAGAACAAAGTTGGAGGTATCATACTCCTTGAGTTCAAATTACACTACAACGCTATAGTAATTAAAACAGCATCGTGCTGGCAGAAAATGAGACACACAGATCAATGGAAAAGAATTGAGAACCCGGAAATAAAACCACACATCTATGGACAGCGAATCTTTGACAAAGGAGCCAAGAACATACAGTGGAGAAAGGAAAGTCTCCTCAACAAATGGTGTTGGTAAAACTGGACAGCCACATGCAAAAGAGTGAAAGTAGACCATTATGTTACATACACACAAAAATTAACTCAAAATGGATTAAAGACTTGAATGTAAGACCTGAAACCATAAAACTCTTAGAAGAAAATATAGGCAGTTTACTCTTTGACATTGGGCTTAGCAGTATCTTTTCAAATACCATATCTACTCAGGAAAGGGAAACAAAAGAAAAAATAAACAAATGGGTCTATACCAGACTAAAAAGCTTCTGCAAGGCAAAGGAAACCAGCAACAAAATGAAAAGACAACCCACAAACTGGGAGAAAATATTTGCAAATCATATATCTGACAAGAGATTAATTTCCAAAATATATAAAGAACTCGTACAACTCAACAACGAAAAAACAAACAACCCGATCAAAAAATGGGCATAGGATATGAACAGACATTTTTGCAAAGAAGATGTATAGATGGCCAACAGGTACATGAAATGATGTTTGACATCACTAATTATTAGGGAAATGCAAATCAAAACTACAATGAGGGCCAGCCCCAGTGGCCTAGTGGTTAAATTCAGCACATTCTGCTTTGGTGGCCCAGGTTCAGTTCCCTGGCACGGACCTACACTGCTCTGTTAGCAGCCATGCTGTGCTGGTGGCCAACATAATAAAAAATAGAGGAAGATTGGCACGGGTGGATGTTAGCTCAGGGTGAATCTTCCTCAGCAAAAAAAAAAAAAGAAAAAACTACAATGAGATATCACCTTACACCTGTCAGAATGGCTACAATTAACAGGACAAGAAATCACAAGCATTGGAGAGGATGTGGAGGAAAGGGGCCGTCGCATACTGCTGCTAGGAATGCAAACTGGTGCAGCCACTATGGAAAACAGTATGGAGATTTCTCAAAAAATTAAAAATAGAAATACCATATGATCCAGCTATTCCACTACTGGGTATTATCCAAAGGACAATAAGTCAACAATTCAAAAAGATTTATGCACCCCTATGCTCCTCGCAGCATTATTCACAATAGCCAAGATGTAGAAGCAACCCAAGTGCCCATCAATGGATGAATAGATAAAGAAGATGTGGTATATATATACACAATAGAATATTATTCAACCACAAAAAAGAAGGAAATCCGGTCATTTGCAACAACACGGATGGACCTTGAGGGCATTATGCTATGTGAAACAAGTCAAACAGAGAAAGACAAACACTGTATGATCTCACTTATACGTGGAATCTTAAAAAAACAAACACAAAAAAAAACAACCGAACTCACAGATACAGAGAACAGATTGGTGGTTGCCAGAGGCAGGGAGCAGAGGGTGGGCAAAATGAGTGAAGTTGCTTGAAAGGTAGAAACTTCCAGTTATAAGATAAATAAGTCCTGGTGATGTAATGTACAGCATAGTGACTATAGTTAATAATACTGTCTTGCATATTTGAAAGTTGCTGAAAGAATAGATCTTAAAATTTCTCATCACAAGAAAGAAAATGTAACTGTGTGTGGTGATGGGTATGAACTAAACTTATTGTGGTGATCATTTCACAATATATACATATGTCAAATCATCGTGTTGTACGCCTGTAACTTACACAATATTATATGCCAATTATATCTCACTAAGAAAAATTCTGCTTCCCAACATCAGTATAACCATTCATTTATTCTCCTCCATTATTACATAATAACCTCAAAATAGTGATACAAACACTACTACCAACAATATGATTACTAAAATGGGTTTGCAATTTTTTTTCCATTTTCATCCTTATTTATTTATTGATTTATTTAGTTTTGTGAGGAAGACTGGCCCTGAGCTAACATCCGTGCCCGTCTTCCTCCACTTTATATGGAACGCTGCCACAGCATGGCCTGACAAGCAGCGCGCCCGTGTGCGTCCAGGATCCGAACCCAGGCCGCCAGCAGCGGAGCTCGCGCACTTACCCGCTACACCACGGGGTCGGCCCGCATCCTTTTATTTTTAATCTATCTGAATCTCTTTGTTTTGAATGATATACTTGAATAAAGCATAATTTTTATTTTACCTTGTTAGCCGATCTGAGGATCTTTTAATTTTTACAGGCAAGTTAAGCTTATTTACTTTTATTGATTTGATATTTCTGCCTCATATTCTTTTGTTATTTGGCCTCCTATCTTATTCTCTCTGATACATCCTTGTGTTTAGGAAAGTTTGTATTTTTGTCCAAAATTTACCTTTGTATGAACACTTCCTTTTAATACCCTTAGTTCCACTTTTTTGGATGCTCTCTATTCCTTACTTTGAGCAACTTGATAGCGGCAAGTAACCTCTTCTTTCCCCTCCCTTCCCTATCCTCCGGCATTTAATTTGAATTAACATTATTTTACTCACAGTTAACATTATAAAGCCAAAATCAATGAGCTTGTCTATTCTCCATACAGTTTCCATCTTCTCTCTCCATATTTTGATGGTTGGGCCACATATACATTGTCCTAGCACGACTCTTACCACACCCACTCCCATATTTCCATCACTGAATACTAGTTCTATAGATAAACATGTATTCAGTGCTCACATCAGTCCCTATGCCTATGTCTCACCAATCATTTTGGTCAGCTGAAGCTTGTTCTCAAGTAGATTCCTCAGGAAGGGCTCATGGAAATAATATTCCCTAAATTCTAATATGTTCATAACAATTTGTCTGTAGGTGTTATGCCTGAAGATCAGTTTGTCTAAGTATATAGTCCTTGGCTTACATTTTCTTTCCCTGGATGTCGTAAATTTACTACCCTTTACCTTTTGACATAAAACATTGTAGTTCAAAAGTCTAATATTAATGGTATGTTCTTTCCTTTAAAAGTGGCTTGATTGCCAGTCTCTGGCCAGTGTGTAATTTTGGAAACAGCGCTCTGCCTGTGTCAGCCTGAGAGACTGGGGTTAAATCCTTGTTCTTCTGCATTATAGCTGTGTGGCCTCAGCTAAGTCACTCAACCACTTTCTCCCTCAGCTGTAACGTGGTGATGAAAACGGCACATAAGATTACTGTGAGGAGTGGGTTAGGTCCTGTTTGTAAAGGATCCAGCCTTTCTAGTGAAGCCAGCCATTACAACAGGTTTCTTTCAAATAGCACTTCTTTTTATGTACAGAGAGAAAAACTTAAGGCTGCAGTTTTAGGAGCCACAGACAAGTGACAGTCAACAATAGTGACTCACATCTCAGTAACTTTATAAAATGCTTTGGTGACTGGAAGCAACTTCAAAGAGCATGTAGTTGAATATTGCAGAAAAATGGCAGATCTCCCTGTCTTTTATAATCCCTGTTTTTCACTAGGAATTTTTATTTTTCAGCATGGCTGCTTTCAACTCTCGCCCTTCTCCACACTCAGAAAAGACATCTCAATTAGTCCAGTCCTTGAGTTTCTTAAATAATGCTGATCATATGATCAATATTTAACCAGCTTTATCAGTTCTTTGGACAGACCCATTAACTAATGAAAACACCCTGTTAGCATGAAGGGTAGCCCCACAGCCACAAGAAATTTGTTTGCTAGATTCTCTCTCTCTCCCACAATTTCTTACCAGTTATCTAAATTTCCAATCAACAAAGCACTCTGCTGGATGTTCCCTAAGGATGCGTTTCTATTATTCAGAACAAGAATAATCTCAAAACGTGTTTTTGGCGAGCAGGGGTTTACATTGCATGGGGAAGCTGATAAGCGTCTGGGAATGAGAGCAGTCATCGACAGCTCCACACAGCTTCACAGCTTCTGCATGAAATAGTCTGATGAACCGTTTTGGTCTTTGTTGAGGCCAAAGCTGGAAAAAAGGAAAGGAAAATCCTTAATCTCGGACGGATGCGGACGCCCCTCCCTCTACTCGGTTTTTCTCTCTCTCCAGATGGCCTTTTAAAATTTTTATTTTATTTTATTTATTTTTCCCCCAAAGCCCCAGTAGATAGTTGTATGTCACAGCTGCACATGCTTCTAGTTGCTGTATGTGGGACGCGGCCTCAGCATGGCCGGAGAAGTGGTGCGTCGGTACGCGCCCGGGATCCGAACCCGGGCCGCCAGCAGCGGAGCCCGCACACTTAACCGCTAAGACGCGGGCCCAGCCCCCGATGGCCTTTTAAAAGTTCTCACTGCAGCTAATCTTTCAAGTAAGGAGGGCACTGACTTGGCATATGGGTTGCAGATATACTGTGCCAATTGCCTTTTTCGTATACTTATTCCTGTTGTCATGCAGGAATAAATGAACTCACACACCTGCCCTGCCCATATGTGAGCCCAACATACGTGGAGATGGACCTGGTTCGGATGCATGAAACCTTTGCATCCCCTTTCCTTTATCCAAGGAGCACCACTGGGTTTATTCCTCCTTCTTCGAACACCTGTCACCCTGTGTTTTACATGCACATCTAAAGGTTAAAGGGTCCACCCTGGTGGTCTAGCGGTTAGGATCTGGCGTTCTCACTGCCTTGGCCCAGGTTCGTTTCCCAGTCAGGGACCCACACCACCCTTCTGTCAGTTGTCAGACTGTGGTGGCTGCATGTTGCTGTGATGCTGAAAGCTATGTCACTGGTATTTCAAATACCAGCAGCGACACCATGGTGGACAGGTTTCAGCGGAGCTTCCAGACTAAGACAGACTAGGAAGAAGGACTTGGCCACCCACTTCTGAAAAATTGGCCATGAAAACCCTATGAATAGCAGCAGAGCATTGTCTGATATAGCACTGAAATATGAGAGGATGGTGCCAAAGGACCAGGCAGGGTTCTGCTCTGCAGTACATGGGGTCGCTAGGAGTCGGAACCCACTCCACAGCACTAACAACAACAACAAAGGTTAAAGAGACATTCTTTGTGTGTTTCTTGCTTGTCAAATAGGGTTTCTGACATTAAGCGACCCCAGCAAAGATCTCTTTTTCGAGAATGTGATGAATCACGTGGACACGACACCCTCAGACTCACACTTCTCCCAGGTTAGACTCCCAGCTCCTTCACCTCCAGAAAGGCCAAGATATGTGATTTTGGCATTTTCCCTCATCTCCAGCTTTTGCTTAATTCTTTATGGAATTCTTGATCATCAGTTCTCACACCAGGGGACTGCCCGCTATTGGCGACATTCTCGAACACTCAGTGAAAATGAAACAAAAACCCTGCTCCTGACAGTGCAGTTGTGGGTGGTGGGTCTGGGCTGCCGACCTGGGACAGCCCGTCTCCTCCAGTGTACCAGGACCAGCCCTTCTCCCAATCCCACCTGCCTCCAGACACCACCTCCAGAATCAGGAGGGCTGGTCTTTCGTTTCCATTTCCATTTCCATTGTATTTGTATACATATGTGAGATACATCTGTGAAAATTCTGCATGTTCACCTTCTGTCTTTTTCAAGTGAAAAATGAGAGAAGAAGATAGGGTGGGCAGGGGTCTTCTGTGGGGAACTGAAGAAGAAACTGAAGAGACTGGATAGGAGGTGAGGAGAATAAGAGTCATAAGGAATCAAAAGTGAGGAAGACTAGCAAGGAGGAGACACTAAGTGTGGGATGAAGGTAGAAAGACGTGAAAGAATGTGGGCTTTGGAAAGCAATGCAGACTGACTGATTTAAATCAGCAAAGCTATTTTAATTCCACTTAGGGTACAAAATAAGCCAAAATTGTAATTTAATGTATTAAATACAATAGCAACTTTGGGCAAGGAACTTTGAATTCAGACTTCCCATCTACAGCTGTGTCAGGAAGGACCCTTTAACCCAAGACTCTGCCAAAGCTACTCAAAAGTCTTAACAGGCGTCTGCTGAGGTTGAACTGTACAAGCAAACTGGCCTTATTTGCCTTATGTGAAAAATCACCATAGTTGCTTCCCTAATTAATAAGCCTGAAGAATAGAATAGAAGCATCTGGATTTTTATTGTTTTTGTTGTTTATGGTGCAGTGGAGACTGTCGTTCCTTGGTATGCAGACCTCTGGGGTGGGGTTGACTATGACGTTGAATAAGAAAACCAGGGGCCTTCTGGGACTGAAGGGACAGTCCCCAACCTCCTCTTTCTGATACTTGAAATTAGGAAACCCTGCCGGCATAAACCACAGCATCCCTGACCATGCTCTGTGGACATAGTTTCCTGACTCAGGGGGGACAACTGCATTGTGCAACTTGAGATACTAGTGAAGACAGGACCCAGGACCCCCAAAAGGGATTGCTCCCCCCACTTCCATTTACACACAACCACCCTTCCTCTGACTATCTTCCCTCTTCCATTTCAGTAATGAGGAATCCCTTCAACTATGTAAGTTTAATCTGCTCACCTGGGATTTGAATTCCATCCCCTCCTGTCTCCTCAGGAATCTTCCACTGCTCAGTTATCCCTTTTTGTCTTTCCTCAAACCTCCACCACCTCCTATATCTTCCCCTCATCCTCACTCTCAGCTGGTGAGCATGTCTTAGTCAATCTGGGCTGCTATAACAAATTACCACAGACTGGATGGCTTAAGCAAGAGAAATTTGTCATCTCACAGTTCTGGAGGCTGGGAAGTCCAAGATCAAGTCACCAGAAGATCTGGTGTCTGATGAAGGCCTGTTTTCTGGTTGGTAGATGGCTGCCTTGTCCTTATGTCCTCACTTGGTAGAGAGCAGAGAGGAAGAGCAAGTTCTCGTGTCTCTTCTTATAAGGGCACTAATCCCATTCATGAGGGCCTTATCCTCATGACCTAATCACCTCCCAAAGGTCCCCTCCTAATACCATCACACTGGGGGTTAGGTTTCAACATATGCCTTTTGGGGGGACACACTCAGTCCATAACAGCTTGCCTCCCATTTTACTGAGAAAATAGGAGCAATAAACAAGAACTTCCATAAGCTCTCCCACTAGCCCCTGCCATTGGCCATCATCTCTGTTTGCCCAGAATTATATGGTAACTTCCTTGTCTCTTGTCCTCCCAGCAACCCCCACCCAGCTGCCAGAATAATTCTTTCCACACACAATTCTGATGATGTCACTTTCTGCCTAAAACTCTCAGTGGTTCTCCACAGCTCTCAGGGCAGACTCAGCCTTTGACTTATCTTCGGCCCTCATGCTCTGGCCTTTCCCCCCTCAATGTCCTAATTACGCTTTTCCCTCTGGCCCTTCCTCTGCTCATCCTCTAAATGCTCACACGGCCTTTCATAGCTCTGTTGTGCTTTCCCACGTGCCTCCCCTCTGCCTGGCGTTACTTCCCCGTTACCCTATCTAATAATGTTTATTCTTCAAAAGGCACTACATCCAAGAAGTCTCCTGGGATCACTACCCCACCCCAATTTTTTAGACACTGTTTCTGTGCTGTTGGAGCATCTGTGACATTTTGGACGTGTTTAGCTTAAATGTGTGAGGATAAGCAATGTAGTGTGGAGGGCCTATGAGTTGGGTAAAGATATACATTGTTGATAAGTTGAATGAGGGATCTAGATAGCGCGTAAGCAGCTCACAACAGCTGCTGCACCATCCCCTGGCGAGTGCAGATATGAAGGGGGTCAAAAATGTGTGCCTAGGAGCTTGAGGGGAATGGAAGAAGCTTGACGGGAATGGAGGGAGCTTGAGGGGAATGGCCGCCGCATTCAGGGCTCATTTTGGCTTTGGGAGATTCGAGGGCAAGCTCATCCAGGCTATAAGGATCCTTGTGCTGGACTAGAAGCAGGAGCTGCTCCAGGTGGGTTTGCCAGGTGAAGAGGCAGGCAGCTCTGTGCATATAACTCAGAAGGTTCAGGCACAGCTTGATCCAGGAGCTCAAGCAATGCCATCAGGGTTTTTCTCCTCCTCTCTTTCATTCTCTCTCCAGTTCCCCACCCGCTGCCCTGCCTTATGAGGTCTTTCACATCTCTGCTTCTCTTAGTTCTGCATGTAGGCTCTCTCCAGTTTCAAGGGAGATGTCTTCAGATGTCCCAGGCTTGTACTTAACTCAGCCATCCCAATAGAAAACAAATGCCTCTCCCCCAACGTCCACAGATCAAATGCAGGCAAGAATTTTCACTAAATGGCCAAAAGGAGGAAGGAACTGTCTGACTTAAGGCATCTTCCTGGCACCTTTGGTTCTTACCTGATTCTATTTAGGATTCATTCATTCAAAAACCCATTTCTTGAATGTCTACTCTGTGCCAAGCTCAGGATACAGCAATAAGTAGGGAGAGCAAAGGGAAGAAGTGGAGTGACTTCAGGATGGGGTGAGGAGGGAGCAATTTGCTGTTCATATTTTGGTGGCTCTTACAGGCTGATGTCTGAAACTCAGGGATTCCAAGTAGCTAAGATAAAGTGCGTTGGGGTCCATGTGATCCCCCAGTGCCTCCTTGTCAAGGGCAAAAAAAAAAAAAAAAAAATCAGAAACAAAATTTTTTTAAATTGACATTTCCCCAAATAGAGAAAAGATCTGAAAACCAAAGGCACAATGAGTATGAACCTTGTCCGGCGCCCAGTGAGGAAAGGGAGGTCCGATATGCAGCTCCACAGAGGGAACTCTGGCTGGTCAGGGCAAGTCCCCAGGCTTTATTTCTGTGAGGACCTGAGGGACCCTCTGTGGGAGACCTTTTATTTGGAAATAATTTAAGACTCAAAAGAAGTTGCAAAAAAAAGAAGCATAGAGAGTTTCTGTGTACCAGTCACCCACCTTTTCCCCAATGATAACATCTTATACAACCATAGTTCATTTCCAACTAGGAAACTGACACTGATGCAATACTATTAATTAAACTGTAGGTCTTACCCGGCTTTCACCAGTTTTAATATGCACTCGTGTGTGTGTGCATGTGCTCACAGTACTATGAAGTGTTAGCACATGTACGGATTCGTATAACCACCACCCCAATCAGGACTCGAACCATGATAGGATACCTCTGAATGTCAATCCTGAAAGAGAGCCCAGCAAACAGAGAGGGAAGAGACCTGGCCCCCAGTCCTCCGCCACACCTCCCTCCTGGCCGGCAAGGAACGAGAGAAGACAATATTGGCGATGGAGGAGGAAGGATCATTTCCAACGAACACTGGGAGGCACTGGCCTCCCTCACCCTGTCTGGGCCCGAGGCGGCTCTAAATCAGGGGAGCAAACATCGGAAGCAAGGCCACAATTTGGGGGCTCTACAACAGCTACTCCTCTGGCTCCGGTTTGGTAGAGGAAAGTGGGCTCATCAACACTGGTGAAGGCAGGAAAGGTGACCCAAGGCCCATCTGGTCGGGTCATCTCGCCAGCAGGCCCTGCAGCTGGAGGCTATAATGGCCACCACCAAAGAGACGCTGGAAGTCACCACCACCCCCTCCCGCTTGGGCTCGGGAGGTACCCTCAGGGCCACTAGGGATGCAGAATCAGTCTGTTTCCTTCGATTGTACCCGCCCCACCCAGGGAGGGGGCCAAATTACAAGGGTAAAAACGACAATGCGAAACTTGGGGTGTGTGCTTTGTCTGAGACCCTGTAGGCTGCTGAGGGCTTTTTCCCTCTTTTCTTAAAGAAGGGAAGTTAAAAGCCCTAGAGGCCTTTCTTTTGTGAAAGAAACTGTATTTTCTCCAAAGTACTGACAAGGTGTAATCATTTTCCTTCACAGAAATTGGCTGAAATCTCAAGCCCAAACTAGGGCACTGCAGCAAACTCTTCAAAGAAAAGAATGCCCAGGAGGCCTTAGATGAGAAGTGATTTCCTGCTGCAAAGGGTGAGCTCACAGCCAGGGTCTTGGAGGGATGGGCCAATCAAGGTCATGTCTCATCCCGGGCCATCCCACGTGTGGCTGCATCTGACACTGAACAGG
The DNA here is from genome assembly GCF_057802395.1 of Ceratotherium simum simum. Classification (NCBI taxonomy): domain Eukaryota; kingdom Metazoa; phylum Chordata; class Mammalia; order Perissodactyla; family Rhinocerotidae; genus Ceratotherium; species Ceratotherium simum. Next base: position 57,572,689 of record NC_141909.1, on the reverse strand, counting down.
GCAGGTCAGGAAGACATGATGGGGTGGACCAGAGAGGTCCCACATGGAGTCTCCTCTCCTTGGTGGCAATAATGGGGACGCTCTCTGTTCTCTGAGATTTTCCTCCCCTCACTCTCCAAGGAAGTGTGGGGACTGCATCAGATTAGCCAAGAGCCTGGCGGTGATGCCTAGGGGCTTATCATTTGGACACACTAGGCTTCCAGTCTGGTCTCTGCCACAGCGCTCTTCTAGGGCCTCCAGTCCAAGTATGAAGTGGCCTTGATTCTTCCCCTAGAGGTTTTGGGCTCAAAACACCCTCCACTTCCCAGAGGACAGTGTTGGGAGATGCCTTAGATGGTTAAAACTTGAGCTCATCACCAACCACTGTAAATGCCATCAGTTCCATCAACCAAGGCTCTGAAGATACTAGATGAACAGGGGAGGGAATGGGTGTTTAAGTGCTTACTGTGTGCCAGCCCTGTGCTAGGTGCTGTAGCTATCACACCGTGAATTCTCATCAAGCTGCAGTGGGTGTTCTCACCTCCACTTTCTACCCATGCAAATGGAGGTTCAGTGAAAGTACGCACCCAGGGTCTCGTCGCTAGAAAGCAAGAAAAGAAGCAGAACTTGAACCTGGGTTGGCCCGACTCCAGAGTCTGCTTGCTGGGTGATAGCTCCCAGTAAGCCATGTTAGGTCATCAGATGGGAAAGGAAAGTGTCAGACCCAGGGAGTGAGCGAGGCTCCCTCAAATCACTGCTTTCCATTTTCCTAATAGTCATGTGTATTTCCTCCCTAGAACCTTTATTCGTGTGTGCACTGGCCAAGGGCAGACAGAGGAGCGTTCAGGTCTTCTGCTCAGGCCCCAATTCCAGCCAGAGAAGCTTCTTCTCAACCTCGCTCTGTGCCCCCACGGTGCCCCTCCCCTCTCTCCTGTTCCTCCTCTCCTGCTCTAGTGCCCAGATATCCAGGAACCTTCAGATTTGATATATTGAACATCTCCAAAGGATATTCCCATTGACATTGAGCATGCCACTGTGTGGAGCTCAGCAATAAAAGGGGGAAATTAGCAGGCATTTAAATTCTAAAATTAATGATGAGAGGTCAGAGTCTTCAGAACATCTGTTTCCACATTTTCAAGGGGGCCTTCAATTTGTGGGCGGCACTGAACCATGTGGTTTTCAGCAGTTAGTTGTGACGTCATACAGCTCCGTGACCAGGAGCCGGGAGCTGGACAGTGTGACTCAGCCAGCGCACTCACGTGCTTTGTGGCTGGCTCTGAGCCGTGTGTCCACTGCAGTTCAGGGTGCTGGTTCTGTGTATAGATTTCCATGTACCTGTCTGGAAAACCTGAGTCTGTATTTCCCCACGTGTAAGAGTGCTGGAAACAGGATTCAAAAAAGAAGTGCTTGTGCCAAAGAAGGGAACTTAGTGCTTTCTACAGCTGCACTATCCAACATGACAGCCACTGGCCACATGTGCCTGTTAAGCATCTGAAACATGGCCAGTCTGAACTGAGATGTGCTGTAGGTATAAAATACATACTGGATTTCAAAGGCTTTGTATGAAAAAAGTGATAATTTTTTATATTGATTACATTGATGAAATGATAATATTTTGGCTATACAGTCATGCCCCGCATAATGAAGTTTTGGTCAACGACAGACCACATATATGACGGTGATCCCATAAGATTGGTACCAAATGGCCTAGGTGTGTAGCAGGCTATACCATCTAGGTTTGTGTAAGTACACTCTGAGATGTTCGCAAAATGACTAACTTGCCTAGCGATGCATTTCTCAGAACATCTCCGTCGTTAAGCAATACGTGACTGTATTAAGTTAAATGAAATATATTATTAAAGTCAATTTGAATTGTTTCATTTTGCTTTTTCCAACAGAGCTACTACAAAATTTAAAATTATTTATGTGGCTCACATATTTCTATAAGTCACTATTGCTCTAGAGCTTCAGTAGTTTGGTGTTTCTTGGAGGGCGGCAGGGCGTTATCACTCCTAAGAGAACCTTTTAGAAATTTTGGAGGGCTCTGTGGTGTCACACTGATTGGGGGAACTGACATAGAGTGTGTTGAGCATGAGGAACGTGGGGAGTCCCACAATTACCAGAGCGGTCTGATGCAATGAAAGAGTTATCATTTTGAATGTCCCGACAGACATGAGAGAGGTGAAAAATTGGTTATAATGATCTGAACCTAGACCAAACTCCATTTTACATATAAATACAAAGGTTTTTTTTTTTCTGCACTAATTACAATTTCCAAGAACACATCTACTGTGTAAATCAAGGAAAGATTGCACACTGTTTCATCTGGAACATTACCAAATGTTGTTCATCATTTTAGAAATTCACAGCATTGTTGGCAGTGCTGCTCATGGTATTTGAATTACCAACATAACCCATGACCATCATCACCATTCACTGTCATTCCACCAGAGGTGCAATTTTCTGCCTACTTCACTGTATCTTCCAGTGCAGTTGTGCTTGAGCACTTGTGTATGGAAATGCATATCATTTTTTTAAGTTACTTTCCCTTTGTTTTCTCTATAGTACAATTAGGGCTTTATACTATATATTTAAAAATATATATGTTTTTAAAAATAATGTGTTTAGGTAAATTATACTACTGAAAAGGAGTCTTACAAAATACTTTGCAGAAAAAGGCATGTTGCATCCGAGAGACTTACAAATCATCATTCAAACATATTCACGCCCTCTCTGGATTCAGGCAAGTTAAGTCTCTGCCTCTTAAAAGGCTGCTCATTCTTTAGGTTTCAGATGTGGCAGCCCTTCCTCCAAATAGCCAAGTTGTCACCTGCTCTACGCTTCCCTGCACTCTGTACTTCCCATCACCCCATCCTTCATTACATGGATGGTAACTGCCTATGCAATTATCTTCCTCCCTGGACCATGGGCTCTAAGAGGGTAGGAACTATGTACAATTGGTTCATAGCTCTACACCCAGTGTCTAGCACTAGTACATGCTCAATACTTAGTGAGTAAATGAATTAATTAATGGACATGAGGGTGAGTTGGGACCTGGAGAGCTGTAAGGGTGAACGGGACTATGGGCCAACAGGGTAGATATGGTTGACAATTCCAAGAAAGCCCAGTGCCTTGGACATTGGTATGATCGAGAGCCCAGAGTGTGTGGAATACTGCATTTTGGAGTCAGGCAGATTTGGCTTTGAGTCCCCGTTCTGCTGCCCACTGCCTTGGTCATCTAAGGAGAGTGCATTGACCTCTCTGAGGAGCAACAAGATACTCCCCGCATTTATTGGGCAAGTTCATTGAGAACTGCTGGGACAGCACTTAACACAGTGTCTGGCAAATAAGGTCTCAATAAATGTTAGCTACTGTTGTTGTTACGAAAACTCTTTCATAGAGGCTGGATGTGGCTCTACCAGAGGCCCTGGTCGCCCCAATGTCAGTGCCCACAGCCTGTAGGGAATTCCCACAATTCAATAGCAAAAAAACAAAAACAACCTGATTTAAAAATGGGCAAAGGAACTAAATAGATATTTCTGCAAAGAAGACATACAAATGGCCAATAGGTACGTGAAAAGGTGCTCCACATCACTAATCATTAGGGAAATGCAAATCAAAATCACGAGATATCACCTCACACTGGTTAGGATGGCTATTACATACACATATATGTATACAGTTATATACATAGAAAAGATAACAAGTGTTGTTGAGAACGTGGAGAAAAGGGAACACTTATGCACTGTTGGTGGTACTGTAAATTGATGCAGCCACTATGGAAAACAGTATGGAGATTCCTCAAAAAATTAAAAATAAAACTACCATAACATCCAGCAATCCCATTTCTGGGAATATATCCAAAGAAATTTAAATCAGGATCTTGAAGAAATATCCGCACTCCCGTGTTCATTGTAGCATTGTTTACAATAGCCAAGACATGGAAGCAACCTAAGTGTCCAATGATGGATGAATGGATAAAGAAAATTTGGTATATATCTACAATGAAATATTATTCAGCCTTAAGAAGAAGGAAATTCTGCCGTTTGAACAACATGCATGAACCTGGAGGACATTATGCTAAGTGAGATAAATCAGACACAGAAGGACAAATACTACTTGACAACACTTACATGTGGAATCTAAAATAGTCAGATTCATAGAAGCAGAGAGCAGAATGGTATTTGCCAGGAGCTGGCGGGAGGGGGAAACGGGGGTATCAGTCAAAGGGTACAAAGTTTCAGCTGTACAGGACAAATAAGTCCTAGAGATCTGCTGTACAGCATAGTGCCGACAGTTAATAACACTGCAGTGTATGCTCAACAATCCAGTAAGAGGGTAGATCTTAAGTTGCTTTCTCATCTCACATAGACACACACACAAATAATAAATCACGAGAGCGGGAGAAAACTTTTGCAGGTGATGGTATTATCATGGCATAGACTGTGCTGATGGTCTCACGGGTGTATGCTTATCGCCAAACTCATCAAGCTGCGTGCGTCAAAGGTGTGCAGCTTTTTGTATGTGAACCTCAACAAAATGGTTTTAAAAAAAAATTTAAGAAAAACAGTAACAAAGACCAGTTGAGTAAAAAAAAAAATATGTTAACTTCACCCAAAAACACCCTCACAGAAACACCCAGAATAATGTTTGACCAAATATCTGGGTACCCTGAGGCCCAGTGAAGTTGACACATAAAATTAACGGTCACAGTTTATATAAACGTGTCCCCACTAAACTGTGAGTTCCTCGAGGACCAGTACTAGCGTCTTTAATCTCCGCATCTCAGGGTGGAGCACAGCCAATATTGTTTACTAAGTGGGCAGTGGTTCTGGCCCTGATCAGAAGACTCACATTTTTAGGTAAGAAAATGCTACCTCCTCACTGATAGCCAATTTTACAATTCTTCCTTCAGCCCAAAGTCATTAATTCTTAGGTCTAACATGAAGCCTTGAACTGTTCATGCTGAAATGTAATCCCATTAAATCTTGTCTAATCCTCAGTGGAGGAGAGAGCACAGCCTATCATGCCTCCCAGTATTGTAATCAGCATCACCTCAAGCGCAGCAGGACAAGTAGATCTTCACGGCCCTTCCCCCTTCAGCCTCCCCTTGTGCATCGAAGGTCACCACCTCTACCATGTGGGAGAAAGTCATCCGATGGACACATTATACCAAGGAGAAGGAGACTGAGATTTCTCGAAAGATAACTATGTGCTACACACTGTGTGCATGTTATCTAATTTAATCATCACAACAGCCACAAGTAGTATTCTTTACATTTGACAAATGAGGAGTTTCAGAGAAGATACTTAAATTCTGGGTAAGTAAATGTCGATCCTCTATTATACGGTGGGAATGGGACTTGAACCCAGGTCTGCCTGGCTCCGTAGCTCTTGGTCTCTCTAGGACTCCATGCTGTCTCCCTTACAGGGAGTGGAATTACTCTTGTCATCTTCTGTAGAAACAAGCAAGATTGCCAGGAAAGTGCCTGGTGACTCTCCCCAGGTGGCCTGCAATGAGCCGGCTAGTACTGGAGGCGCCTCTTTCCCCAGCAGGTGGACTGAACCAGTCTCCCTCAAGGTCTCCGGATGTGGGCAGCTGAGTTTCCAAACCATGGCTGAACACAGCTGGTAGCAAAGCTCAGATCATTTGGTGCTCAAACATAGACTGTTTTTACCCTGAGCTCCAAGCACACTCTCATGCTTACTCCATGAAAGGGGAGAGCATTATGGGGAGGAGGTTCTCCTGCTGGCCAGCATGCCCCGCTCGCCTGGGCCCGAGCGCACCTCTCCCGGGGCTGTCAGGAGAGAGGGACTGCTCGACTGTCGGCCCTCCTGCTGGCGGCTCCGGTCGTGCCAGTGAGGCCTCCTGGTGTTCGCCTGAGCCTGCTGTGGGGCCTCTTCTCATAGTCCCTTATTTCTAGATAGCACTTTACAGTTTACCTTCACATATATTTCTTGCTTCATCTGCTAAATCAGGAGTTGGCCAACTACTACCAGCGGGCCAAACCCTGCTTGTGCCTATTTTTGTTGTTGGAACACACCCAACCCCGTTCTGACACGTTTTGTCTGTGGCTGCTTTCCCAGTTGAGTAGCTGCTGCAGAGACCATTACGGTCTGCAAAGCTTAGAATATTTACTATCAGGCCCTTTACAGAAAAAGTTTGCCAGCCTGCTCTAAACAACCCCAGGAGGCAAAAGCAATTACTATCATTATTTCCAACTTACAGGTGAAAAAACTTTGATGAAACCAAGCGGCTCAGAAAGCCAAAATGTTTTCTTAAGGACACAGAACTGGTTGGCAGAGTCAAAGCAAAAGGCAAGAGCTTTTCCTCCATGTAGGAATTCATATTTAAGAGAACGGAACATAGGGAAGCATTGGCACCAGAGGGTAATTCTTTGAGAATGTCTTTTAGGCCCAGTGACCCTGTCTTGGGGAAAAAAAAAATACAGGCAGGTTTCTGCTCTTGAAGCATGTTGGACAGCCCACACTTCTCAGTCTGTGGATGTTGAGAATCAGCCCTGAGCTCGAGGCTGCAGGGTTTGAAATGCCAGCCAAAAGGGTCTGGAATGTTCGGAGTTGATATTTCATTAACTTTTTATATTCTAATTCAAGAAGTAAAGAAAACCCTTACAAACCATGGGTATGCAAGAAATAAACGTGAGAAAGGTGCGTGCAGGGACGAAGCCATGAAGTCTTCTGGTGTAGCCAGGGAAGCAAACTTGCAGGGGGTGACTTTTCTCATGTAAGATTCTTTCCTCCCTCCCACCCAGCCGCTCACCACTCACAGAATCTGAGTGGCGAAGGCAGCCACGTTCAGAGTCATCGTGTCCCTGTGCTGCCTAGACCCAGAGATGCTTCTCATGGCTGTTCTCATGTTGATTCGTGTTTATAACACAGAGACTCGGAGGCTTTTGTTTCTGACAAGAACTCGTCATTTCTTAATGACATTTAGTAGCAGCCAGGCACCACCTCCTTGTGGCTCCATCCAAGACATTCTCACTCTCCCTGGTCACCCTGGGATGTTTAGAATGGTCTGGCAATGGATGCTGAAGGGTGGGGGAGCCCACAGGGGACTTGGTTCTCAGTCTTGGAAACCAGGGGTCTGTGGAGCTCTGGGCAGGTAACCCCAACGCTGTGTAGATGGAGGAGGCCTTGCAGCCTAGGGAGGCAGCCCTAGTCCTGAGGCAAAGCTTTGAAGCAGGAGCACCTCGGAAGAGAAAAAAAAAAAGGAAAGCAAGGCCTGGGCTAGACGGTGAAGCCAACCGAGAGGAAAGAAGGCAGGAGGCTGCCGACAGCAGTCAACCCTCGTGGGCCAGGTGAGTGGGTGCATCTATAAATGGCTCCTCCTGGATTATGCAGTGCACAGCCCATGCAGCCATACGTAGCAGCTCTGAGAAGCACCAGTTTGGCTCGAAAACTTTCAGAAATAGATTTTGGAAATATAAGATTGAGTCAAGCTTAGTAAGTGTATGTGTGTGTGTGTGTGTATATATATATATATATATATATATATATATATATGCGTGGATCTTTGAGCATAAGAAAGGATGAAAGAAACAGAATAAAAATAAAATAAAATGAGCGCTTCTGCGCTCTTTGTGCTGAGCTGCATTATTAATGATCAAGGCCTTGCCTGGGAGACAGCAATCTAATAGAGGTTTTAAGAAGTTATTCTGCATGAACAGGTCAAAGGCAAGGAGCAGGAAAGAGGCAGATCTGAGACTCCGGTGCCAGTGGTTCCTCCTCTCTCCACCAGAACCTGGAGACAGGCCTGTTTTCCCAGCCAGCCCCACTCTTACCTCCACATCAATATTTTCCATCAATTTCCTTCCAATACCCTTAAAAACAAGATGTTATCAGCTGTAGCCAATTTCATGCAGACTTGAAGGAAATTAAACCCTGGGTTTGCTGGAAGATATGAGGGCAGTGGTTCTCAAACTTTCCTGTGGTCAGAACGCCCTGGAGAGCTTGGGAACACACTGATGACTGGGCCAACTTTGGTTTCAGATTCAGTAGCTCTGTGGGTGGGACCCAAGAATTTGCATTTCTAATAAATTCCCAGGTCAAGCTGTTGCTGCTGGTCCAGGGACCACACTTTGAGAACTACTGGATGATAGACTAGTATGTTTAATAGCACAGACTTTGGGGCCAGACTGCCCCTGTGCGAATCCTGGTCCCACGCCTTACTTGAGGAAGCTACTCAAACTCTTTGCACCTAGTTCATCAGCTATAAAAGGGTGTTTTGACAGGGATTAAATTAGTTAATAATACACAGAGTCCAGCCTATAGAAGCCATTGCCTATCTCAGCCTCATTTGAAGATAGAGAAGGACAAAGAGGAGGCAACACAAGTTAGGGGAGGGGAGAGGGGCAGACAGGCAGGGCCAGGCGGTGGCCAGGGACCCTCCAGCCCTGTCTCTGCATGGTGGGCGTTGGCTGCCCTGGCCATCACCCCCACGACCTGCTCACAAATTGCCTGCTGACATTGCGTCGCTGCCTTCCCACCGCCCAGGGGAAGAAGAAGAAAAGGAAAGGGCAGGTGTCGTGACGTCTTATCCACAAGGCACTGCCATGTCTGCTGTCTCCTTTGGTCTTCTCCACACCCCTGTGAGTTAGACCTTATCAGATGCAGACATCTGAGGCTCAGAAGGGTCAAGTGACCCTCCTTCAGGTTGGAAAGCCAAGGCACCCACTGGCTCTGAAGCAGCAGCTCCATGCGGGCACCTTGTTAGCATGACTGGCCAACACCTTAGCTAGATTGCCCTTCTCTTTCTTCCTTCTTCTAGAGCAAGGGTCAGGGTCAATGTTCAAGGGCTCTTCCTGGGAAAGGGTCCCTGGCAGAAGAATGGCTGAAGGTGATCCTCCTGATTTGAGAGGGTCTGGGGAATTCCCAAGCCAACAGCTTCTCCAGCATCCCAAAAAAGGCTAAGGGGACAAACACAGGGTGGGCCCCTGTTCCTGCGCTTGGCCTGGAGGGGCAGGTCTCAGCTCACAGAGCACTGATGGGACAGGGTGGCAGGGCTAACCCGAGAGCACTCAGGACACCCACAGGCAGCTATGCAGAGGCTCTTCCTTGAAGTCAGGAGAGACGGGGGGTGGGAGTGGAGCTGTAGGGCCAGGTGACTGTCTCAGGTTCAGCATTCCATTACCCGCTGACCACCCTCAGGCTATGGAAGCCCGCCCCATTCAGGGGTGGGGGGTGAGGGACAGAGAGGTGGTGGCAGAATCCAGAATCTTCTTACTCCAGGCCACCTGCCCCATCAAGGACTTTTCCTGACCCCCCAGCTTTGCCCCAGGCTTCAGTTCTCATCTCCATTTGTCTCCTCACTTGCTGTCTTGCCATTGCTTGACTGCCTGGCATTTGACCTCCACACCCATGAACTAGTCCAAGGGCAGCCCTGATGCACAGTGGGCTGGAGGTCAGACAGGCCAGGCCCTCTGCTCCCAGGTACCCCCTGCTCCTACCCCGAACTTTGCTTGGTGCATCTAGAGAGGGTAGACAGTCAGAACATTGGGGAAAGCCCTGTGCAAGCTCTCAAGTCCATGGGCACAAGCTGCCTGTATATCCTGACCAACTGCCTTTCTGTTCAGGGAAACATGTTGTTTTCTTTCCAATATGATTTCAAACCAAGTAACAACATCATCAGAGGGACTTGAAATGCCCAAAGCCACAAAGGCTGTCATCATGAATCTTTTTCTGCCCCAGTCAACTCAAAGTTTGATTCCAAGGAACATTGTAAATTGCTGCTGGGTGACAGCTAAATACAACACAAACATGTCACAAACCTCATAAGCTCAGTGAGAGTGACAGAAACAGACTGAAAAATTAATATGTCATACACACATCTCTGGCTTGTCTGTTTTTCAGATTTAACCACATTTATGCTTTTATCAGCACTAGATAATCTTCAGCCACCAAATGGTCCTTTTGGGATTGTAAATGTCTTTGAAATGAACATTTCCACACAGAACTCCCCTTATGTATCAGAGGAGTTTGAAGGTGCTTTGTGATGTGATTTGAAAGGAGCTAAAAAGCACTTCCTGTCCCAAATCTTCTTCCTTGCCACAGTGCCTGAAATTCCCACAATTAAGGGCACTTATTTAGGACATGACATTGAATTCAGACAGCATCTGCTAAAATTCAGTTCCATTCCCAAAACAGGTAGCAAGTTGACCAATTAGCACACAGCTCTTCCTCCATCTCTCCTTCCCGTTCTTCCTTCTTAAATGTTGTTGAGGGACCACCATGCATTACCTCAAGGGTTCTTAACTGAGGGTCCCAGACACGGGCTTCAGTGGTTTCACGACATGGTCTGTCAGTTTAGTGCATGTGTTATGTGCACATAGATCTCTAGAGAGAGGTCTCGAACTCCCATTGTATTTCAAGGAGGTCTATGACTCCCCAAAGGGTAAGACTCATTAAATTTTTCTATATTAATTTGACCAATTTAGAAGGTTGGCCCAGGGACAACAACCAGGTGACCTGGGAGGAAGGGTCTCTATGCCCTGCCACCAGGAAGGGCAAACCAGTTGGAAGGTCACACAGCAGACCCTGGGGAAAGGGCCAAGGTCACATTTGACCTTCTTTGTGATTATGCCTAACGATGACCTCTTATCTCTACATCTCCCTCCTCCCCACCCTCCCTCCAGCAACTACATACACACTCTCTGCAGAATAACAATATATAATTTATTAAGCACGTACAGCATGACTGGTACTACGCTTAGCACTACATATGTTGTCTTCTTTAATCCACACAACAACCATTTGAGATCCTATTGAGATTCTATTATTGCCCCATTTTACAGGTGGTGAAACTGAGGCTTAGAATGATTAAGTTGCCAAGATCACGCAGATAACAAACAGCAAAACAGGGCTCAGATAGCCTTACTCCGGAATCCATGCTTTTAACCACGATGTCAATGGTTCTCAAACATGAGTGGGCATCAAAATCACCTGGAGGGCTTGTGAAAACTCAGATTTCTGGCCCCACTCTAGAATTTCTGATTAAGCAGCTCTGGAGTGGACCCCAAGAACTGGCATTTCTAACAAGTTCCTAGATGCTGCTGCTTCTGGTCTGGGGACCCCGCTGTCATACAGTGAAGTTAATAAGTCCCTCCCTTGTGCAGGCTCTTTGCACAGGTTCCTTCCAAGACCCTGGAGGGATCCTAAAAATGTGTTCATAAGATCATATATTTTTGTAAAATTTAACAATACGTTTGTGTGTTATTTTCTTAAAGGGGATCCTAAAAGTTGTATAAGCTTTGAGTTCCCCCAAAGCCTGGATTTTCCCCAAGCCCTGGTGTCTTCCTTCAGTCACATTTCTCCTGTTTTCATCTCAGACCTGGCTCCCGTTCCAGTCCACACCCAGGAGCAATAGCTACCCCCACCTCAGCAGGCTGGGATTCCACAAAGTTCTTCAGTCTGTCAGGATATAGCTGCAGACAGATCTGTCTGCAAGTTTCAGATAAAGATGGGCCTAAAGTAGCTGAGTGTATTCAAGTGGCAGCCTCAGCTATCAAGACCCCCTGGTGGAAGTCTGGGTTGGAATCTTAAGGGATGTCACACAGGCCCCTGCAGGAGGGGAGGGGAGATGGAGAGGGCCCTTGGCCCCTCTGATGCACCAGTGATGGAGGTAGTGAGGGAACCCCTTCTTCAGTACAGGGTGGTGAGAGAGGGCGCGGGGGCCCTTTGCACCGGTTGCTTCAAATCTTCCACCTGGCAGAGCTCACTACCACCCAGAAAGTCCGTGAGCATGTTGTTTGGGAAGCAGGAAAAAGAGGAAGGCGAGAAATGAAAGTCAAACTGGACCTTTCTACAGCAACTTGGGGCTGGAGGAACCCACAGGAGCTTGGTTACCCCCACCCTACTCCCACCACTCAGCAGGCTGGAGGGCAGCACCGCCCAGTAGAAATACAACTTGGAGCCACAGATACAACTTTATATGTTCTAGTAGCCACATCAAAACGGCCAGAAACAGGTGAAATTAATTTTAATAATATATTTAATCCAACATATTCAAAATTTTATCACAACATATAATCAATATAAAAATTATTAATGAGTTTATTATTACAGTAGTCTCCCCTTATCTGCGGTTTCACTTTCCGCGGTTTCAGTTACCTACAGTCAACCATAGTCTGGAAGCAGATGATCCTCCTCCTGAGTGTTGTCAAGTCAGTAGTAGCCTAATGTTATGTCACAGTGCCTATGTCATTCACCTCACTTCATCTCATTCACCTCGCTTCATCTCATCACGTAGGCATTGTATCATCTCACGTCATCACAAGAAGAAAGGTGAGTACAGTACAATAAGATATTTTGAGAGAGAGACCACATTCACATAACTTTTGTTACAGTATATTATGTGTTCTATTTTATTATTAGTTTTTGTTACTCTCTTACTGTACCCAATTTATAAATTAAACTTTATCATAAGTATGTATGTACAGGAAAAAACATAGTATATATAGGGTTTGATACTATCCATGGTTTCAGGCATCCACTACGGGTCTTGGAACATATACTCTGTGGATAAGGGGGGACTACTGTATACTTAAATAAGTTATATTAAAACTTCAGATCCTCAGTTGAACTAGCTTTTTTTCAAGTGTCCAATAGTCACACGTGGCTAGTATTGGAGGCACAGCTCAAAGATAAAACAAACTGACTTCCTGGGCCTCCTGGGAGTTTATGCATAGATGAGAATGTCTATGTCCCTGAAATGGTGGTAGTCACAGCACAGTTGTCTGGAGACATCAAAGGGAAGATGAGGGAGGGATTTTGGAGTTTGGAAAAAAGCAAAAGGCAAAAATTCAAGATGGTTAGGATTCCTATCCCAGAGTCTCATATTTCTGGAATGACTCCCTTTAACTCCTGTCACCCCACGCCCTCACTCTACCGGATGAGCAGGTTGTAGCCGAGAAAAGTGAGGCTGCTACACAGCTTTCTTGGCTCCTCACCCCTCAGGGCTCAGCCCAAATGTCACCTCCTCAGAGACCCCAGCCACCCCCTCTTCCTAGTCAATCTCTAGCCTTGCTTTATTTTCTGCACATTACAGTCCGAAATCACGTTACTCATCTGTCACCTTGTTTATTCTGTCTCCTCCAAATAGATGTGAGTGGGGGCAGGTCCCTTGTCTGTCTCACAGCACACTCCCAGCACCTAGAGCTGTGCTGTGCACATTGCAGGCACTCAGGTATTTTGACTGACTGACTGAAATATAAATACTTTATTAAAATGGATATATAACTCTGGTATTTGCAAGAGTGATGTTCTGAGACATTCACAGTTCTCCCAAGCATATAATCTCCTCCATAAAAAACAACCAGTTTAAAAAAAAAAAAAAAAAGCCAAAGCCACACTGAGATGCTCGATGAGTGTCTGACTCCAGCTCATCAGTTTCTGCAATGAGTCTAAAGCTCAAATGTTAACTCTGAGATGCCAGCTCTCCACATTTCTGCAGGCCTGGGATGGAGACGGAAGAGTTAATATTCCATCACGGAGCCGAGGTCTTTGACTGTGATCACATTGATAATTTTCTTTCCATTAAGATGTTGAAGCCTTGTGGCTGTTCTAAGTGACGCTTTTCTAAGTAATGGTCTCTCCTGGTGTAAAAATGCTATAAGTAATGGGAAGAAAGGAAAAAGAGAGAGGAGCTTGGCCTCTCACCGTATCTATATAGTCAATTGGTGTTTCTGTCCCTGGTCCTGATATGTTCATAGGAACACACCATGGACCACGGCAGAATTTCCAGGAATGCTAGATGTGGTTTTACTATTTTTATGTCTACTCATTGAAAACTGAACAGAGAAAGGTGAGACCTTGTCCTGAGCCTGAAGCAGAGCTAACTGGGAGGCAAGGAGATGAGACTATGAGCCATGTGACATAGACCCTCAGGTTCACCGCACCTGGCAGGGGGGAACTAGGAATTTCCACTTGTGGCTTGGCACTCCCCTCTGCTTCCCCTATGGTCCCCACAGCCCACACATGACACAGAACTCTGTCCTGGCCTCTGAGTTGCCTGTGCTCTGCTGTATCCAAGCTCCTTGCCCTCTGCCAGGCTTAGCTGTCCACCTTCCCTGTGGTGGCAGCAGGATTGCAGAGGAAGAGGAAGGGGCAAGGGATCTAGACCAGAGAGAGCCAGTTGGCAGGACCAGAGTGTGGCCTTGCAGGGGTTCCACCTACTGTCTCTAGGATGGTGCCCACCTCTCACATCTCCTTTCTCAGTCTGGTCTGTCCTCTTCCCTCCTCTTCACCAAGCCATATTCCTCCCTCTTCCTCCTCCTACTGAATCTCCCTACCTGACTTAGGTCATCGTACTCCCTCTGCGATGCTACTGACCTCTATTTTTCAGAGTTCTAAAAATCCATATGTCTATTTAAGATGGGCCTGACTTCTTTGAGGACAGTATCTGCCTCTTCTGCTTCCTCATAAGCCCTTCCTATAGTCAATAAAGTACCAAGGGTGGAGACTGGGGGGTGAGGGCCCCTGAGGAGCCCACGTGGGAGAGAAGCAGCCAGAGAGGTGGTAGGGAGTCAGAGCAGTGGAGAGTTAAGAATGTTGATGGAGGAGAGGGTTTCAAGGGGGAGATGAGGCAATCAAACTCTACAGAGACAGGGAGAGAGAGAGAGAGAGAGAAGGCAGCAAAAGGGCACTTTTGGATTCAAGAATTAGGAAATCACCAGAGAACTTGGAGAGGAGCAATTTTGGCATAGTTTCAAGGAAAAGCTAAATTGAAAAGCGTTAAGAAGTGAACGAAGGGCAGTACCCAGTGCTGGTAAGATGCCCTTTCAAGTACTGCTCGCCAAGTATAAATTGATGTGACCATGTATTGAGAGCTTTAAAAATATTTATACTCTTTGGCTCAGGATTTCATTTCTAGGCATGGAATACAGAAAAAGATGTAGGCACAAGAATGTTTATCACAACATTACTTATAATCATTAGAAAATGAAAAACACTTAAATGTCCAAAATTGGATATCAAAGATGAAAAATTATTTAGTCATTACCATTATTATGTTTAATCATCTAGGATTACAATATCATATTTAATCAAACTTCAGAATATAAAACACTATATTCAGTACGAATCAAATTTTGTTAAATAAAAAATTTGGATATATCTCTCTATGTCTATTTACCTACTATTTTTGTATCTAGCCTCATAGATAAAATGTCTAAAGAAGAAACCTGCTAGAACATTAGTAGTCAGTGGTCCTATCTGCATTGTGGGCTTATGGGTAATTTTAATTTTCTTTTTTATATATTCTGTATTTTTCAAATTTCTGTAGTAATTATGAGTCATGCTTATAATCAGGACGACAGAAAAGGTTTGCTTTTATAATAGAATTAACCGGTGGTGAGGAAGTAGAAGTAAGGAATGAAGATTGTTTTTTAAGAAGTTCAGAAGAGGCAAGAGAGTTTCAGTTCAAGATGGTGACATAAGAGGATCCTGAACTCACCTCTTTCTAAGGACACACCAAATCTACAGCTACATATGGAATGATTTCCGCTGAAAGAAGTCTGGAAACCAGTTCAGCAACTCCTATACATAGAGTAAGTGAGGAAAAGCCCACATCAAAACCAGTAGGAGAGGCTGAGAAACCATCTTGCCATAAACCCACAACTAGGAGGGAGCTCACAACTTCCAGCTTCTCTCTGAGGACAGAAGGGTTTGGACAGCACATCTGGTGCCCAAACTTTTAAGACTTCCACCTGAAACATGGGCCCCCAAAACATCTAGCTTTGAAAGCCAATAAGGCTTGCATCCATAAGATCCACAAGGCTACAGACAACTAAGAGACAGTTCTTAAAGGGCTCCCATGAACTCATGTGGCTAACACCTTAGGGCCTAGTGCAGAGGCAGCAGACTGAAACAAGAGCAGTCTTTCCATGAAAGAAATCTATTTGCTTATCTTAAAAGCTTTGGCCTAAGGGGAAGGTTTCTAATTTAACACACATCAAGGGAATGACTACAGCCTTCTCCAGAGACCAGGGAGGCCAGTGGGCACCATCTTTGCACTTTCCCTTTGCCTCACACCCGGTTGTTGGTGTCTCCCAGAAAAAAGCTTGTGCACATGTCTGGCACGCTGGTTTTGCAGCTGCCACCCAGAGGACACCCCTGCTTGCCTTGTTCTGGTGGTCAATGGGGCTTACATTCACAGGGCCCCCTGGATTGTAACAAACAGAGAAACAGTACTTAAATACCTATACCCCAAGGCACAGCACAGAGGCAGTAGACAGAAACACCTATCTTCCAGTCTTCCCCTGAAAGAGATATATTTGCATACTTTAAAAGCGCTGCCTGAGGGTCCAGCTTCCAATCAGCCTAAATCTAGGTTCTGAGATCCTCCTCTTTGGGACACATCTAGGTCTTGGCACACCCTCAACTACTGGGACCCACTAAGAAAAAAGAAGTCTGCTTGGACAATCACGAAGGTTTGAGAGACAACCAAGAGCTAGGGCAAAGTTGAACAATAAATTTCATCTTTTACATGAGACCACTCCATCAAGACTGGGAAAAGTGGCTGTTTTATCCAGTGCATAGAAACCAACACAGAAAGTCAAGGAAAATGAAGGAACAGAAGAATATGTTCCTAATGAGAGAATAAGATAAAATCTCAGAAAGAGATCTTAATGAAATGGAGATAAGTGATTGATCTGATAAAGAATTCAATATAATGGATATAAAGATGCTCCCTGGGGTCAGGAGAACAATGCATGAACAAAGTGAGAATTTCAACAAAGAGATAGAAGATATTAAAAAACTAACAAACAGAAATCACATGGGCTGGCCCTGTGGCTTAGTGGTTAAGTGCACGAGCTCCGCTCCTGGCGGCCCAGGTTCAGATCCTGGGTGCGCACCGTCGCACTGCTTCTCTGGCCATGCTGAGGCTGCATCCCACATACAGCAACTAGAAGGATGTGCAACTATGACATACAACTATCTACTGGGGCTTTGGGGAAAAAAAAAAGGAGGAGGATTGGCAATAGATGTTAGCTCAGAGTCGGTCTTCCTCAGCAAAAAGAGGAGGATTAGCATGGATGTTAGCTCAGGGCTGATCTTCCTCACAAAAAAAAAAAAAAAAAAAAGGAATCACAGAGCTGAAGAATACAATAACAACTGAAAAATTCAATAGAGGGTTTCAATAGCAGATTAGATGAAGTGGAAAAATGGATCATTGAACTTGAAGGGCAGTGGAATCCATCCAATAAGAGGAGTAAAAAGAAAAAAGAATGAAATTAAGTGAAGATAGCTTAAGGGACTTATGGGACAACATCGAGTGGACCAATACTCGGTTTATAGGAGTCCCTGAAGGAGAAGAGAACTTATGTGAAGAAACAATGGCTGAAAACTTCTCTAACCTGGGGAAGGTAACAGACATCCAGATCCAAGAAGTCCAGAGAGTTACAAATAAGATAAATCCAACAGACCCACGCCAAGACACATTATAATTAAATTGTCAAAAGTTAAAGGAGAGAATATTAACAGCAGCAAGATAAAAATTACTTGTTACTTACAAAGGAACCCCCATAAGACTATCAGCAGATTTTTCAGCAGAAATTTTTCAGACCAGAAGGGAGTGGCACGATATATTCAAGTGTTGAAAGATAAAAACTGCCAACCAAGAATACTCTACTTGGCAAAGTTGTCCTTCAGAATTGAAGGAGAGATAAAGAGTATTCCAGAGAAGCAAAAGCTGAAGGAGTCCATCACCACTGGACTAGACTTACAAGAAATGTTAAAGGTACTTCTTTAAGATGAAATTAAGGGGTAGTAATTAGTAACAGGAAAACATATGAAAGTATACATCTCACTGGTATACGTAAATATATAGGTAAATTCAAAATAATCTAATGTAATGGTGGTGGGTAAATCACTTATAAATGTAGTATAAAAATACTAGACAATAAAAGATAAAAATAGTAAAAATAACTATAACTACAATAATTTGTTTATGGATACACAAGATAAAAAGATGTAAATTGTGACAGCAGAAACATAAAAGGTGTGTGGGGCAAGAAAAAAAATGTAGAGCTTTAGCATGCATTCAAACTTAAATTGTTGTCAGCTTAAAATAGACTGTTCTAACTCTAAGATGTTTTATATAAGCCTCATGGTAACCACAAACCAAATACTTATAGCAGATACACCAAGGTAAAGAAACAGGTATCTAAGCATACCACTATAGAAAATCATCAAATCACAAAGGAAGAGAGCAAGAAAAGAAGCAAGGAACAAAGGAATTACAACAGCCAGAACACAATGAACAAAATAGCAATAATAAATCCATACCTATCAATAATTACTTTAAATATAAATGGACTAAATTCTCCAATCAAAAGATATCAGATGGCTGAATGGATAGAAAATAAGACCCAACTATGTGCTGCCTACAAGAGACTTACTTCAGCTTTAAGGACACACGTAGAAAGTGAAGGGATGGAAAAAGATATTCCCAGCAAATGGAAACCAAAAGAAAGCTGAGATAGCTATACTTATAACAGACAAAATAGACTTTATGATGAAGACTATAATAAGAGACAAAGTTCATTATATAATGCTAAAGGGGTCAAACAAGAGGATATAATATTTGTAAATATTTATGCACCCAACAAAGGAGCACCTAAATATATAAAGCAAATATTAACAGATCTAGAGGGAGAAATAGAAAGCAATACAATATTAGTAGAGGACTTTAATATCCTATTTTCATCAATGCATAGGTCATCCAGACAAAAAATCAGTAAGAAAACATTGGTGTTAAACAACACGTTAGATCAGATGGAATTAACAGATATATACAAAACATTCCATCCACCAGCAACAGAATACACATTCTTCTCAAGTGCACCTGGAACATTCTCCAGGATAGATCATATGTTAGGCCACAAAAAAAGTGTTAATAAATTTAGGAAGATTGAAACCATATCAAGCATCTTTTCTGACACCAACAGTATGAAACTAGAAATTAATTACAAGAAAAAAACTGGAAATTCACAAGTATGTGGAGATTAAACACCACATTACTGAACAACCAATGAGTTAAAGAAGAAATCAAAAGAGAAATTAAAAAATACCTCTATACAAATGAAAATGGAAATACAACGTACCAAAACTTTTCCTATGCAGCAAAGCAATTCTAAGATCAATGTTCATAGCAATAAATCCCTACATTAAGAAACAAGATAGATCTCAAATAAACAACCTAACTTTACACCTCAAGGAAGTAGAAAAATAAGAACAAATGAAACCCGAAGTTAGTAGAAGGAAGGAAATAGCAAAGATCAGAGCAGAGATAAATGAAATAGAGACTAAGAAGACAGTAGAAAAGATCAATGAAACTAAGAGCTGGTTCTTTGAAAAGATAAACAAAACTGGCAAACCTGTAGCTGGAACCACCAAAAAAAAAAGATAAAGGGCTCAAATAAATAAAACCAGAAATGAAAGTGGAGATGTTATAACAGATACCAAAGAAAAACAAAGGATCATATATTTGTATATGATCAAATATACACCAACAAAATATATGCCAACAAATTGGACAACCTAGAAGAAATGGATAAATTCCTAGAAATATACAACCCACCAAGCCCAAATCATGAAGAAATAGAAAATCTGAATAGACCAATTACTAGAAAAGAGATTGAATCAGTAATCAAAAACCACTCAACAAACAAAAGCCCAGGACGAGACAGCTTCATTGGTGCATTCTACCAAACATGCAAAGAAGAATTAATACTAATCCTTCTCAAACTCTTCCAAAAAATAGAAGAGGAGAGGTGCTGGCCCAGTGGCACAGTGGTTAAGTTTGTGCACTCTGCTCTGGCGGCCCAGGGTTCGCAGGTTAGGATCTCGGGTGTGGACCTATGTACTGCTATCTAGCCATGCTGTGGTGGCATCCCACATATAAAGTAGAGGAAGATGGGCACAGATGTTAGCACAGGGCCAATCTTCCTCAGCAAAAAGAGAATTGGCAATGGATGTTAGCTCAGGGCTAATCTTCCTCAAAAAAAAAAATATATAGAAGAAGAGAGAACCCACTTCTAAAATCATTTTATGAGGCCAGCATTACCCTGATAACAAACCTAGACAAGAACACTACAAGAAAAGAAAATTACAGGCCAATATCCCTAATGAACATACATGTAAAAATCCTCAACAAAATATTAGCAAACCAAATTCAACAATACATTAAAAGGATCATATACATGATGAAGTGGGATTTATTCCAGGGTGCAAGGGTGGTTCAACATTCACAAATCAATCCATGTGACACACCACATTAATAAAATGAAGGATAAAAATCATATGATCATCTCAAAAGGTGCAGAAAAAGCCTTAGACAAAAATCAGCATCCATTCATGATAAAAACTCTCAACAAACTGTATATAGAGGGAAAGTACCTCAACATAGTAAAGATCATATATGACAAGCCTACAGCTAACATCATATTCAAGGGTGAAAAACTGAAAGCTTTTCCTCTAAGATCAGGAACAATACAAGGATGCCCACTCTTGCCACTTTTATTCAACATAGTGCTAGAAGTCTTAGCCAGAGCAATTAGGCAAGAAGAAGAAATAAAGGCATTTAAATTGGAATGGAAGAATTAAAATTGTTTCTATTTGTAGGTAACATGTTATTATATATAGAAAACCCTAAAGACTCCACCAAAAAAACTGTTAGAACTAATAAACATATTCAATAAAGTTGCAGAATACAAAGTCAATATACAAAAATCTGTTGCATTTCTATATACTAAGAATAAACTCTCAGAAAGAGAAATTAATAAAATAATCCCATTTACAATTTCATCAAAAAGAGTACAATACCTAGGAATAAATTTAACCAAGGAGGTGAAAGACCTATACACCTAAAACTACAAGATGTTGATGAAAAAAAGTGAAGAAGACACAGATAAGTGGAATGATATCTCATACTCAGTGATTGGAAGAATTAATATTGTTAAAATGTCCATACTACCCAAAGCAATCTATAGATTCAATGCAATCCCTATCAAAATTTCAAGGGCACTTTTTACAGAAATAGAACAAATAATCCTAAAATTTGTATGGAACCACAAAGGACCCTGAATAGACAAAGCAATAAGAAGAAAGAAGAACAAATCTGGAGGCACCACACTTCTTGATTTCAAACTATATTACAAAGCTATAGTAGTCAAAACAGTATAGTTTTGGCATAAAAACAGACACATAGATCAATGAAACAGAATAAAGAGTCCAGAAATAAACCCAGACATATATGGTCAATTAATATATGACAAAAGAGCCAAAGTTATACAATGGGAGAAAGGATAGTCTCTTCAAGAAATGGTATTGGGAAAACTCGACAGCCACATGCAGAAGAATGAAACCGGACCACTATCTTACAGCATATACAGAAATCAACTCAAAATGGATTAAAGACTTAAACATAACACCTGAAACCATAACACTCCTAGAAGAAAACATAGGCAGTAACCTCCTTGACTTTGGTGTTGGCAATGATTTTTTTGGATTTCACACCAAAAGAAAAGGCAACAAAAGAAAAAATAAACAAGTGAGACTACATCAAACTAAAAAGATTTTGTATAGCAAAGCAAACCATCAACAAAATGAAAAGGCAACCTACATAATGGAAGAAAATATTTGCAAATCATGTATCTAATAAGGGGTTAATATCCAAAATATATAAAGAACTCACACAATTCAATAGTAAAAAAGCAATCTGATTAAAAAATGGGCAGAGGATCTGAATAAACATTTTTCCAAAGAAGACATACGAATGGCCGACAGGTACATGAAACAATGTTCAGCATCACTAATCATCAGGGAAACACAAATCACAACCACAATGAGATATCACCTCGCACCTGTTAGAAAGGCTATTATCAAAAAGACAAGTGTTGGTGAGGATGTGGAGAAAAGGGAACTTTGTGCACTGTTGGTAGGAATGTAAATTAGTGCAGCTACTGTGGAAAACAGTGTGGAAGTTCCTCAAAATATTAAAAATAGGACTACCATATGATCCAGCAATTCTACTTCTGGGTATTTATCTGAAGGAAATGAAATCACTATCTTGAAAGATATCTGCACCCTCATGTTCATATTACCATTATTTATAATAGCCAAGACACAGAAACAACCTAAGTGTCCATCAGTGGTGGATGGATAAAGAAAATTTGGTATATTTATAGAGCCTAAGATTATTCAGCTGTAAAAGAGAAGGAAATTCTGCCATTTGCAACAACACGGATTGACCGTGAGGGCATTATGCTAAGTGAAATAAGTCAGACAGAGAAAGACAAATACCATATTATCCTACTTAAATGTGGAATTGAAAAAAAAAAAAACTGAACTCAGATATGGAGAACAGATTGGTGGTTGCTGGAGGCAGGGGGTAGGGGGTTGTTGAAATGGGTGAAGATAGTCAAAAGGTACAAACTTCCAGTTATAAGATGCATAACTCCTGGGAGTGTAGTGTACAACATGGTGACTATATTTTTTAATTAAAAAGAGAAAAAGTAAGTTCAGTTGAAGTGATGGGGAGAAAGAAGATGGTAATTCAAGGAGTAGCAAGGTATGGGAAGGCTTGGTTTAGGTTTATTTTTTAAGACAGGGTACAATAGACCATCCTTTTAGGCAGAGAAGAATAAATAGGGAGGGACAATTTGAAGATCCAAGGGAGAGAGTAATTAACAAGAATGACCACAGCCACAGGGGCAGATCAGTAGCACAAGGAGAGATGGTCTTAGAGGGAAGAGGGACCTTTCTTTCCTGAGATGGTCCAAGGTAGAGAGAAGGGAGGGGAGAGGAGCCCAGAGTGGTCTCAATAATGACCCTGCTCTGCTCTAGTACAGAGCATGAGGCACAGGGGTGGGGTAGGCGTGGGCTTTGGGAGGGAGGAAGGCACCTCACTCTGTCTGCATCTCCACACCTGGGACCATAATCCTTCTTGCCTTCTCATTAAAATACGTTCCAGGCATCCACACCTCTGTGCTCCCACTTTTCTCCCTTCCACAGAATCTTGCACAAGCGAGACATATAGATGTAGTATGTTACTGGTTGTAGGCATATTGCATTTTGCAGGTGGCTCTTGGAGGGGATCTAGTGGAACACAGAGGAATGGTGTCTCCTCCTGGGAGTGACTGCAAACTCAGCCGGTCTAAAGCTGAGGCCATTGCCACCTGCCCAAGCCAGCTCCCCTTGAAGATTGCTATTCTTGTTATAGGCGTGGAGGTCCAGACATAGGGCTGAAAACCAGAGCCATCTTTGACAGTTTCCTCCTCAAGGATCCTCTCAACTCTTCCTTGCAGTGTCTCTTGTGCCCACGTCAGGAATAGTCTCACTCCCACTGTTGGCCTCAGGTCCTAATCACCTCTCAGAGAGATGACAAAATTACCCACCAGCTGGTCTCCCTGCCTCCAGCTTATTCCCACTGCCCTCTGTTCCTGCAATGCTTTGCTCCCCTTGGCTAAGCGGCCTTCGGTGATGCTGTTCTTTCCTGGTGAAATGCCCTTACTGTCTTCTCTTGGCACCCTCCAGACTCAGCTCTGACACTCCCATTCAGGTCCAGCCTCTCCCTCTCATCCAGCAAGCTATGCTGTGACCGTTGAACTTCTCTGTGTAATCTGCAGGACTCTGTGAGGACCGGAACACGGTTCTATTTGTCATGTTATCCTAACGTCTAACCTGGTATCTGGCACTTAGTTTGAGTGCCTGGTAAGTGATGAAGGAAGAGCTGAGCGAAAGAGTGATGCTCACAGCTTATTCTACTCAAGTTGAATGAGTAGGTGATGGGAACTAACACTCGTGCTGTGTCTACTCCAGGCGTTGCACCTAGTGTCCTAAATGCTTTGAATACGTTATTTCAATAAGTCGCAGATCAACACAGGGAGGTAGAGGTTATTATTACTATATTGCAGATGAGGAAATGGGCTTAGAAAGGGAAAGAGTTTACTCAAAGGCACCCAGCTGGCCCCCACCACTGTCTAACTCCAAAGTCCCTATTATCTCGGTCTATATATCATTACACTCTATCTCCCTCCCCAGTTAAACTCCCTAGTGATTGCAAAGCTTAGGCAACTGAGAAGTTACTCCTTTGCAAAGAAGTTTAGGGCTTCTAACAAACAACTTTGTCATCCGTGCATCTTTAAATATCTATTTCTTATCTTTACATCAGTCCTAGAGCTCTTTGCAGGCAGGAACTGTGTCTTATTCATCTTTGGCAAGTTTTAGGTATTTTGTAAATATTTACTGACTAGATTATCAATGAAATTATTTATTGATTTATTATGAAACTATGAGGATGAATTTTCTGGAGGCAGGTTAGGAAGTATTTTTGAGCAGATGGCCCATTTGGGCACCCATCAAATTATACTAGATGGGTCATTTTCTAAGCACAGGGCCAGCCCTGGGGCTGTAGATGGAACAAATTTAAATTCATGCTGAATTCATTAAAAATTGCAGGGCAAGAAATCTTTCAGGAGCACTAATGACGTCCCCATTTAAAACTAAATTAATTCTGTATGGTCTAAATATTATTACAGTGAAGTGCAAACGAACATAATTGTGAGGAGGCCCTGCTTCTGAAAAGGAATCCATTAAAGGAGAGTCAATCATCCAGGCTTAGCTATTTGTTAATACTACTTGACATCTTCTGTGTTACCTCACTTTTCTCAGTTCATTTACTCAACACATATTTATGGAGCACCTGTTCAAACAGCGCAGGGGACTGGCTGCTTGGGAAGTAGCAACAGAAATGGAAGGTGTGGTCCTTGCTCTGGAGGTCTTTGCTGCTCCAAGTGTAGTCTGAGAACCAGCACGTCAAGAGTTTAGCTAAACTACGCCATGATATTGCTGTCTCAGCATTCATTTTGTGTGGCCAAGTGGCCTGCAGGGGCCTTAAACTGACCCTCCTGCAAGCAGATGACCAGGATAACACCCGCAGAGTCACAAGAAAATTTAAGTTTCTGACATGACTCCTTCCCCTTGTGTACCCCTTAGATAAGACCCCCATGAAGCTTACTAAAACCCCGCTGTTTTTAGTTTGAATTGACTAATTGCGCCTCAGACCGGAAACTCCAAAGCACTCCACCCACAGACCCTAATAAAAGCATATGCCCAAGGTCCTGATGTGCTCTCTGCTTGTTCCCTGCCATGACTTCCCTGCGTGGCCCCTCAAGGAGGCCCCTCGAGGTGTACTCTTCCAGGATCTGTAAGCAATAAACCTCTCTATTTCAATTTCCCTCCTGGTCTTTTGTTGAACCCTGGCTCACCATCCAACACCTCGGGGCTCGCATTTAACAACGACACAACACAGCAGCAGCAGCACCTGGGAGCTTGTTAGAAAGGCAGGATCTCAGACCCCATCCCAGACCTACTGAGTCAGAATCTCCAGTTTAACAAGATCTCTGAGTGATTTGAATGGCCATTCAAGTCTGAGAACCACCGTGGAAATCACTACCATCTAGTTGGCCACCTAGGGCAATCAAATGAGATACCTTCTTAACGATATAAAACTTTCTCAATCAGGTCTAGCCTATGCGTATATCATTTTGTTCTACACCTTACACTTACACAATGTTATATGTCAATCGTATCTCAATAATGCTGGGGGGGAAACGCCTACTCTGACCACCTTCTTCACTCCTGCAACCTGAATCCCCCACCACACCACCCTCATAATCTCCTTGTTTTTTTCCCTCCTGACATTTATTACCTTCTAACATACATTATACATAGTTATTATGTACATAGTTTACTCTCTGTCTCCTCCTGCTAGAGTTGAAGTCCACAGAGGGAAGGATCTTTGCCTGCTTTGCTGACTGATACACCCCAAGGATTACGGATTTGAGCTCCTCGAGGGCGGGGATGTTTCTGATGTTCTTCTAGCCCCCAGCTCAGCCTGAGGCTTTCTAAGTGCAGAACAAACGTTTCTTAATAATTGGATAAAGATTGGCTGGCTGCTTCCAGGGCCCAAAGACCCTCCCCTAGTGCAGTACTTCCAGGCTGTCTCCTTGTTCTGAGTCACTGAAGAGCAACCTGGAATCTGCATGCCTCATGGGTAGCATACCATGTCGTCCAAACTGAGATGCTTTTGCGATTGCAGGGAGGAGGAGGGGCGCTATTAATAATTCTACAGATACAACAGGTACGGCATGGGGATGGTCTCAAGCAGCTGTCACCTTACTTATGGGGCCCACTCTGTTATAGTCTGCAATCCGGTTCCAGAAAGATGGATTGGAAAGTTGCCTCCATGTTAGTTCTTCTCTTATACACTCAGATATTAATATTTTGTGTCAAATAGTGCCAATTTTCTCACTGATATTCTCCTATGAAATACAGTAGATTATCTAGATTGTAAGCTTATATTTTGTTTCTGTGGAATGCAATGATACCATTTTTATTTACAAGGAGGAAAACGTAAACATACCTGTTTTTCCAAAATTGGCTTTTATGCAGAAAGGGCTGTGTATCCCAACACTAAGCAGAGGAAATGACAGGTGCAAGAGTGTGGAGGTGTCGGGGAGGATGGGGAGGCAGGACCCCATGGCGTTTCCCTTATACCTCTTGCCTGAACACAGCTGGAGCCTCTGTCGCAAAACAAAAACAGAACAAACACCCCCCCACCTTGCTTTCCTTCCTTCCATCATGAGTCCCCACAATACATACATAAAACTTGTTTTTTGAGGGGAGCACATTTGATTTTTTTTTCATAAATATTTAACAATATGGTGTGGAAGAGATACCCATATTATGTTCCCTTCAGTAAAACAAAGGCTGACAAACAAGCCTGTCACCGGAATGCACCATCTTCATTAATACAGGTATTATGTAATGCTTTGCATTGTTCACCTATGCTCTCCTGGCTCTCAACTGAGTTCTAAGCTTGTTGGGGAAGGGATCGTGTCATATATTTTTGTCTTAGTCTGGCATCATTTAGTTGCAAGAAACAGAATCCAATTCCATCTAGGTCAAGTTAAGAAATGCCTTATTGGAATGTTATAGGAACATCTCATGGAACAAAGCGCAGGAGTTACAGGCAGGCCTGAGTGCAATGGGAAACGTGCAATGCATGGAGCCCGCTCGCCATCCCTCAGAGCCCGTGGTCCCCCTCCTCACTGCATCTCTCTCTCCTTTCTCTGCACCAGCTTTCCCTCCATGCTTGTGCCCCCAACTACCTAACCAATTCTTTCTCATGCTTCATGTTTTTCCAATGGGAACACCATTGGCAGCTTGGGTGGGACAATTCTTTACTGAGTTGATTGTCCTGTGCATAGCTAGATATTTAGCGTCTCCTGCCCCTACCCAACGAATGCTAGTAATGTCTCCTTACCTATTTATTGTAACAACTTAAAATACCACTATGCATTTCCAAACGACCTCAACTATGTAATAATACAGGTGCAGCATCTACTTCCAACAGAGTGTCAGTGTCTTAGTTCACATTCCCAGGAGAGAAACTGATTGATCATTCTGCAGCCATTAAATTGGACCCTGGTCCACTCAGTCATGACTGGAAGTGTGAATTTCAGTCAATCACAATCATAGGGTACACCCAAGGCTGCCAAGACCTGCCCTTCATCGGAGCTAAAGGTAGGGATAGTTCCCAGAGAAGGGACTGTGACTAATTAGTCTAAATTAGATTGACGAAAGGATGGGGTCAACACAAGGAGTTCTCAGGGATAATCACATTTCTCAGGAGGCCCCAATTGCAGTGCTCAGTTTCTGGCCATGCATTTGGAATCAATGCCTACAGGTCATCTATTCTGCCTTCCCGTCTCCTTTGAATGCCAACCTTGGCCCCACCTTTTATCTTCCCTATTTCCACTTTCCCTCATCCTGCAGTTTCCTACACCTCCTCCAACCTTTCAAGTCCATGAGAATGTGATCTTAGTGGTTCTGGCTCCTCATGCATACCAGATAATATGACATTAATTTACTAGAATTCAAACTATTTTATAGTCATAAGAACATAGGAAAATGCCCTAATTTACCCCTCGAATTACCATACTTTTTGCTTATGTTTGCCTTGCACAGCTGTTCACCATTTGAAAAGGCCATCACAATGCTCAGAAGATAATCAAAGAAGCTACTTAAGAATAACATGCTGCGTTTTTACAAAACCAATGCCCGTGCTGAACTTGGAATGGTAATGAACTCAGGCAGGAACTCAACTGAGACCTCCATGGCCAACCCACCCAGCTGGGATATTTGCATTTTATACAAACCATTTTATGATGCTATAAATTTCACATTTTTACAGTTACAGGTCTTAATCATTGTGAATACCATTTCTGCACGTATCTTTGGTAAACGGAATTAAAATTTCCACATGATCTGAAAATGCTAAATTGTTAATTGCTTTTCTAGGGCTCTGTGGCTTGTTCTGACCTCTGATGATTTCATCATTGTTTATGCATATAAAAATGACAATTTAAGTTCCTGAGCCTAATGTAAGTCTCCAGGCATTTTTCAGTCCATTTTTGCTGCTTTTTGATATCCTTCAAGATAGAGGACCAGGGTTTGAAAAGCAGTGAGTATATTGGTTGAGGCTTATAAATCCATTTCTCACACCAAGTTATTTTATAAGCAACCTAAGTACAAAATAATGGAGATACCAATTTGTAAACCCAGCATATATTATAAACACCACTGTATCTACTGTCACACTTTAAAGCATTCATTTCTAACATGCAATCACAATGTGTAATCCATAGTTTTTTAGTTGTTTTGTTCAGCATTTGGCTCTTAAACAAATCTGCTTTTCCATTTAGTATCTTCTTCTTAGAGATTGCTTTAACCTCATTCATTTGAAGTTTTGAACTTGCTCTTTATATATTTGCTTACTTTTTAGGTCACAAAGCTTTTTGACACAGATTCAAGCAAATTTCTTGGATCTAGATAAGCATTTGTTTCAAAAGTCATCATCAAGCTGTTTAACGACTGTTTATGAGCACTGAATGCTCTTCTATTCTGAGTTTTTCATTCACTTGTATTTTCTTTATCAGTTCTGTATGTTTGCTTAAAGAACATAAAGTAGGGGATGTGTTTACAAGACAATAAATTTAACAAGCTCTTTTTGATTTAACCATGAAATGAAAGCTTGTGCTTCCCTGAAAACATCTTTTGCATGAAGCGAAGGCTTGATTCTTTCTATTGTCACTACCTGCCAGGATTGATCAACGAATTCCTTGTAAATACTGAGCAGACCAAGGTAGGGGTGGGTGGAGGGGGGGTTTGAAAAGCAGTGAGTGTATTGGTTGAGACTTATAAACCCCTTTTTCACACCAAGTGTGTGTGGTTGAGGGAGCAATGGGGCTATAGGAAAAGTGTCAAATTTCCATGGGAATAAATAGAAACGGAAGAACTTGGATGCATCTGTAAAGGGTCTGAGGAGTCCTGCCTGTGTGTCTGACAAAGCCACGCTGTCCTCACAGTATTGGGCCATAAGAGATGCTGGGTCTGTCTTTTGAATTAATCTAAGAATTCCCTAGATGGTCTTGCCTGCTTCACCCTCACAACGCTGCCCCTAGTTTATCCTTCTCAACAGTAAATGTGAATCTATTATGTCCTCTTTAAAACTCTTCCGAGTTTTCCTATGGCTTGCAGGGAAAACATACAAATGAATTGGCAAGACCTCTAAAGCTAGCATCACTGGGCCTCAGGTCATCTCTCTGGCCATGCCTCAAAGCACTTCCCCTTTGTCCACTCCATTCCAGCCATGTGGGGCTGCATGGAGCCCCTGCAATGAGCCATTTTTCCTTTCATGTGTACATATCTGTCTAAAAGGACTCTCTCACCCTGTACAGGTTTTACCTGCCCTTATAACTCCTAGCAAACTTCTATTCGTCCTTCAAGACCCAGTTCAAGCATTACCTCTATGTAGTTTTCCCCAACCACCAACCCCCTTCCAACAACTGAACCAGTAGTTCCCTCCTTGCTGACACAGCTCTGTGTTCATACCTTTATTCCAGCACTTATCACATAGTGTTATAACTATTTTTCTCCAAGAGGCCAGTGGTTTTCTCCTTGATTACATAACAAAGTCATATGGGAAGATCTTTTCACAATGCCTATTCTTAGGCTGCACCCTTGAAGATTCTAATTTAGTAGGTTTGGGGTGGGGCCCAGGAATCTTTTTTTTTTTTTTTTAAGTACTCTAGGTGAATCTGATGTGCATGCCTGGTTGAGATTTATCTGAATTACTGTGAGCTCTGGGCCGTCCAGGACCGGGCCTTGTTCGTTTCTGACCCCCTGCCCATAGCAGAGTGGCACTTAGTAGGCTCTCAGTTGATAGGGAAAGAGAGGAAGAAAGAGGGAAGGGATGGAGGGAGGAAAGGGGAGCAGGGGAGAAAGAAAGGAAAAAGCAGGGGAGTTCTAGGCTTATTGGATAAATCTTACCCTCTGCGGGAAAATACTACCAATTAATACAGGTTGTTTTATGGAAAGAAACTCCTGGTTTAGCTATAAGGACAAGATCTACCTCCCAAGAAGATATGAGCCAGAAGATAACATACACTTACAAAGAGGTACTGATGAATGTGTGGGCACAGCCAAACCATAGGAGTTATTCCTGGTCTTATAAACCCCAGTCTAAACCATCCATAGAAAATACATCAATCCGCCTCTTGAACTGACCCGTAGTACATCACCTCTCTTGTAATCTGATATCCAGCCTAAAAGATCTTCCACTTCTGTGAGTCACAAATTATTCCCTAGCCCAGCCAAGTGTTCCCAGTCTCAAACCAATTTTTCAGCAATCAGGTGCAGACCGCACGGATCAGCCCTGCCCACCCCAGAGCCACGGCCAGGATGATTTGCTCTGAGTGCAGAGATCTGCCCTCAGATGGCATCTCGTAGAAGAGGATAGGACAGATAAGAGAAGACTCCAGAGTGGGATCGGGAAGAAATCTTTCCCACCTCTCGAGAAATTTTCCAGCTGCGAGACCAGTGCCATCATTTTCCTCTGTACTGAATACGAGGATTCGGCTAAGCACTGCGCAAAACCAGCCCCCCAGGGCTGCCAGGCTCCGGCAAAAACAGATCTTTCTCAACTTGTGAGATCACTTGTTCACACGCCTGGTTTTCATAATCATTGCACAACAGACCTCAGGATTTTAGCAGCCAAGATGCCCAGTATAATGAGCCTGGTCAGAGCTGACTGGAATTACTAACGACTGGGGGTTTTTGTTTTTAAATATATGCCCCAGTTAGGGAAGGAAAACTCATTGTGCAGGGCACAGCATTGCAAGCACAAGACGTGACATGAGGAAGAGTTATGGCTGCAGCCACCACAACGTGACTCTGCTTTGGGGCCCTGCCAGATTCCCATAAAACCCTCCTCTTCCTGGAGTCTACACCATGCACTCTTATGTCATCAATTTAAGAGGCTTTTATGAGATGCCAGAGCATGTTACTTAAAGCATTCCCATTTATTTTGCCTTTCTTTATGTTTTTATTACATAGAATTTGAATTAAATCCATTTGGCAAAGTTTTAGAGTGGAGGGAGGCAGGGGTACGTCAGGAGGAAAGGAATTTGTTAGAGAAGGGAGAGCTCCCTTAGACCTCGGTGAGGGAACAGAAGAGGCCTCCGGGTGAGAAGTGCGCCCTCCCCCCAGTTTGGTGAGATATGGAAAGTCCTTCCCTCCCTCCTACAACCTGTGGTCATTTTTCTAAAGGCAACCTCTGCCCTCCATTGTTCTGTTCAAAACTCTCCAATGACATCACATTACCCTCAGAATAAAACCCAGGTTCCACATTTGATATTACTCATCACCTAAGATCTGCCCTCAATCTGCCTCTACAACTGATTTAGGTTCTTTCCTCTTCTTACTTCTCACTCTCCGGCTAAACATGAACTGCTTCCTGCTGATCCTCCCACTCACCAGCCTTCAAATCCTACCCGAAGGTCAAGGCTCAGACAAAATATCACCTCAGCCTCAACATTTCACATAATCCTTCTGGAAGTAAGTGGTTGGTTCCTTCTCTGAATGCCTGTGGCATTTTATTTGTACTTCTTTGTGACAATGATCACTTTTTATCTTGATTTCTACAGTGCATGCTTCTTTTTTTTTTCAAAATCGTAAGTCTAGAACAACAGCTACCTGAATGTTCTATCTTGGACTCACTCTCAGCACGTAGTACAATGACTTGAACATCAGAGGAATCCAATTAATACCTGTTGAATGGCTGTGTATATGCTGGCCCCAAAAAGCAATTCCAGAATTAAGAAGCATTTGCCACTTACCTATAAATGGGTCTTAAGTGTTTGTTTTAGAGGCTGCTCCCAGAATCACATACCAACCCCCACCCCCCGCCCCCGCAAAAAAAAGCAGGCCTGGCAATCACACGAACTAGCCTCATGGATCCATTGGTCAGCCCCAAGCCAGAGCCATGGCCAGGCTGATTGGCTCTGACGTCAGAGATCTGCACTCGGACGGCATCTTGTAGACGATTATTAAATACCAGGATTGGGTTCATCTGGTCACAATAAAGAGGATCCTACTCAGCCAGAGCTATTAAAACAGAATTCATCCTGAGGATCCATAAGGAGCTGTAATCAGGCCAAGCCCCCTGGGGACACACCTGGAGTCTGGATCTGGGGACCTTCATTCTGGCCCTTCACCTTGGTCAGACGTGGCCACACACTTCACATTTGCTTCTTTCTACTGGGCCACAGGCGGGCCCTTCCATCTAGGCAAGGTCTCCCTGTGTCCAGCCATTCCCCTGTAGCTCTTCCAACCAGCAGGGAAATGCATCGTCTCTATCTTTTTCAGTTTGAATTTCTAAGCAAAGCAATTTGATCGGTCCAGCGCATCTCTCTAAGCCAGATGACTATGGCCCTTGGGTCAGGTGCCTTCCTTGGGGTCCAGTCAGCAGAGGCAGGGGCACAGGAACACCATGCACCTGTGGGTGTGTGCACTGGAAGCTGTTGGTCAGGCAGACACAGCACACCTGTGGAGTATCAATGCCCGCCCCCCGCTGTGACCTTGCAGCAAGGGAACGGTGAGGGAGGAGGCCTCTGCTCCCTGTCACGGCAGTTAAGAGAGACGCAGTGATCAGATGTGGCAGCTAATTCAGCCAGATGTCCAGGCTCTGACGGCCTGAAATGAGAGTTGACGGGGGAAAATGAAATAAGTGCAAGGGGTCCCAGACTTGTTGGGAAATAAAACTAAAAACACACACAAGGGAGAAAGAGAAAAAAATGAAGTATTTTAAACACAATAATTAACATCCGAAGCCTGAGGACAGTCTGAACTGAGTGATAAACTCAACGCCTTATTAGAACCTTAAAGAGAGTTCATTTGTTCCTCCTCCTGTATTTTAGATTCATAGTCTATCCTGGGTCCTCATTTTTAAGGCTTTGGACATTTAAAAAGAAAAAAACACATCAGAAGCCATTGCCAGATTCACGCCTAAAACCCCGAGGTTTCTGATGTTCATTGCACGTTTCGCCTCTAGAAGTGGCTAACGCCCATTCAATTCCTACCTAACAAGCCCTGCATTCTCACATCACTCACGACAGTCCGTTATAATCACAGATGGAGAGCCGCGATCAGCTGTTCAATCTGGTGACCACAAGCACTAGTTGTTTCTTTTAGCAGATTCAAGCAATCACCTTCATGTATCTCTGAGAGAAGAGTCTGCTAAGATCTGATTACAGGGCACTAATGATCATGGGTGGCCGATGGCCCCCCTCTTCCCTCCTCTCGTTGCTTCTTGCTCTTTCTCCCTTCAGGAATGCTCTGGCTGAGAGGATGAATCCAATAACGATCATAAGAGCCAACATCTATTGAATGATTAATATATACCAGGCACCCTTGTAAGCACATTCCATAACTACCTCATTGAATCCTCATGACAGCCCTATGGGCGGGCACATCCATATCCCTAATTTACAGAGATGTTTTCTATGTTCAGAGGGGGCTTCAGAAGCAGAAAGCAGTTAAGTAACTTGCCCAAGGTCACAGCCCCGGTAGGAGGATGCCACCCAGGCAGACCCACCCCAGCGTTCCTCAATCTCTCTCAGAGTTCCTCTGTTTATCGTCTATGCTCTCCTCCCAATCTAGGCTGGGGATGGAGTTGGGGGTGAAGGGGAAGGAGGGTGCCAAGAGATAAAGGCACAGCACATGCCAGGCAGGGCAGAACTTGACAAAACTTACTAGATTTGTGACGTAAAGCAAGTTACTTAACCTCTCTGTGCCTTAGTGTCCTCATGTGCAGAGGTAACAATAGCTACTTCACAAGGTGATCAGGAGTACGAACTCTTGCCTGGAACAGACGAACAGCTCGATTCATGGAAGTAGATATAAGTATGACTATCACGTTATAATTCTCCACCCCAGTGCTATCTGCAGCCCATCCCAGAAGGGCCTTGCTTCCTGAGGCAGCTGTAGTACTAGGAAGCAATCCACATGGCTGACTTCCAGAGATGCATAAGAGGGAAGCTTTCTAAGGATGGAATTTCTGGATCCACAACAAGGTAATAAAATATTCTTAGGTTGTGACATGTAATATCAGTTTAATTTGCACAACAACTTCTGAGATAATAGATGCTTTTATCCTCATTTTACAAATGGGAAAACTGAGGCACAGCAAGATTGATCAATTTGCCCAACATCAAAATTGGGTAAGTGGAAGAGACAACATTCCAACCTGGGCACTGATCAAGTAGCTACCCCATCTCAGCACGCTGAGTTGCAATGAAAAGAGCAGGGAGAGACAGGAACGTATCCTAATGGGACGTGCATTTAATCAATGGGCCCCCTGTCTTTTTTTTTCCCCATCAAGCAGACCTGCTGCCTCAGCTCCTGACCCTGGCCCACCCGCAGCAGGGGTGAAGCCCAGCCCTCCCTGCCCGGTGAGCACCCCTCCTGCCTGGCAGGGAGCTCCGTTTCTTATCCTCCATCCACACCCCTCCCCACACACAGGAAAGACATGACAGGGGAAAGAAAAATATCTTTTTTGTGGCCTGGAAGATTTAGTTTTAGGAGTTAATGCTACTTCAGCACCAAGTCAACAGAAATATGTGATGATGATGGGGTACTTATTTTGTCAATTAATTTTTAATTTCACATTTTTTATTTACTTTCTTGGGGAAAATTCTACATTCTTCTCCACCGCCCGGTGGGTGGATGTCTTGAGATCTATCTCGTGTCCCTCTTATTATTTTCACTTTTATGCTTTTTTAAAAAACAGTTTTTCACTTTGTCACTCCTTAGGGCTTGCATTAAGTCCTACCACCTCAATTATCACCTCTGCAGCATTAAAATTTACACCTGAGTTCCAGCCCTCACCCGGCACCTGACGGGAGTTTCTCATCTCCTTATAGCCGGGTGGGCAACACTTCCTTTCTCTTCTCTTTCCCCAGCTCTGGTGACAGAGGAAGACAAATGTGGGGAGCCTGAACCTCTGAGGTCTGGTCACAGTCCTGCGTGCAGAGCAGTAGCTTGGCTGAGATGAGTTCAATATTCTTGACTTTTAGACAGCTGAGCGCTTTTTAAACAAAAACTTGAACAGTCATTTCCATCCCTGATAAAGAATTAAACTGTATCAAAATCACATTGTTTTTATTCTTCTGATAGAAAAATCCATAGGAATTTTGCCCAGGCATTTCAAGTTGAGGCTAATTCCATTTCATGCGAAATCTCCTCCAAGATAGGAAACCATCGGCCAATCAAATTTAGGGGCTTCACCTGCCCCCACTCCTACCTGGAAAGCACATGTACTCAGTGGTCCACGACAGTGATGTGCTTTGCACTTTTCCTGTAGTGAGGGAGGAAAAGCAGAGGCTTCCACCCCAGACCCTAGACTAATTCATTATCCAACAGATGGTGAGCACCTCCTATGTTGCAGGCAGCACACTAGGCACAGGGGATAGAAAAGAGACCCTGTTATGGCTCTAGGAAAGAAATCAATCATACTCCTGTTTCCATCCTCTGAGTTCAAAACCAACAGAGAGATACATTCAAGAGTCTGACAGATAGAGATTAAAATATCAGCTTTATTATTGGTAAAAGCTGGATTGGAGACGTGGCTTAGATACGCAGCCTCCTATTATTTCCCACACATGCCCAACCCATTACTGCAGAGCCGGACTATCACAGCCTCCCCCAAAGGGCAGAGCATGCCCAGGAAGCTGGCTGCCAGGCTGAGAGCAGATAGGCATACCCAGCTCCTCCACAGGGGTTACATCTGAACGAGAAAGGAAGGGCAGAGCCCGACATGCTGGCACCAGGCCCTTCTCCAAGCTCACCAGTTCCATACACCAGTTACTCTTCTGCAAAGAAGGAATGAGTGAGGACGATAGGAGGGCCAGGAATGTGGTTCTGGCTGAAGCCCTTCCACCTGGAAGCACGGCACCAGGGAACTAGAGATGCCCCCTACAAACACGCTCCCTCCTCCCATGGGAGAGGACAGCCCAGTGGGGAGACTGGAAAAGAATTATAAAACAACGTGATAATTGCTTTACAGAGCAGGTGGCCTCCGGGCTAAGGCCAGAAGGTTGAGCAGGGCCCTTGCCAGCTGGACGTGTTGCAGAAGGACTAGGATGTGCCAAGGCTCGGAGCCTGATATAAAGAGGGTGGGCACAAGACAAGGGTGGACATGCACATGCAGGACGTGACTGAAGCGGACTCTGTCCTCTGGCTCTCTAAGGACCAGCTTCCTCTACCTCCATCTCCTTTGCAGGCAAGGAATAAGGAATTGAGCACAAGACTCAGGAGGCATGTGCTCCCTGGGGCAAATACTGGCTTCCTTGGTGCCTGGTTCACGTGGGTGCTCAGCACATATTTGTCCTTGGAACTCACACATACCCCTCTGGCGGCTTTCTACTCACCCTGGAGCAGGCCACTTTTCCCTCGTGCCTATTTCTTTCAACTGCAGAGACCCCAGTCCCAGTCACCTTCTCACTTCCCTGAGCCTCTGTTGTGAACATTCCAGAAGTGATGTTTGCACAAGGCTGATGGTCTCCGAAGCACGGCTCTCTGTAAATACACAGTTTTATTATTAGAAGATGATGAATTTTTAAAATGCCAATTCTGGCCTTTTCATCGTGACAGAGTGTAACTCAAGTCTGCGTACACTTTGTTCCTTCATCAGACAACTTGCAGGTCTCACCTCTGTGCTGAGGACACGACTTTGGGCAGCAATCAAGGTCACAGATGCCCAGGGGAGCCAGTGAGGTCCTATGAGTGATAGAGACTGCCTGTCCTGAGCACGGCTGCCCAACTCTTGGGAATGTTCAGGAATATAGGTTCAGCGTGGCTTGTCAAGAGAAGGTGGAAATCTGTATTTTATGTGAAATCTCCTGAATTTTAAATATTGACCTCAAATTCAAAAATTAGAAAAGGACAGTATGAAGGCCTAACAGGACACGTCTGTGGGCTGAATGTGCTCCCCTCCTGCTTCCCCTGCCAGCTGGCTTCTGATCTGTGGCAGCTCAGCCCTGATGTCAGGTTTCGGTAGCTGCACCCTATTGCCAGAAGGAGAGCTCAGGTCTCGAGGAAGTGAGCCTGGGTCACCCAGGGGAGGGCGATGTCTGTGCTGTGCATGATATTTTAAACTACTGGTTCTTAACATTTTAGCTTTACACTAATTTTTCCTTTAATGTTTCCAGTTGGAGGGCTTGCCCTAATTAAGGCTTACGCCCTCTAGCTCTGATTCGTAGCCAGACAGGGAGTGGAGTGAGGCACGCAGAGCAGAGCCTGTGCCGCTACACAGGTCCTGGTTCAAATCCTAGTTCCACCCTTTATTGGCTGTGTGATTCAGGCAGGTCACTTAACCTTTCCGGGCCTCTTCTACAAAAGAGGGATGGTCAAAATCCCTATTTCAAAGGACAACTGCAAGAGATACCACAGGTAAAGCATCAGCACCTTCTCTGGCAGAGTGACACCCCAGATATAGGGTTCCCTTCCTATAAATGCCTTCCATTCCCAACACAGAACCCCGGGGGGATGTAGAAAGCCATGTGGGCAACTCTTGGGGAGAGAAAAATAAAGAGACCAGAGTCAGCTAGTATTTTGGACACATTCGTAATTCTCAGCAAGTTGCTGATCTAACTGGGAAAAAATTTGCCACATGCTTAACTGGCTTCCTCTACTAACAGGATCAAATAAGCTTTCATGACAAAGTCTGGGGCACAGAGTCCTCTTAAGCTCTTGGCGTCTGCCCTCAGGCCCTCCGTGGGTTTGGAGTGATTCTTTCTCTCCGGTGGAGATTATCTCCCTGCCTCCTCCCGGGCTTGCACCAGAGAGCTTGTGTGTGACTCTCGCCCACGGCTTATTATTCCATCTCATCTCTCAGTTGTCTGTGGATGGGTCTCTCCCCCCATTAGAATGTAAAGTGGTGGGAGGTGGGTTGGATGGCGGGCTGAGTCTCCATCTCATTCATCCTTGTATCTCCCTCTTCCTCCATCACCTACCTGCTGGCTGTGAAGTAGTGCTAAAAAAAAACCCCAAAGCAAAACAAAACAAAAAAATCTCCTAATTAAGGATTAGGCCAAGAAGCATTCCCATCACAGTGCCTAAATTCTCTGCTAATCCCATTCTAGCTTTTGTCTATTGATAGTTTTCACGTCCTTTCCATCCGTTTCCACTTTACAGCTGTCAATGCTATCAACTATTACTTCACCATAGGATTGTTGTCTGTCTCCTTCCTTACATTAGAGAATCTTTGGGTGCCTGTACAACTTTGAACATAAAACTTTGGAAGTGATGAACTGTGAGGAATAGGAAGTGAGTCTTTAAAAAAAATTTTTTATTGAGGCAAAATTCACACAACACAAAATTAACCATTTTAAGTGTGTAATTCAGTGGCATTGAATACATTCACAATGTTGTGCAACCACCACCAGTATCTAGTTCCAAAACGTTTTTATGAAAATCCTGTACGTATTAGGCAGTCACTCCCTCTATAACATACACCCCAGCCCTTGGCAACCACTGATCCATGCTCTATCTCTATAGGTTTACCCATTCTGGATATTTTGTATAAATAGAATCACATAATATGTGGCCTTTTGTGTCTGGCTTCTTTCATTCAGCATGATGTTTTCAAGGTTTGTTTAGTATCAGTACTTCATTCCTTTTTATAGCTGAGTAATATTCTACTGTATATACCACATTTTGTTTATCTAGTCATCCATTGATGGACATTTGGGCTGCTTCCACGTTTTGGTTATGATGAACAATGCTGCCATGAAATTCTGTGGAGAACGGGGTGTTTTTTTGTATTCTCAGTTCAGTAGGCTTGCAATAAATATTTATTAAATAGTTGGCTGGATAGTCAAAAAATTCTTGTGAAAAAAAAACACGTCAACGCAATAGATTTTAAGCTCTAAGCTTAAAAGTTCCCATTACCTCATCTCCAACTCCAAGGAAAGCAGCTGACACTGTTTGGTGCTTGACAAATGTTATGGGTGCTGACGGCGATGATCATACGGACAATAATAATGAAGAGGAAACCAAGGATGATGTTCATTCTAGAACTAGTTCTGGTAGTAGCACTGGGCTTCGTAGAATCACAGATGAATTTACGATGGCAAGATTGAATAAAGACAGGCAGCCTGTAGTTTAGATGTTCCTCAGCTCCTGCAAAAATCCAGCAAAAGAAAACAAGAGGCCTAAGGTTAGAAACAAACTTCGCATTTGCCCCACACCTGCACCAAGGAGCAGTGGAACTTCCGCCCAGAGAGCAGAGCTGTGACATGTTGGGACGCTGTAGCGACAGAGACAGGCCTGCTGCAAGACGATGGGCTTCGGCCAGCTCTTTTGAGGGAAGACAGCAAGCTGCTCTGGAGCCAAAGAGAAGAGGCTGTGAATAGAATACCGACAGGCCCCGGGAAAATAGCGA
This sequence comes from Ceratotherium simum simum, assembly GCF_057802395.1. Lineage (NCBI taxonomy): Eukaryota > Metazoa > Chordata > Mammalia > Perissodactyla > Rhinocerotidae > Ceratotherium > Ceratotherium simum. The sequence goes on along the minus strand of NC_141909.1, from coordinate 57,532,845 downwards.
TGTGGTTGCATATCAAAGAAGAATCACATTGTGGGAAGAAAAATTGGTCCTACGTTGGCCTTTTCAGTGACACCTGAGCAAATCGTCAGTAACTCTTTTCAAGGTGTTTCTGTGAATATAAAGTACGTCCTGGACTGTGACACATTTTGAAGTATAATGAATTGCACAGTTCTGTTGTTTGACTGCCACTTTCTGGTTGTGTGGTATGCAGCACTAGAAATAACCAATGATCCCACATTCATTTATTCATTCATTCAGCAAACATTTATACGGTAATAACTACGTGCAAGGCACTGTGCTCAGTAGTACAGGACGACTGAGAGGAGCCCATAATCCATGGAGAGATGTTATTTGGTTTCAAAGATTGAATAGGAACTCACCAGGATGGGTGTGCGCTGGGGAGGGGAAGGCATAGGACTGAAAAATCAAACTTGGAGGAAGATGGAAAGATATGACCTAGGGACAAGGTTTTTTAAAATTCAGATAATGCAATGATCAATTTAAAAATATCTGGGATGATCTATAATGGGGCAATATTTGAAGAAAGTGATTTTGGAGTAAAACATCTTTTTTACTTCTAATTTATTAAACAATGGTTACTTGCCAATGTTCTAAAAGGAACTGAAGTGATTTACAATTAAAGTTACTTATCTCAGTGTAAGAGAGAACCCCGTTATCTAAGTGGCAGCAGAGGCTGTTGGCAGCCCACTGGCCTCACTGGCCCTGCACTCAGGTGGTTCCTATTGCCCCTTCTACAGCTCTGCCCGAGGGCTTGCTCAGGGGGCTCAGCCTGCTGGAAATGCTAGGAGGTAACGCCTCAGCAGCCCTCAGCCAACGGCAGAAGAGAGCTGGAGGATAAATATCCCAACTTCCTCAGGTGGGGTGACTCTGATATGCATTCTACACTGTCTTCCAGAAGCCCCCAGCAGGACGGGGCTCCAACTGCCCACAGTAGCGTCTTGCTCATTAATGCACTCTGTATTGGCTTCCTTCTCTTCTCTCCTTCACTTCTCCATTTTCTTATGAGTGCTTCCTGGGATCACCTCCCAAAGAAACTATTTGCATGCAAATCTTGGTCTCAGGGTCTGTTTCAGGAGGAACCCAACTGTTGTGGGTTGAACTGTGTCTCCCAAAAAGATATGTTGAAGCTCTAACCTCCCCTCCCCAATCTGTGCGTGTGACCCTATTTGGAAATAGGATCTTTGCAAATGGAATCGAGTTAGGATGAGGTCATCCTGGATTAGGGTAGGCCCTAACCCAATATGACTGGTGTTCCTATAAGAGGAGGAGAAGGGTCACAGACACACGCAGGCAGAATGTTATATGAAGGTGGAGGCAGAGACTGGAGTGATGCAGCCGCAAGCCAAGGAACACCAAGGATTGCCAGCAGTCATGAGAAGCTAGGAGAGATGCACGGAAAGGATTCTCTCTCTCAGAACCTCCCGAAGGAACCAATCCTACTGACACCCGGATTTTGGACTTCTGGCCCCATGAACTATGAGAGAATAAATTCCTGTTCCTTTAAGCCACCCAGGTTGTGGTCCTTTGTTACAGCTTTCCTAGGAAACTAATACACCAACCTATGACAGAAGTGAATGTTTCATTCTTCTGAACTTTCCAAGAGTCTGGGGCTCTTTGGTCATGTGCTTCTGAGTCCCTAACTGCAGGGGTCCACATTGTTCCTGCTCTGGGGTCAGACTGTGATGGCGGGAGAAATCAGGCAGAAAGGATGGAAGAAGGAGGCAAGTGGACTCTTCTGGAGTCCTCCTGGGTAGTGACAGCCAATGAAAATAACAATATGACCAGATATTACAAACAGAAAGGACTGGAAGTGCCTGATGCTCTGTAACATTTACAGATCTTTTCTACACACATCCGCAAAACCCTACACTACATGTGACTGAGCTGGCACAGCTTGTAAATGCTAAGGCATGCTCTTTGCCATCTTTAGATGGATCGTGGCACTAATGAAATACTGACACAAGAGATTGTATAACTTGAAAACTTGCTTATGTCAAGTTATACATCCCAAATCTCTTGGCTTTTTATATTTCTATTCAAGAAAGGAAAGAGAGAGAGAGAAAGAGAGAGGGAAAGAGAAGGAAAGAGAGAGAAAGAGAGGGAAAGGAAGAAGGAAGGGAGGAAGGAAGGAAGGAAGGCAGGCAGGAAGGAAGGAAGGAAGGAGGGAAAGAAGGAAGGGAGGGAGGAAAAGAAAGAAAGAAAAGAATGACACATGCAATCATTGAGCTCTTTTGAAAATTATCTTAGTCCTTTATCAAAACCCAATTCCGGGGGCCAGCCACATGGAGGAGTGGTTAAGTTCACGTGTTCCGCTTCAGCGGCCCAGCGTTCGCTGGTTCAGATCCTAGGTGAGGGCCTACTCACCGCTCATCAAGCCGTGCTGAGGTGGTATCCCACATAGAAGAGCTACAACTCTATAACTATGATACACAACTATGTACTGGGGCTTTGGGGAGGAAAAAAAAGAAAAAGAGGAAGATTGGCAACAGATGTTAGTGCAGGGCCAATCTTCCTTAAAAAAAAAAAAATTCCAGTTTTCAAACCTTCAGGTGTTCCTATCTTTTTTTATCCACCTTTCTTGAGTCTGTTACCTCTTCTGTAACTTGCATATCAGCTTTCTTCTCTAAGAAATACATCTCCTTTTAAGTGTTTGACCTTGAGCCAAAAGATGGAGGAGGGAGAGAGGAAAATCAGCACAGCCTGATGAAGACACTGCAAACCCACTCCTGAGGCTGGGGAGACGCCTCGTATTTCTTTGGTAACTTTGAGTTTCCCTCCTGGACTTTCATCCCCTGGGCCAATCATCAGATACGTACCCAAACCTAAACGCAGAGAGGGCCTGTGGTTGGAAGTGGCCACACCAATTTGGAAGTCTCTTTTAAGGATTTGATCCTGCCATTCTGCAGACAAGGGTTGCCATGGTAACTCTCCAGGGGGCATTTTCAAGTAGACAGAGACATTCCAACATGCAGAGACAGTTGGTTAAGAAAATCTATCTTGACAAATGTTTGGCGTTTTAATTTGAGGCAGAGTCAGAAACTCTGCCTGCAGCTCTGAGTGACCCTCTGAGCAGGAGAAGCAAGTGATCAAAGTCATCTGTAATGTCTGTAATCAGACGGCCAGCGTGGGTGGGCTCGTGGGGCGTGGCGGGCGGGAGAGCAGGGCCTGGAAACCCTCTCTGGGAGGCCTCTCTGTAAGAAAGAGGCCCAGCTAGCTAAAGACCTTGTAAGTGCCGTTAAGAGCAGACATCAATGATGTTGGTTCCTTCTGGAAAGGGAGACCAGCATTCTCTTTCTTTTGCTATTTAACTCTCTTATTCAATCATTCACCCTCCCCATCAACCCCCTAGAATCTTCCCGCCTTTCCAGGTTCTTTTTCTCTTAGGCGACATACCATATTGGATTTTGGATTCATTTGAACATGGAGTTCAGTCCTAGCTGTGTGATCTTGTTACTTAACCTCTCTGGACCATGATTTCCTCACCTGTTAAATGGAGATAGGCCAGTGGAGGATACTTATAAACAGTAAATGAGATGATATCTGTAAATGGCTTAGCACAAAAGGAGCACCGAACATTCTAATAAATGTTGCTTCCTTCTCCTCTTATAACTTCTCTCTTTTTCTTTGTGGTCTTTGTGTAAAGAATAGTGACTATAAGTTAGAAATAAATATGTCATCCCCCTAGTTCTGTGGGTATTTGGCTAGAGTAAAAGAGTTTGATGGTAGTTACTGTTCAAATGGAGGAGAGACTCTCACAGGATAAAGGCACGACATCCCAAAAGAGTTGGAATGGGATGAGCAGAAACATTGAGGAGTCAACAAAATCTATCTGTGACCACTTCTAGTGAGTCAGGACTGCTGGGGGTGGGGGTAGGAGGAAGTACAAAAGTGTCCCCAGTAGCACAATATGAATGTACTCAATGCCACTGAACTGTGCACTTAAAAATGGTAAAGATGGTAAATTTCATGTTATGAGTATTTTACCACAATTAAAAAAAAGTGTCACCAGCCTGCCCAGTGGTGCAAGCGGTTAAGTGTGTGTGCTCCACTGCGGCGGTCCAGGGTTCGCTGGTTCGGATCCTGGGCGCTCACCAACACACTGCTTGTAGAGCCATGCTGTGGCAGTGTCCCATATAAAGTAGAGGAAGATGGGCACGGATGTTAGCCCAGGGCCAATTGTCCTCAGCAAAAAGAGGAGGATGGGCATCAGATGTTAGCGCAGTGCTGTTCTTCCTCACCAGAAAAAAAAACAAACAAAAAAAGTGTCACAAGTGATTTCCTGAGGATTTTATTCCAGATGAAAAAAAAAAAATAGTGCAATGAATGCATTAAACTAAGAAATAAATCTATTTAGGTTTTTCTTTACAAACAACATGGCATCCTTAAATAGGGTGAGCTCTGCAAGGAAAAAAGGCACTGTAAATTTTGAAAGCCAGTGAGAGAATGAAAAGTCATTAAATGCCCAAGACAAGAAACCTCTTTTCCAATCCCCTTGAACTAGGATCTTGGGCACACACAACACTGGTAAGTCTGTAGGCTACCTTTAAAATTCAGCTCTTGAGTTTCCTTCTAAATGTCTCCATATTTTACCCCGGAAGGTAAGTGAATCCACATGGAATTGCAAAGTCATGAAACCACTGTGTCTGGGATATAGCTGAGTTTGGTCAGGGCTGCAGAATATCCGAGGGCTTCTGGGTTCTCATGGTAGCCAGGCGCCCACTCCAGAGAACACAGCCTCCTCCCCAAAGAAGGCTGCTTCTCACCTAGGGGATGGGCTCCAGGGAGGCGCAGGGGAAATTTCTGTTGTAAAGGTGCCTCAAAGGGTGGTTGTATTAAATCACCACTGAAAATGGCAAGTGCAGTAAATTATTTAATGAATCTTTCACTGCAGGGTGTCGGCTTTTGTTTTCTTCAAATTAAAAATGAAAAAAAAAGAAAGCAATTTCAGTGAGACTCTGCTCAATGTTTCTCAAGCCTGTGGAGTTTCATTCCCAGCTCTGCCTCTAGAAAAAAGCATGTCAATCACGGAGTTCGGTAGCTGAAATGAGGAAGAGCTTTCCAGGGGAGCTCTGATCCACGGCATGGGGACAGGCACCTGCGTGGTAGGGACAACTCTGCCCATTTCATACAAGGGGAAAATGGCTCTGAGTGAGTCAACAACATACAGAAGTTAACCCAGATGGTAAAATGGGGGGCCAGGAGGACTCCAGAGCCCTCCCTGCTTCCATCAAACCACAAGCTCCATTCAGCAACCGCGGAGGAGGGACCACAGCAGCATGAGGGAGAGGAGGTTTCAGTTTAGGTGGAGCAAAGGGGGGCTGGAAAGCAGCAATGAAATGCAGTGCTACTACAAAAGCCCAGCAAAAACCCAGTCAAGGCCAAGCCCTAGGGGGCTTTGAGTGCTAGGGTGAGGCTCACTACCGATGTTGAGTAACTAATGGGGAGCCATTGAGGATGTGTGAGGAAGGGAGTGCTGGTGCCAGATCTTTAGGAAGGTTCCTCCAGCTGCAACCTGGGGAGCAGACCAAAATGGAAGGACTTGAGGAGAGTATCAGTGGTTGGCGGTGATGTAGGCTTCAGGGTTCGGCCGTTCTCCATTTTCTGAGTGGTTATACTCTCTCCCTTTCTGTGCAGATCTCCTCATGGGAGGAGGCAGTGTAGTGAGCTGGTCACGAGCTCTACCAAGCTCTACCTCTTTGTAGCTATGCGATTTGGGACAAATTACTTTCCTCTCTGAGCTTAGTTTCCTCTTCTATAAAATGGGCATAATATTATGCGCCTCATAGGGTGACTGTGAAAGATAATGAGAAAACAGTCATTTAACCCTTGGTAGAATGTTCCATATCTATAAGTGACACCTGTTAGTATCACTATTATGAATGCATGAAAGCGTTTGCTCCTTCAATACACTTGGGCGAGCAGCTCTGATCAAAATCAAAACTGTGAAGTAAGTGAAATTAATCTTTAGTCTCCTTCCATCTCTACCCTCAACGCCCCAAGCTCCAAAAACTCATTTGGTGGCAAAACCCGACCTGGAGTCAAGGGAGCCTAGGGATAAACTTTATCTTAGTGTGAAGACTCGTACATTTTCTGCTGAAGTGCTCATGTGTTTGATGATGGCGGCAAGGCTATGGTGCTCCGTTGTTCGGTCAAAGGCTAGTCTAGAAGTGGCTGCGAAGGTATTTTTAAGATGTAATTAACACCTGCAATCAGCGAACCTTAAATAAAAGAGATTACCCTTGATGATGTGGGTGGGCCTCTGTATTCCGTAGTTTGCTTGGCCTGCCATAACAAAATACCACCGACTGGGGGGCTGAAACAACAGACATTTATTTCTCACAGTTCTGGAGGCTGGAAGTCCAAGGGCAAGGTGCCAACAGGTTTGGTTTCTCCTGAGGCTTCTCCCCGTGGCAGGCAGTTGGCAGCCTCCCCTCTGTGTCCTCACATGGCCTTTTCTCCGTGCACCCTCCCTGGTGTCACTTTCTCTTCCTATAAGGACACTAGTCATACTGGATTAGGCCCCACCCTCGTAACCTCATCTAACACTAACTATCTCTTTAGAGACCCTGTCTCCAAATACAGTCACATTGGGGGTTAAGTCTTCAACATAAGCATTTTGGGAGCACACAAGTCAGTCCATAAAAGCCTCACTCAATCAGCTGAAGGCCTTAAGAGCAAAAACTGAGGTTTCCTGAAGAAGAAGGAATTTTGCCTCAAGACTGTAACATAGAAATCCTGCCTGAGTTTGCAGCCTTCTGTCTTGCCCTGCAGGTTTTGGACTTGCCAGCCTCCATGGTCATGTAAACCAATTCCTTAAATCAAATCTCTTTATATATATATATATATCATATATATGTGATATATGATATATGACATATAATAGGATACATATATAATATGTGATATATAATAGGGTGCAGTGCCATGTGCACCTGTCTCCCGGCCATGAGGGCTCTTTGGGCCATGCTGTCCAGCAGCTGAAGGCCCAGAACCCGAGGAGGCAGGGCACCCTCCTGGAGTGAAGTGGGATTGAGGAGAATGTGGGCGGAATGGCAGTTCTCCAGAGCAGCTGGCTGAATACAAGTCCTTATTTGGTAAGGCCTGGCCCTGTGAAAGTGAGCCCCACTTGATTTCATGGAAATGCTTTCATTTTATTTCCCTAGATAACATGTTTTCTCGGTCTTTGGTGATCGGTTCTTCCTGCCACCTTATCTCGTCCATTTGCCTTATAAATGATCTCAATTGTGACCCTGAGCTACTAATTGAGTCTGTTAAACACTGTGAGTTTTCTGCCTTCAGTGGTGCCATAGAAATCGAGGGTTTTGCTGCTAAGTGACTAATCTGTCTGAATATATTAATTATTGTATGACCTGTTAGAGCTTTGAGAACATTCTAAGAACGCCTGATAATAAAACATCTCCCTGTGATTGGTCTTTTCACAGTCAGGAGAATATCTCATACCAAATGAAAGCCTCACTCTGTGTTAGGCACATCAAAACAAGCCCTCAGAAACCGAGACTGCACGGATGTGCTATAACACATTTGTATCCGTGAGGACTGGCTAGGTTATACTGCAGTAACAAACAGCTCCCCAAACTCAGCAGCTTAAAACAACAAAAATTTCTTTCTTGTTCATGCTCCCTTATCCCTAGGGGCTCTGTTCTGAGTCATCCTCATATTGGGACCCAGGCTGACAAACAGCCTCTGTCTCTGCGTTTCTCATTACCGCAAAGAGGGCAAAGGGCACTCTGGGATCCCTCACACTGCGAGTAAATGCTCCGCCCAGCAGAGCAGTGCAGCCTTCCACTTACAACTCATTGGCTAGACCTGGTCACATGGCCCCAGTCCAATCACAGGGGCCGGAAAATAAAATTTTCCCATGTGCCCAGAAAGTGGAGTTCTGGAAATATTCAGTGGGTAGCATTAATAACTACCACAATAATGTACTATGGTTAGTAATTTTCACATCTGTCTCTCACACCAGATTGCAGGCTCCTCGAGGCAGTGGGCTGTGTATTACTCCCTTTGTAGCCCCAAGACCCAGCAATCTTCCATAATTCCCGAAGGTGCCCAGTAAATGTTTGATGAATGACTAAATGAATATTCTTTCTCTTTTCCCCTCCATCTTGGATTTTTTTTTTTTGAATGAAGAGGAATGATTCCTTGGCTACATGTAGCCGCCTTAGGTCTTGTCAGAGAAGTTGGGGGAACTATTTAAGATACAATCCAAAAGAGGTCCTGCTGAGGTGGCCACTCAAGGCACTGATTTCACCATCTGAATATGCCAGCCCTGCTCTATTCTGGCAATGTGTGGCCACGGTTGGATCAGGATCCTTCTTTGCAAACTTCTCTCTCTGGTCAGCCAGCGCTAGTGGCTGAAATGTCACCATTAAGAGCAGTTTAGGGGAGTTAGGGAGTGATCCCTTTTAATACTCGCCTCCTTGTTTGTGAGCCAACATATTTAAGCTTTCAGAGGGGAAAGGTTGATCAAATCCTCTCCAGTGAGAGGGCACCCTCCTGAAGAACCAGAGACTATGAGAGCCTGGGAGAAGCCAATGAGTGAGAAGAGACGTCTAAGCACAGCACAGGGGTGGAAAGCATAAGTGAGGCAGCAGCTGTGAAGGTCCAAGCATCTAGAGGGCAGTTGGGGGTGGGTGCCTGGGTGGGGGGCAAGGATATGCCAGGAGGAGGCAAAGGGCACTATCCAGAAGACACAGGTCCTGATATGAATTGTGCCTCCCTCACAGTGATGTCAGGGCAGCTGTGGGCCAAGGCCATGTGCCAACAAGCAGAAGAGCACAACCTGGAGATGTGGGGCTCCAGGGAGAGCACTGAAGGTGGGAAAGAGCAGACAGGCTGGGTTCTAACTCCAACTCCAGACCTTTCCTTGCTATGTGACCTTGGGTGTGTTCTTTATTTTCTCTGAACCTCAGTTTTTTCTTCTATCAAGTGGGACTAACCATATCAGTAAGGCTGATGTGAAGATTTAGGAGATGATACATGTTAAGTGGTAAATCACTGAGCTTGGTGCATGGAAGGTAACAACTGCTTGATAAATGTGAGCATCCTTTCATCCTTTCTCCTGCTTTAACTTCTTCAAGCCCAACTCCTCAGACAAACACAGACAGACACACACACACACAAAGACAGAGGGCAAAGAGAAAATTCTTAGCTTTGTAAAAGTACCACTCTTACCTTTGGAGTCTTTAGACTAGTGTTTTCTAATTTTTTTGATCACAACCCAAAGTAAGAAATATGTTTCAACAAAACCACATGTGGCCTGGTGGAGGAAAATGGGTGAAAGTGTTGAACTCCACCTCACCATGCAGGAATGTAGAACATGCAGGAATCACAAACCCAACAATCCTCTCCTGTGTATCCACAGAAACTTCTCCGCAGGCAAGCTGAGGAAATAAAGGAGAATGTTCATAGCCGCACTGTTGGTAAACACCCAATCTGGAACCATCCCCATGTCCACTGGCCCTGGGGCAGTACATAAATCCTGGTGCAATCATTGGAAGAAAGCTACATGGCGGTGAAAATGAATGAACTACAGCTGCACACATCAACAGGAATAAATCTCACAAACATAACATGGAGCAAAAGAAGCAAATCCTAGAAGAATCACTATGAAGAGATCCAAGACAGGCCCAACTAAACTCTCTTTTTCCTGGTGTATATGTGAGTGGTAGAATTATAAAGAAAGCAAGGTGACATTTATCATACAAGTCAGAATTGTGGTTGCCTCTGGGCAGGGGGTCAGGAATGAGGTGAGGAGGGTCTCACAGATGGCTTCTATGGTACAGCTCTGTCCTGGCTCTCAACCACAGTGGTGGGATTCAGGTTTTGGCTTTATTCGTCTACAAAATATATAAATCGTACATACGCTGCTGAGAGTTTAATGTATTTCATAATAAAAATAAAGGTAAAAAAATAAACAGAAAGAACATTTTATGTCCCACCCCAGTACATACATTTATATATCTGTGTGTGTATACACTCAAACAAAAATATCACAAAGAAAATTTCCCCTTTATTACATGAGGCATACTCATATATTTATTCCATTCTATTAGGTTCAATTCTCTTTTTTAATGCTAGATGTAAGCTACCAAACTGATTTCAAAAACCACTAGCAGATCACGACCTATAGTTTAAGAACACTGCCTTAGACTAATGATAAATACCAATATTCCACCTTGCCAAGAACAGAAAGGCTATTTGAAATATTTAGCAAAGCCCAGTGTGGCAAAGACAGCCCTTGTTCTCGGAAGAGATTTACCTCTTTTGCATTTCAACAGCAGAGCTTTTCCTCAGGGCCACCTGTCCAGTGTGTGATTGCTGGTTATTGTACTGCAGAATCAGGCACCCTCGTCAGCTGATTCCAACAGCTGATGACAAAGAAGGCCAGATGCAACAGTTTGGGGGCTGTGTTTCTGGGGTAGAATAACAGCATTTCCAAGAGACAAACCAAAGTGTGTCATCAGGAACTAAGCAATGGGAACTGTTTACAGTGCAGCAGGAAGGGAGAACTGCGGCAGCACATCTAGAGAAGGAGGAAGGCTGAGATGAAAACGGAGTGTGACAGAGCATCCCAGGGAAGGGCGTTCTGTTCAGGGGCTGTCCTGTGGTGGTTGACACGTGACGTGGAGGGAGCGGCTTGTGAATGAAAGAGTGTTCGCTGGCCAGACAACAGAGCGGCAGTAGGAACAATCAATAGACAACCAGTGAGCACTCTTTTAGTGTCTAAATCACTCAGAACTTTCCTCTCCAGGGCTTCAGTGTTAGCATTGCTTTTAAGGTTGAGCGTGACCCCGGGTAGACCAAGCCAACTCCCATGACTCAGATTCATGTGAATCATGAGTTTGCTCTAAAGAGACCAAGCAGCTGCTTGGGAGTCTCACGCCTTTCAGGATCCCTGCAGTGAAAGCCTTGCTGTCTTCTGGCTTTCCTGAAGACTCCCAAGCTCAGCGAATGGTGACTCCCTCACAGGCTCCAGAACCCAGACTGGCCAGATGGGGCTCCCACAGGATGCTGTGTCCAGGGACTCCAGCCCATCTAGCAAAACCCTAGATCGGCTATTTCAGATGGCCTCTGCCTTGGGCTGGTCCAGAGAGTGACGAGGGGAGGGTAGGCTCCGGCTGCTCGTAAGTCCTTTGGGACACTCTTTGTTTAAGCCTTGAAAAGATAAGTGGATGGAGCATCCAGGTGTTACTGCCGGGAGAGGTTAGAGTTAACTGCTGCCCTGTTCCTGCACTGAGCCACAAGAAGGTCGAAGCACAGATCCTGATAAATACCTGGCTGGTAGACGGGGTCAGAACCTGCGCCGTGAGCTGCCAGGAGGCAAGGAAATCATCTGGGCTCCAGATGGTCTCCGCAGTGATGCCGGGGCAGCTGGAGTCTCTCCTAATCATAGAGGTGGGTTGCCACAAGACAAGAGCAGGAATGCGAGAAAACGAGAAAGAAGAAATGACAGAACTCGCAAGTTCCTCTGTTTTCTTGACAATCGTTGAAAATTTATAACCAGAATAATAAAACTTAGGTTCCCAGGTCCCGTTCATTCAGCATTCCTCTTCCTAAGTAGGAATGAGAAATGTTCTGCAACATTATTGGACTCTACAAACTCCTTATCATCCATGTGCAGAGGAGAAGACCAGCTCCCTGTGCCGTCAGTCCATACCCACTCAGGGCCTTCCTTTTCATCAGGGTATACAGGAATGCAGAAAATTAGGAACCTTCTGGCCTCTCAAAGAATCCACGAGGGAGGGTCTGCTGAGATGACACAAAATGTGTCCCCTTCGCCCTAAGAAAACTGTTAATGCTACTTTGTTTGTGTTGTGGATAGAAGTGCAATATCGCAGCTGTGTGTGTGTGTGCGTGCGCACACGCACGCACGTGTTTGCCCACAAATTGAAGGAGAACAAGCTTCTGAGAAAGACCAGAAACGAATGGAAACACAGTCTGTTAAGCAAATGTTGACATAATCAGGAGCCAGGTATCACCTTGCAGGGAGCCGGCTGTCGCTCAAGGGGCCCTCTCTCCAGTACTTGGGGCTCTTGGCTCTCAGCCCAGTCTCTTGATCAGCAATGCCTGCTCCCTGACCTACTTTATATACAGAACTCACATATACATTTTAGATAGCCCCTAACAGGAGGATCAAGATTTGAGAACATAAATATGCCATGAAAGCTTTATGAAACAAAGACCGTGTTTCACAGTGAGTACACACTTCTTGATAATAAGAGAAATTAAGCTGCTGTGGGTTTTTCCCATCCTACTTGTAAATGCGCCCAGAGGGTAATAAGCCATGAGCACATCCAATAACTCTAATAATTGAATAATAAATAAGCATTGAGTCAAGACAGACTGTGTGAGGGAACGATGCCAACAGGCTGCAGCAGCACCTCCGCGAGTGTCACAAAGACAGGTTGAGACAGATCAAAGAGAAAATATTAGGACAACCCTCTATAGATTTCCTGACCTTGGCATTTGTCCAGGACATGTGGCTGCAAACAACTCCTAAATGCACACCTAGCACATACCACCGGCCTCCTTGCAGCTCTAAATGAGCCTGCTGAACACGTGGTTGTTATAGCATGTTGTTTAGTGGGCTTAAGACAGCCACTGGCAGCTGCAGGGCAATTGCCAGGAGTACTTAGACCATCACAAAATTGGATGGACTCTGACTTCACCATCAATCAGCTTCTTCCCCAGGAAAAAAAACGTGTGTGTGGGGCAGGGCAGGGAGTTAGGTTATTGAGTTAGAAGAATTAACATAATGGAAGGAAATGAGGAACTACACAAAGTGTATGAATTCATTGCCAGATATAATTCACTTCTGGAAACATGTTCTTTTCCTTTATGATTCCTGGCGGATTTGGCCCAATGATTTGGGGCGTGTCTGAGGCTCCATTTAAATCTGAGGTAAGGGAGAGTGAAGCTCCATCACTCGAGAAAGACTTACAGGCAACACATGAGTAGGGAAGGAATGGCTGGTGCATGTGATGAAATGCATAGCTCACACTTTTTGGGGGGAACTCAAGGAGGAGATGCTACAAAATTGGAGGGGCAGCATCCCTTTCCCAGGAGCTTCCATTAGGGAGGTCATGCCACCTTTAATGGAAACACCCAGAACTTGCCTCTGGCCATGCTCCTTTGGACCTTGGGAGACAGAAAGGAACATGGGGCCAGCAAATTGTTGTACATTCTGTTAACGTTGTTAGCATGTCCTTCAAAGTAGTGACCAAGTACTAGGATATCATTAGAAATGGAAGACACAGTCTCTGTTTCAGTCCACAGTGTAAGACTAAACCACCAAAAAACAGTTCTATGGATATACAGATATTGATCTAACAGTTCTCTGTGTTCATTTTACACACTTAGCATGGTACTCTGTACACAGGGCCTTTTGTAAAGGTTGTGGCTGATCATTAGAGGAAAAGGAAGACAAGGAGGAGGAGAAGGAGGAGGAGATGCTGATGCTGATGATGCCTTGGAATGGTCTGGTGAAATCTCTTCTGTAAAAGGCATGAATTAAACGATCTATACTAATACTTGAAATCTATGAAAAACCACTTTACTTTCCTGTTCAGTCCAAAAATTCTATAAATATGAATATTGTGCCTCTCAGTGCTGTGCACATAATAGTTGAATAAGAAACACCTATGGACTGATTTTACTAATTCATTTAATAGAGTGTAAGTGGAAAGACTAAGTCTGTTCCACCATCAGATAGCTTGTTAACAGTGGAGTACAAAGAGAAATTGATTAGGCAGAGTCCCAGATGGAGATCAGGTCCTTGAATAAAGAGCCCTTTGGATTCCATTTCTAAGTTCATCTTTTCTGCTGGGAGAGGAAGAGTAAGAAAGCATCAAAGTGATGATGTCAGGGATATCAGAGCCCACCCTTTTCTTAAGAAGGGAGAATCGCACACATCCATTGAACCATTAGGAGATTGAAAAATCGGCTTTTGTTTTTCTTAAAGAGCTCCAACTTCTTATTTTCTCTGTCAGTGGGAGTGAGTAAATTTTGAGTGTCTACTGTTCATTCCTTCAATGATTTTTTTTTTACTGAACATCTGCTAGGTACTGTACATCATCAATGCCAAGCCAATTTAGAAACTGTCAGTGCCCTCAGGGAGCTTGTAAACTAGTAAGAGTCTGAAAAGTATTCGTTCTTTACTACAACACAAGGCAGGATAAGGTAAATGCCCTAGAAAGAAGCAAATAAAGGCTAGTAGGTGCTCTGAGGTGGTAGAGATATGGCAAGAGAAGAATCTACCATTTCCACTGTTGCGTGAGAACGGGGAGAGGGAAGAGCCATCAGAATGCTGACACCTGGCCCCCTGAAGCCGATCAGACACTGCAGGTATATGGGCAATATGTTGGCCTCCCTACCGACAGCCCCCTTCTCCCCTGATCTTGACTCACTATTTGCTACCTCTTTAAGAAACAGAGTGGCTTTTGGCCTTCTGCTTGTTTCAGGATCTAGAAGCCAGAGACTACTTCAAGTGGTCTTAACACTTGTGCAGTCAGGAGACTAAATCTCTGATTCCAAGTCAACAGTCCAAAAGAAGAACGGGTAACGCCATTATATGCTGACATTTCTGCAGTGTCCAGTCTGAAAAGTGCTGGCTGTTTCTAGGTTAGCTACACTGAGAGCACTCAGGGTGAAATGTCCCAGCATTATCAAGAAATAGCATCATTTGGAGCCCTGCCATTATATACACTAAAAATACCACACCCCGTGGTCTGTCGAGGGGAAGAAAAACATCAACCTTCCTATGGAAACACATACACACCTGTCAAGTTCTCTCAGTGCTACCTTTGTTTATATTCCTGACTTCTTGTTTTTTGCCATTAACCCCAGAATCTTCTTGATGAATTTACATTAACAAACCTCAAAGAATTACAGTCTTTATGATAATTTGGATGCAATGGCCTCATATGGAATTAAATAACTGCTTTACCTGGCAATGGTTCCTAATCTACACTCTTTAGAAAGAGCTGTCTGGTATTGGTGTTGCTAGGATATTCTTTTTTACAGGAGAGAGAAAATCAATCTGAGAGGTTACCATCAACTTGGATATGAAAATGCCAGTGGAGGGTGAAAAATAACAGAAATATTGCCAAGAACAATTTTCCTCCTCAAATGTCCTGATGGGCCTCAAGACTACACAGCACTCACCCTTCTAATCAAGGGTGGGCAGATCACAGGGCAGTAAATAACATCTAAGAAAGGCACGTTCCCCTTATTTTTTTAATTTTATAGGTAATCACGTGCTTGACGTGGAAAAATAGAAAATACAGATACATAAAGAGATAAAACAACCAACCAAAATTCTACTACCCAGAGAAAATCCCTGTAAATATTTTAGTGTATATCCACTGCTATAGATTAAATATTTGTGTCCCCTTAAAATTCATATATTGAAACCCTAACCTCCAATATGATGGTATTGGGAAAAGATTAGGTCATAAGGGCAGAGCCCTCATGAATGGGATTAGTGCTCTTATAAAAGAGACCCCAGACAGCTCGCTTCTCCTTTCTGCTGTATAAGAACACAGTGAGAAGACGGCCATCTATAAATCAGGGAGGGGGCTCTCACCAGACACCGAATGTGCCGGCACCTTGATCCTGGACTTCCCAGCCTCCAGAACTGTGAGAAATAAATTTCTCTTATTTATAAGCCACCCAGTCTATGGTGTTCTGTTATAGCTGCCCGAACAGACTAAGACATCCAACAAAATTTTTCATATATTTGTGTTTAATTTTAACGGAATTAATGCTATATTTAATATTTTGTGACCTACTTTATCCCTTAATATATCATTAATATCTTTGTATATTTACATACATAAAGATATATATAAAATAAATATACAATATACAAAAATATATATATTGTATATTATAACATATATAAAATAAACATAAAATATCTTTATATATTTACATCTCCACTTTATTATTTTCAATGTTTAAATAATATTCTATTCTCAAGATGGACTATAATTCGTTTATTCAATTCTGTATATCATTTAGGACATTTAGATTGCTTGTAGGTTTTCCATATTAAAAGAATACCCTAATGAGTATCTTTATATCTACACTTTGCATAATTGTCTGTTGCCTTCTTAGGATAAACTCCTTAGAATGGAATTACTAGGAACATATACGTTTTTGAGGCATTTGTTATCTTTTTTCAAACTGGACTCCAGGACATTGTACTGACTTAGACTTTTAGCAATAGTGTCTAAGACAGCCTCTTTCCCTAGACCCATGAGAGGCACCTTTTAAAATCCTGTGTATCATCTTTGCCCTTGGACTCCCGATGGGGACATGCTCCTTCCTGACAGCAGCTTACAGAGCTCTGTACCACTCACATGCACCAAAGAAAGAAAGATGGGCAGGCAGCCATAAACTGGAGGACTAACTGAGATAGGCTGTCAGGACACAGTGAAATTTTGCTCAGGAGAAAGAAAAGGAGAAAAGAGCAAGGTGTCAGCCTCAGAGATGTGCAGCTTGGTTTTCTCTTTCCTTCCTTTCTGTTTTAAAAGCAGTAATACTTTCTATTTATACAGTATTGCTCTTCTGAAAAAGTTAGATTACCCCAACAAGGTTTTGGCTTTCAATCCTTTTCCAGATTCAAGTATAATTGATACCTGTGTGCTTTTACACAGATTGTTGTAGATTGTTGTACCCAATCCTCCCTGCTACCTTATTTGGCACAGGTATGATTATCCTCTTCACTATGGATTAGGACACTTGCTTAAGTGGCAGGGTAGAGTGTTGAACCTCTGGTCCCCAGTCTAGTGCTCCCTTTCAATATTTTCCTCTTTCATTTAATATTTAAGAGATTGGAATAAATACACATTAACTCTAGGATCTGTGGTAAAAATTGCCTTTTGACATAATTCCTGGTATCAACTTATGTTGTGCTTTTTCTTATTTTCTCCTAAAGAAGAGTCCAGCACAAATAAAGCAAAACTGAAATCTGGTCCCAGCTACTCTGTGGATGCCGTGTCATTAACTGCATTAATGGAACCCTATTCGTTCTGTGAGCGTCTCTTTGGGGTCATGGCTACTGACTTGTGAGGAGGCGCCAGTGTTTGGACAGTGCTCTAAGGGGCCCTGTGATGGTTAATTTTATCTGTAAACTTGGCTAGGCCATAGTACTCAGATATTTGGCCAAACATTATTCTAGATACTACTATGAAAGTATTTTTTTCGATGAGCTTAGCATTTAAATCAGCAGAATTTGAGTAAAGCAAATTACCCTCCACAATGTGGGCAGGCCTCATCCAATCAGTTGAAGGCATTAGTAGAAAAAGACTGATCTCCCCTGAAGAAGAGGAAATTCTGCCTCCAGACTGCCTGCAGACCTGCCCTGCAGCGTCGCCTCTTCCCTGGGCCTCCAGTCTGCCAGCCTGCCCTGCAGATTTTGAACTTGCCAGCCTCCACAATTGTGTGAGCCAATTCCTTAAAACAAATTCTCTCTCTCTCTCTCTCTCTCTCCACACACACACACACACACACACACACACACACATCTTGTTGGTTGTGTTTCTCTGGAGAACCCTATTACAGGCCATTTGCCAACTTGTGACAGAGCTTTCTGGTGAGAGTTTCTACCTTATCTAGTGTCACTTTCAAATATAAGAAGCAAGCATAGGGGAACTCTATGCCTTCCCACTTTTCAAAGACCTGGTCAAATAAGAATGATAATAATTAGTAATGTTCCAGGTACTGTGCCAAATTTACAACCCAACACCAGGAGGTTGGCCTTAGCAACCCCATTGACCGAAGAGGAAGATAAGGCCTGGGGAGGCTGGGCTACCTACTCTAGCCTTGTAAATGTGACTCCAGTGAAATAATACCAGCAGCTCTAAGTGGCAAGCCTGGGGTTCAGATCCAGATTCGCCTGACTTGCTGACTCCCAAGTTCAGGCCTTTGACCTCTATGTCATCCTGCCTTGTTGTTAAAGTAGTTTGGCATTTGAAAAAAATATTCAGTCCCAACTGAGCATGCGCAGGGCTCTGAATTCTCTTTACTACTGAGCAGGTGAAAACCACGCAAGGACAGTGGTTCAGGTTCTGAACACACAAAATGAGGTTCAGACGGAATGAGAGTCTTTCCCTGAGCCAGTACGTCAGAGCTCTCAGTTTCTCCAGTTTGAGAAGGAATTAGATGCTCAAGATCTCCCACTGATTGTTTCCATATCTCTGTCTTCATCTCCAGCTCCAATCCCTCTCTAAGGCCCATTACACGCAGAGCTGGGCTCCAGCCCTGCTTAAATAGGCCCTGACTCAGCTCTCCCAGGCTCCCGGTGTCCCCACGGGAGCTGCCTTCTGGCCGAGTAGCCTGTTAGCTTCTCTGCTCCATGGATGAAAATATCGCTAGCACGCTCACCAGACCCACTGTTCTCTTTCCCTCCTCACTGCCACATTCCCCTTCTTTCATCCTCTTCCTTTGCAGGTAAAAATATCTGGAGACAGGGGCCAAGGGGAGGAGAGGAGGAGAAGGAGGAAGACCAACGCTATCCCTTTCCTCTCCTCTTCCTTCTCAAGTCCAGACACAGTAAAAACATAATAAGCATCTTTCAGCCATGTGAATAGATGCTGCTGTAACTATTGCAAGAAAACATCAATGTGTTTTAACACTCAAGGAGACAAACCTGTAAGAAAGCCCTGTCTACTGCCGTTTGGAGTCATGGAAGGGAAAAGGACAATATGACAAGAGGCACTGGGCTCCTATTTGGTTCTAATATGAAAAACACCATTTGCCCTCCATTGGTGACACTTCAAGTGCTATAGAAGTGTGTTCACTCAGAAAATATTCGATATTTTACAGTGTTCTTTCCTATTTTCCTGGGTAAGATTTACAGAATCATTCTGCCTCTTTATTGCTACTGTTTCCCCTTCCCCCACCCTCCGGATGCCAGAAGCAGCTGCTGTTGCCTTGGCAACATTACAGAATAAACTTGTTGCTTTTGGACCATCTGTACGCAACCTGGGCTATGTTGAGGCTGTTTGTTTCCTTTTCCTATTTGTCATCCACCAAAATTCAGACTTCACAATTCAGAGGCTGACCTTCCTGAATAGTTATATGAGGGCTAACAGAACTTCTCCTACCTATCTCAAAGTTAGAAGGGCTGGTTCATTCCTCTGGATTCGAGTCTTTGCCATAGGACCCTTAGTAAAATATATGCCTGTTGCTAAGGAGACAGGACCCCCAACACATTACAATCCAATGGGATTTGTCAGTGTTATTATAGAAAACAGAATCTCAACGGACAGAAGCACAGGGCCACCGTGCGAAAAAACAGCAGTGTTTTAAAATAATATGCTTTTTTTCCCTAACTATAGGCATATTTTTACTAACGTATCTATTTGGCCTTATTCCAAAAGGGATATAATGTAGTGATTATAAAGATAACATTTGTATCTTAAAATAGATTTGGAAAATAGACAATACTTATAAATCACCAATAATCCTGCTACCCATAGACAGTTACTATTTTTGGACATTTTTTCTTTTGTGCTGTATGTTTCTTTAAAAAATAAGATGGATTTGTTTTATAAATACAATTTTATATCCCAATTTTCCTAATTTAATATACATTGGGCATTTTTGCATGTTATAAAAATTATTTGAAATATGATTTCTCTCTCTCCTCTCCCCCATCCCTTTCTCTCTTTGCGATGTATTTGTTATTTGTTAAAGAACCCAGTCATTTTTCCTGTAGACTTGCCTACAACCTGGATTTTGCTAGTTGGATCCCATGTTGTTATTTATGTTCCTCTGTCCCCTATATTTCCTAAAAATTGGTAGCTAAATCTAGAAGTTTGAACAGATTCACATTTGTTACTTTGGCATTGATCATCATTCCCCAGATCCATTATTTCATTAGGAACTTCAAAAAGGTGATATTCTTATTTTACCATCATTTCATCATTTGTTAACTGGAGTACTTCTACAAATAGAAACTTCTTGTTGACTATTTAATTATACGGAGGTACAGTTCCTAGAAGAAAGGCAGGATAAATGCCTAATTTATTCCCATTGTTTGCCAGTTATCAAAAATAATGATATAAGTGCCAACAATGATCCAAAGGGAACTAATTAGTTTTTCTAGTATCATTATGAACACATAGATTTAAACATATTTGATGTGTTTTAATCCATTGCAGTTATTATTCTTAATCATGCTCCAATTGTTCCATCTTCAGCCTGTGGAAGCCTCTTCACACTGCTTTCTGAATCCTTAAGAAGACTCCAGCACTTTTTCTAGTACTTTTTTTATTGCATCCTTACTTTCTGGTGTGATGAGATGTTCCAGGCTCATCTTAAACATTTTCTGCTCCAGACCTAGAACTAACCACTTCTTCAAAAAGATCTAGTTGTTCTGTTTTTAAGTGGGAAAATTTATATAGAAACCACATTTTGGGTGTTAAGGTGCTCATTTTTAAAGATCTTTTCTGTCGACAGAATTAAGAAAGTTTGCTTTGGGCCGGCCCCGTGGCTTGGCGGTTAAGTGTGTGCGCTCTGCTGCTGGCGGCCCGGGTTGGGATCCTGGGCGCACACCGACGCACCGCTTCTCCAGCCATGCTGAGGCCGTGTCCCACATAGAGCAACTAGAAGGATGTGCAGCTATGACATACAACTATCTACTGGGGCTTTGGGGGAAAAATAAATAGATAAATAAAATTATAAAAAAAAAAAGTTTGCTTCTGCTCTTCCCCTTTTCCTCCTCCTCCTCCTCTGCCTGTTCCTTAACATAAAATACACCATTGCAATTATTGCCATTTGAATTCAAGACTACAGTATTTTTCTTTAACCTCACCAACCTTATACCTGTGACTCCTTTCTCTTATGCCAGTGACACCAACATAATTACTCATTTGCTTCATCAACAATACACACACATGCAATTACTCCAAAACTTAGTGGTTCAAAGCAATGATAAACACTAATTATATTGCAGTTTCTATGGATCAGCAAATAAGAAGCAGCTTAGCTGTGTGGTTCTGGGTCAAAGTCTTTCATGAGATTGCAGACAAAATGTTACCCAGAGTTGCAGCTATCTTAAGGTATGACTGGGGCTGGGAGATCTGCTTCCAAGGGGGCCTACTCACACAGCTACCAAGTTTATGCTGGGTGTTGACAGAAGACTTCAGTTGCTCTCAGAAGGCTGCAGGATGGTCCTCACAGTATGATTTCTGGCTTCCCCCAAAGTGAGTTATTCAAGAGGGCAAGGTATAATTGGCAATGCCTTTGATGATCTAGCCTCAAAAATCACACGTTGTCATGTCTATCATATTCTATTGTTATAAGTGAATTACTGTGTCTGGCTCATATTCAAAGGGAGGAGAATTAGTCCCCACTCATTGAAAGGGGGATGTCAAAGATGTGCAGGCATGTTTCTTTCCACTCTCTGGCTGCAACTTATTTACACTGCAAATGTAGAATACACTCCCCCTTTCCAAAGACTCCCCAAAAGTCTCATTCTTTTACAGCATCAGCTTAAAGTCCAGGATCTTGTTACCTAAATCAGGTCCAGGTATGGAGGAGACACCTCAGGTATCCTAGAGTATAGCTCCTTGAGTACAGTTCCTTACAATCTGAAGACCTATGATCTAAAAAGAAGTTATTTTCCACCTCCTCACACATGTACACACACTTAACATACAATAGTGGGACAAGCATAGGATAACTACTATGAACCACCTTCCCCCCAACCCCAATCAAAATAGAGGAAAACAAGAGATATACAGCACCTCTGACCCATACCAAAATCCATCAGGGCAAATGTTGAAAGTTCCTTGACTAGGACTCAAGGCCTGAAAATGAGGCCTTAGTCCATAGCTCTCAGGTCCAGCCTCTGAGCTCTTGGTTCCACCTTCTAGATGATCCTTTCTTTTTTGTGAAAGGTAGCCCATGTTTTCTGCTATAGAGTTTTCTCAGCTTGCTTTCTGCCTATAGAAGCTTCAGGGTCCAAAGGTCTCATATCATTTTACACAGATTTACTCCTTTCAGTCCAAGCTTGTGGTATTTCTGCCAATTTACTTCTCTTAAAAACTTGATGGATCTCCTATGATTCTTGTTGTAGCCCACTCAGACAAAACCACATTCAAAAATTCTTCCAAACTAAGCCCTTCTTGAACTTAGGCTTCTACTAACAGTCTTTTCAAAGCTTTTCATGCTTTCATTAATACTCTCAGCTTCTGTCCACTGCCCAATTCCAAAGCCACTCCTAAATTTTAAGATTTTGTTATGGCAGTGTCCTACTCTTGGTACAAATTCTATATTAGTTATCTATTGCTGCATGACAAATCATCCTAAAACTTAGTGGCTTAAAGCAACACTAAAAATTTATTATGTCACAGTTTCTGTAGGTTAGGAATTTGAGAGCAGCTCAGCTGGGTAGTTCTGGCAGAGAGTTTCTCATATAGTTGCTGTAAAGAATTTGGCAGGGCTGCAGTTATCTGAAGGATTGACCAAGGCTAAGGGATCTGCTTCCAAGGTGTCTCATTGACATGGCTGGCAAGTTGGTACTGGCTGTTGGCAGAACACATTAGTTCTTTTCCATATGGGCCTCTCCAGAGGGCTAATAGAATGTTCTCATGGCATGAGGCTGGCCCCAGAGCAGGTGATCCAACAGAATAATGGAGAAATTCCAATTCCTCTGATGATCTAGCTTCAGAAGTGACACACAATCATTTCCACACTTTTCATTAGAAACAAGTCACTAATTAGAACCAAGTCACTAAGTCTGGCTCAAATTCAAGGAGAGGAGGATTAGGCTCTACTTTTTGAAGGTGATGATATACTTTTAAACCACTACAAACCGTACCACCAACAGTATAATTAATAAAAGTAGTTAAATTTTTTGAACTTTTTGTCCTTAGAGTATATCTGACTAAAGATTTATAGTCAAATTACTATGTTGCAAAAGTCACTTAAGATTGTCCTTTCTGTGTGCACATTCCACCAATCTGAAAAGCAGTTGATTTGTTTTTATGCTGTTTTGCTTTTGACTTTTGGGGATTTCTTTTTTGTCTTGTTTTATAATTTTATAAAATAATTTCAAGGTTTCAAAGTCAAACTACATAACAAGGTAGATTCAGAGAAGTCTAACTTTATCATCTGCCCCCTCCACCCACTTCCCTTCTCTCCCCAAAGTTATTTGTATGACTGTTTTTAGTTTTCTATTTGTTTTTCTATTTTAAAAATGTAAATAACAAATAAATACATATCCCTCATTCTAAGATAAATATTTGCATGTTATGCACACTATTCCTCACATTTCTTTTTTTATCTACCAAGATAACCTGAATTCGTTTTGTAGCAGTATTTGGAGATAACTGTCATTTCTTCTTATGGCTAATAGTCACCACTATATGATGTATATAGTTTATTCAACCAGGCCCCTACAAAGGGATAATGGGGAGGTTTCTAGTCTTTTACTATTACAAATAGTGCTGCAATGAATAGCTTTAAACATACATCTTTCTAAATTTCTTCCAGAAACATATTTTTATAGCTATAATTTATTCCATGTTGTAGACAGATGTACTTTAAATTATTTGTCTACTTCTATTGTGGACATGTAGATTCTTTCTATTTTTTCTAGTAGTAAAAATGATACAACAATGAATATCCTTGCACTTAAATCTTTGATGACATTTCTGGTTATATCATAAGAACAGATTCCTAGAAATTTAGTTAGTAGGTCAAATTTTATGAACATTTTTAGGCAGTTGGTGCATATTGTTACATTGTTTTCCAGAAAGAATCCAAAAAGTTTACACTCTCAGAGGCAGTAAATCTCAGTATCTGGCACTGGAGAGCTTTGGATTCAACTCTACCTTTAGTATTTACTAGTTGAGTGACCTGGATAAGTTAATTTTCCTGAGCCACAGCTTCGTTGTCTAGAAATGAGAAAAATAATACTTATCTCATGGGGTTGTTGTGAAGAGAAAAATAAGATATTTGACTACATATCTACTAGAGTACACAGGCCAAGTATTTAGCATAGTGCTAAATGTTTGTTATTACTATTTTAGCCTTTAAATGTTTGTTATTATTATTTCTATCACCAGTAGATAAGAATATCAGTTTCACAGCAGATTCATCAGCATTGGATATTATTGTTTAAAAATAAAAAGTGCCAATTTGACATGTAAAAAATGCTATCTTCTTTTAATTTTCATTTCTTTGATTTCTGGTTCTATTGAACATTTTTCATTTATTTATTAATCTTTTTATTTCTTCTTCTATGTACTCTGTTTATATCTTTGGTCTATGTTTCTATATAATTTTAGTTCTTTAAAATGCACATACAAGAGTTCTTTATTAGGAATACAAATCTTTTGTTGTCATAATTGCTGCAAATATATCCATATTTTGGGTTTTTTCAATTTCAGTTGTTAGATGTTATTTTGACATTCAGAGTTTAACATTTTATGTAATCAAGTATTTCCCTTTGTTATTACTTCAAATAGACTTTTTAAATCTTCATGAAGTATTTCACTATTTCAAAATTCAATTATGTGCTCATCCACATGTTATTTTAGTGTTATTTGGGGCATATATCTTACATATAGAAAAATGCACTGGTCATAAGTTCACAGCCTGATAAATTTCCACCAAATGGATATATTCATTGTATTAGTTTGCCAGAACTGCCATAAAAAAGTACCACAAATTGGGTGGTTTAAACAACAGAACTCTATTGTCTCATAGTTCCGGAGGCCAGAAGCCTGAGATCAAGGTGTCAGCAGGGTTGGTCCTTCTGAAGGCTGTGAGGGAGAATCTGTTCCATGCCTTTGTCCTGGCTTCTGGTGGCTTGTTGATCATCTTTGGTGTTCCTTGGCTTGTAGACATATTGCCCTAATCTCTGCCTTCATGTTCACGTGGCATTCTCCCTGTGTGCATGTCTCTGTATCCAAATTCCCCCCTTTTTTATAAGGACACCAGTCATATTGGATTAGAGCTCACACTAATGACCTCATTTTAACTTGATTACCTCTGTAATGACCCTGTTTCCAAACAAGGTCACATTCTGAGGTACTGGGAGTTAGGACTTGAGCATATCTCTTTTAGGGAAAACAATTCAACCCACACATTCATGAAACTAGAATATAGATCAAGAAACACACTATATCTAGCTTTCTGAAACCTAACTCACATCCCCTTCAGTCATAACCTCTTGTCAAGGTTACCACTCTCCAGATTTCCCGTACCATAAATTACCTTTTCTGTGTTCTTGAACTTCATATAAATGGAATCCCACAACATGTTTTCTTTTGTGTCTGGCTTCTCTACTTCAAAATTATATCTGTGAGATCTATCCATGTTATTGTATTGTTGCCTGTAGCAATATTTCTTTTTCATTTTTATGTAGTATTTAACAAAAGGAGGAAAATAATATAATTATGTTTTTGGGTTTTTTTTTTTTTTTTGGTGAGGAAGATTTGCCCTGAGCTAACATCCACTGGCAATCCTTCTCTTTTTTCACTTGACGAGGATCAGCCCTGAGCCAACATCTGTGCTAGTCCTCCTCTATTTTGCATTTGGGATGCCTCTACAGCATGGCTGATGAGTGGTGTCTGTCTGCACCTGGGATCCAAACCTGTGAACCCCGGCAGCTAAAACAGAGCACGCAGAACTCTAACCACTCTGGCGTGAGGCTGGCTCCATAATTTATGTTTTATTTTTGATAGATACTTAGGTTGTTTCCAGTTTTTAACTATTACAAATATGTTGCTATGAAAATCCTAGTACAAGTCTTTTGTGAGCACGTGCTCGCATCTTTGTTGGGTATATGAAGTGGAGGTTCTGGGTATTAGAACATGCATATGTTTGGCTTTACTAGACGCTCCCAAACAGTTTTCCCAAGTGGTTTCCAGCAGCGTATGAGAGTTTTGCTTGTTGTACGTCCTCATCAGCACTTCATGTGGACTTGGTCAAAAATATTTTTGATGAGAAGACGACGATGATGATGATGATGACAATAACTTCTCATTAAAGTTATTATGAAAACCAGGCCTTGGGCTGGTCATTTTACCTATATTATCCCATTTAATCTTTAAATTCCTTTTCAAGGGAGTTATTATTAGTTTCATTTTACAGACAACAAAACTAAATGTCAGTGAGATTAAGTAATTTGCCCAAAGTAACAGTGAGTAGCAATGTAGGGTTTGAATCCAAATTTGTCTGATTACCAATCCTGGAGTCTTTCTAGCCCAGATAAAACGTAAATCTGTAAGTATGCTCTATGATGTTCACACAATGATGAAATTGCCTACCAACACTCTTCTCAGAACATATCCCCCTCGTTAAGTCACACATGGCTATAATGAGTGGGTCCAGGGACTCATATCCTATAAAAGTATCACACTGATAAAGTTCTAACCAGTTTAAATGTTGTCATCTTCCAGGTTTGTGCCAGTGCAATTATTTTAGAAAGTACAAAGTTTCCATTTTAATTGGTGCTTGGCTTATTTGTTTCTTAAAACATTGGTTTGGTTTTGAATTCAAGTTAAAACTTAACACCTGGGCTTTGTCCCGGTTTCAGTAAACCTGTGCATTTTTTCCCCCACATTTTAATCTATTGTTGGTTCAATTATGTGACCAGGTCACAGACATAGGTGTGTGTCTGCTTTGCATACATTACAACCCAAGCACTGTAGCCACAGCAGAGAGAGAGCCATTCATGAAGGAGCAATGGGCTCACACTCTGGATGCAATTCACACACTAGGCTGATCCTCACCCCGGGGGCACCGGGTCTGGGCTGACTTCTCAATAGAGAAACAGCCAAAGAAGAGAGGAGGCACAACACACTCAACTCTCCTGCTTTAGTCGCAAAGACTGGCTAAGCCATCAGATCTCGTCCCCATAAACCCTAAAACTCTTCCTGTACTGCTCAGGGGCCTTTCTTCCACCGGGTTGGTTTAGTGCCCCCGCCAGCCCCATTCTGGAGAGAGAGGGAGTGCAGTCCGAGGACTAGAATGCCCCCTGCCTGCTCCCGCACAGAAATGTGCTGCTGGCGTTCACAGAGACGAACAAATGATGTGGTATGTGCGCTCTTAATCTCTATTTTAATGTCTCCAACAACCTAGTGGTTAATTAGCAATTTGCTGTCCACCAATATGCAAATGAATGACAAGCAAAGGCCCTCCGCATCTGTAATTATTTTGCTGATTTACAAGCCACTTTCCTCTCTGTGTAGGTTTTTCTCTGTGTGTGCATTCATGCATCAGGGATTTCATTATTTTTAGAAGCATACTCTGTGCATTTTTATGCTTTAATATTTTCAAGCTTCAATAATTACAGTATTATGGATCTATATATATATTTTTTTTCCCTCAACTCCAAATGCATTTATTTTTTAGGGATTCTTTTCTTTGATAAAGAGTGGAGAGTAAGATTTGTCAAGGGGCTGAAATCCAAATGGCAGAGAGAGTCAGAGCGCAAGATTGAAGGATGCACGTTTCTGCTGCTGCCAAATCCTTATCTGGAATCGGAGGAGTCTTGTAATATTTGATTTTCTCCCAAGCAGCTCTGGCGAGTCGAGCCACAATTTGTGTTATCCATCTGCCTACTTTGGAGCAGGGTGTTTTACTATTTGGCCATTTAAATGCTTTACGTTTTTGCCAGAGCATTAAGAAAGGCTTTCATGTTAAATTAAGTCAATTAATAAATGGAGACATATTAAGCAATCAATTTTGTCAGCCTATCTCCCCAGCATTATGTATGGTTGGCTGTAATCACAAGATAAATGCAATGTGCTGATCTATGGTAATGTTCAATAATACATTCTCCGCCAGGCTCAATTCATCAGGGAGTTTCGGTAGGGGAGGCATTTGTTATTGGCTGTCTCTGCACCTCAAGGATAACATTTCTGTCCTTTTGATTGGCCGCCTCACTGCTGCAAGATTCTAACCGTCTTATTTTGATGATGAATATGAAGGCATGCTAAGCCAGGCTGGAGCGGAGTGTCTCAGAGGCTGCGCTCCTTCCAGAGCCCAAGGACTTACAGCTTCCTTCGCTGCTCCCTGTGCCAACACCACCCCCAAAAGTTGTGATGCTTTTCTTCACCCAGTGCTTTGGGGCTGTGTTAGATCTCATTCACCTCCGTTTTCAGCACTACAAGGCTAAACGGGTTTTCTCCGCCGCTGGGCAACTTGTCTGCGTCGTAAACCCCACGCACAACCTAAAGGTGAGTTGCTCTCGGTCATTTTATTTTCACGCTGCTCAGGTTCAACTCCTTTCTCCGGGGGCGTCAGTGACCCTCCCTCGCGCGTGGGGCTCCTGGCAATGGCTCGTTCGCTGATACTAGGACGGTGTTTGGTACCCGGAGAGGTTGCCTCGCTCATCCTCTCTCTAGGTGGCTTGGCTCTCAGTGACTGTGTTGTTTCCCTGACTGGCAAGAACAACTAGAGCGATAGTCTAGTTGCTTTCCCTCAAGCTGTCAGCCTAAGAGTGGGGTGGGGGTCAGAAGGGAGGGTGGTGGAGGGAACAGGGGGCATCCTCCTCTCTTTCCCAAATATTCGTGGGCAAGTGTTCAGGAGACAGGATTTGAAAAGTTACCCAAATTGTAGTCTGTCCCGTGTGTTTGGAAAGGCAGGCAAGCACATGGATTTTGTAAGCCCCTTCTGGCTGCCGCTGAAGTAGCTACCGGCTACAGGACCCCCAGACACGGGACCTGGGAGTTGGCCAAAGGGCTCTTTCTGCAAAGTGTTTTCCCTTGTGCTCGGGCTCGGCGTGTGTGCGTGTGCGTGTGTGTGCGTGCGTGTGTGTGTGTGTGTGTGAGACAGAGAGAGAGAGAGAGAGAGAGAGAGATGTCGGGAGGAGTTTGTCTTCTTTCGTTACCGGGAGCTGGACGCGCCCCTTGCACCGAAGACAGGAGGAGGCAGATTTGCTTCAATTGTGTAATAACGAACCCGGCTGGGAGCTGGGGCTGCCCGAATCACCGCAGGCGGCTGCGGTGCTGTGTTGCTGTGGCCGCCAGCTGCGCGCCTGGCGCCGCTGCCTCTGCATTTGTGCCTTCAGGTCAATGCCCTTTAAGAGAACAGCCAAAATAGGGGATCCGGGAGGACCGCTACGCATCACAGCCAAGACTGATGGGAAAATGAATGAAGAGCCACTGGCTAGGGGTGCTGGGGAAGAGGGGAAGGCCGGGTCCGGGGGGTGGGGGCTGCTGGAACTCCCCAAATGTGAAACTCTGAGCCCCCTTGGCTCTGTACTAAAATAAATGATGGACTCCTTGGGAGTTGCTTTCCTATTCTCCTCACTATACCCAGGGCTGAGTGACCGGGGAAGGGCATGTTTGCAGCCTGAGTGCCGGAACAGTCTCTGGGAGGACAGATCTGTCGTTCTGACCACTGCCATTGGACAGCAAGAGTATTGCTTGCTGCTCATCACTTTATAAACTCCTTAAAGAGTCAGACTGTCCTCAGCTGGAGCCCTGCAGGTCAGCCCTGATGGGTGCCCCCATCAATTCCTGGACGTTCCTGGAGGGACAGGTGCCTGGCATCCCTGGGACCATATGCCAAGGCCAGTCCTGGACAGAGGGGTGATGGACTGCTCTGGGGCTGTTGTGGTGCACTCTAACTAGGAGCTGGCTTTCTGTGGTACCCAAGCTGTGACTACACCATCTCACTCAACCACTCTCGCTCTCCCTTTCTCTCTCTCTTCCCCCTCATTTCACTACTTCTTTTTCCCTTCAAGTCTTAGTTTTATAAATGAGAATTCACCACCAGTCATCCTTGGCAAAGTGAGTGTATGATGTACATATTAAAATATGATTCTGAATTCCATTTTATGACCACTTTTGAGACCACATTCAGACTCCCATTATTTTGTCACTTTATATTAGTTAGTTCCCTGTGGCAAGAAATTTTGTTTACTCCTGTTTTGCATTTTAATACAAATTGTTTATGAGACAGTGTTTCCAAAGTTTGAATTTATATGGTTCACTGACTGCAGCTGACGATGGAGGAGGAGAGGGATGCTCAGATCTTGGTATGGGGTGGGGGGAAAAGCATCTGGGTATATTTTTCAGTGATGTCGGCCTGAATATTGACAAGTAGTCCTGCTGCCTGGACCCAGGAGTCCAGAGTCAGGGTTGGGGGTCCCTGGATCAGCTCTGACTGGCTGTGTGACCTCAAATGACTCAACCCCTCGAGCTTTCCCTTTCTCACCTCCCAAATGGATGTACAAGTCTCTATTCTGCCTCCTCCATGGCTCTGTGAGACTGAAAAGAGATGCTAGCGGTGGATGTGCTTTATAACATTCTCCTACAAAAAATACGTTATTGCACATAATTTATAGGGTTCCATTAGGAACTTCAAAAGTTGTCACTTACAGCCTTCAGCCAACTTAGAAACAATATAAGCAGTAACACAGGAGACATATGCTCTGAGAGGCTAATTTCCATGGCTCACTTTTTCACATACATTCTCATTTGGCTTTTCATTTCCCATTAAAAAAAAAACTACTTAGAGATTTTGCACAGATGAGCATCATCTCAGGTAAATAAAGCAAGTTGAGTGCTGCTAATGCTGCCAGGGGGTGCAACAGGGCACACAGGATTCACAGAGGCTGTGCCAGGCTGAGAGAGACCTCTGCAGTTCAGCCACCTCTGTGGAGTTCTCGACAAGTGCCACGTGCTTGCCCAGGGTCCAGGTGGCCCATCGGGCAAGTTTTACCTGCTTCTCAAACCTGAGGGCTAACAGCTCCTTGCAGAGCTTTTAAACGAACAATTCTACAGGAGCATTGCTGCCCCCATCACTTATATTCAAAAGTGCATGAAACCTCAAGAGAAAAGTGCTCCTTCTAAGCATTAATTTCCACAGACAGACCACGGAAATATGCCTTGGATGTAATAAGCTGTGATCCACATAGCGGGAAAAATTCTTTTTTAAAAGAAAAGAAAAAAGCTGTGGCAGTGTTAACCCAGAATAGCTATTGATCTGTGGTGCTTCCCTGCACTTTGTATGATAGGCTGGTATAGGCAATGGTGACCAAGCACAGAGAGACTGCAGCCTTGCTTTCAATTTTCTAGGTTGTATGTAGCTACAAAGAGGGCTGGGAAGCCTATGTTTTTCTATGTGGAGCATTTCTGCACTTTGTCCTTTCCCAGGCTTTCCCGAGAATACTAACAGTATTTTAGGACCTGAGGCAAGTGCTGAGTTATAATCAAAATTCACTTACTGAGCAGAGAAAATCATGTATTTACTATGCTTCTATAGGTCACCTTCATTCTCAATCTTATTATGGCAATTACTCAGTAACCTGGGATTCCTTCAAGCAAGCTGATGCCTTTCCTTCTAAAAGGAAAGCAGAAGCCTTCAGGGAATGCAGACACCCTGGCTAAAGCCTTAGGCCTATCCTAATTAAAAGGGGTGTTTAGAGTAGCTGGCCTGGAACACGAGAGACCTCCACTTTAAGCAAGTGCCAGGCAGGGGACAAATCCATAGCAGAGCCCTCTCCGCGGAGGGCAAATGACACTCCATGTTTCCCTGTGTCTGCCTCTACCTGTCAGATGGCTGCTTGCACAGATTAGAGTTCCAGATGATGCCCCCCACTTCTCCTTCCCACCCTGTGAAAAGTGACCACCAAGGAGCCAGTGTCCTTGGCTGGCTGCCCTCTGCGTCTTCATTCACAGAGGTTACTGCAACGTGGCCAGCGGGCTTCAGCCTGGCCCTGGGGAGGGCTCCAGCTCCCGGTCCTGATTCAGCACTCCTTTCTCCCTCCTATCTTTTGCTTGTTTCTAAACCAGGAAAGCCTTTCTCTCCTGGCTCCTCTCCCATCGGCACTAGCCGCTTCTATAATGCCCTGCCCTGGGCAGTCAGTCCTCTGTTCTGCCCCATCTCCAGAGGTGCCCTTCGAGGGGTGGGCTGGCCAGTCCCTGCACCAGACCTCTCCAGGAAAGGGTCTGTAGTGGCAGCAGAGCCCTTCTGGGTCAGTCCTCAGCGCTTCCCAAGCAGACAGTAGCTGAGCTGAGGCTGCCTGGGCGACTTCCTTCTCTTAACCACAGCCCTTGATAAACCAGTTTCTGAAAGAAGACCAGCAAAATGTTTTCTAGCAAATTTCCGAAAGGCTCTTGCTAGCTCCAGCGTCATTGCTGAGACCCCCAGTGCCCTCCCCAGCATCCAGACCTGAGAGTGCGAGGCTATTCATGCCTCCATCCAGTCATCCCAGAGTCCACACACACACACACACACACACACACACACACACTAGGTGGGAGGGGCATATGAGATAATAATGGCTTAATTTAAGTGCCTGACAGACACTAAATCTAAAATTAGGGCATTTTAGTACAATTACTTGAAGCATCCACAAGCCTTTCATTCTAAGACCCACCTGTGTGGATGAATGTGTTAAGTGATAGTGGGGATGGGGCGGGGGTCCTACATGGAGGAGGAGGGGCATCATCAAAGGAGAGAACCGAGGAGAGATGTGTGGCACAGCCAAACATCGCCTCTACAGATTATGGGATAATCTTTGGAAATCCTGGGCCCGCCCTGGGGCTTTCACTAGCTCTGCCTGACACAGCACAGCAGGCAGCTGAGTGAGAGCTAAAGACCTGGACATTGTTTTTAGAGATTTAAAGGTGGCCTTTGGAGTGTTCAACCTGAATACCTATTTTAAAGCAGTTAAAGGCTTCCGACAAGATTGTTTAATAGCTGGTGTGTGGGTCACTCAGCTCTTATTGACATAGCTGCCTCTGAGGGTCCCATCCCCAGTCCTCTGGAAATTTTACCATCTTCCTTCTGCTGCCCAGGCTTGGGCCTCTTCACAGCTCATTAGCACCTTAGAGGGGCGGGCAAAGGATAGGCAGGGCTGAACCCAGTGGTGCTCACTCCGTGAGATTTATTCTAAAGGCTTTCCCTTGCAGCCTCTTCCAGGCCTTGAGTCTCTGTGAATATTGTATGACACTGGATTCCACAGGCACAGAGCAATCGTGTGGCTTTTCTGGATAATGGTGATTGCAAATGAGGCTCCTGAGTCACATAACTGGAGGCCCCAGCCCCGAGCAGTCATTTGGTTACCTGTGCACTGGTGATGGAGTTGTAGAGGAGGCTAACGCAGTGCTGGGATGAGGTGAGCCGATTACCTCTGCACTGCATTTGTCCAGCAGCCTCGAAGCAAAGCCTGTGGAACTCCCTTAACCAAGACCCCTCAAGCTACAGAAACTGTTTGGCAGAAATTAGAAAACAGATACTAAAAGCTTTCTTTGAAATCCACAGAGAGGCCAGAGCTATTTGGCTGGTTTTCCTGGGGTAAGGCAGAATATTTTTCTAGCAATTAATAATAAGGAAAAAAATTAACTGTCTGTGAAGGTATTTTACACTTAGCAAAGTCATCTTGACTCAACCAGCAATGTTCCTCCAAGGGGAAAGTTGACCACTAAATGTCACGTGGAAGGGGTCAACCTGGAGGATGGAGAATGTTGTCCCACGGGGGTCTGTGGCTCAGGGAATGATGGGGAGAATGTCAGAACTGGGAGGTTAAACCTTCTTGTTTTACAGAGGAGAAAACTGAGGCCAGAGAGAGGACGCGACTTGTATTAATTTCCTATGGCTGCTGTAACAAAGTACCACAAAGTGGGAGGCTTAAAACCAGAGAAATGTACTCTCTCACAGTTCAGGAGGCTAGAAGTCCAAAATCAAGGCATCAGCAGGGTCATGCTCCCTCCAAGTCTCCAGGGAAGAATCTGTTCTTTACCTCTTCCAGCTTTTGAGGTCTCCATGTGTTCCTCGGCTAGTGGCCACACCCCTCCAATCTCTGCCTCTGTGGTCACACTGCCTCCTTCTCTTCTCTGTGTGTCTTCTCCTTTGCGTGTCTATCTTATAAGGATACATGTAACTGCGTTTAGGGCCCACCTGGATAATCCAGGGTAAGCTTCTCCTCATAAGAGCCTTAAATTAATCACACCTTTGAGCCTATAATATTCACTCCTTCGCCATATAAGGTAATAGTCACAGGTTCCGGGCATTAGGATGTGAACATGTCTTTTCAACCCACTACATGACTTTTGCAAAGTCAGTCTATTTAGTGACGGAATTGGAACCAGAGGTAAGGTCTCCCAATGTCAGAAGGATATGCCCTGCACTGCCCCAGGCTGCCTTCAAATTAGCCCAAACTCAATATCCCTTGCTTGGGTGCATGCTGTGGGAACAGAAGATTGCAGGAACCCCCTTCCTGTGCCCCATCAGCCTGGCCTGGGCCAGCAGTATGATGCCATGGGCTGCACCACACCATCTACCATCTCACCTTCACCAGACTCACATTTCCTTAGCAAATTGGAACCTCTACATCATCATCCTCCCTTAATCCTCTGCCCCCCCATAAATCTTTCCTTTTCTTTTATGAATTCTTTTAAAAATAATACAATTAACATAAATGCATACACATCATATTTTAAAAATCAAATAATAAAAAGATACAAAGTCAAAAGCATCAAGCTTTATATTTTGCCCTTGATGCATATTTTATAAATCCACCATATCAATGTGGGGAGGAGCAGCGGGCATAGAGAAAAAATATGGGCTTTGGGGGAGACAGGCCTGAATTCAAATCCAGACTGTGCCACTTGCTGATGTGTGACCTTGAACAAATAACTTAGCCTCTCAGAGGCTCCATATCCTCACCTATAACAAGGAGGAAAGAACGCCCCCTTTCTCTGCTGGCAGTAGGGATTAAATGAGCTCACACAAGGAGAATGTCTGCCCGAGAGGAGCGAGTCAGTAAATACCAGCAGTTATTGTCACCACAGTCCCACCTGGCTGTCTTTCTCCTCCTTCCCTCCCTCTCTGCAAGCTTCCCCACTTGCTGTTTCTTGGTATTTGTGAATCGCCCTTGGCCTTGAAGAGAATTTTGAATAGCACAACTTCTTGCCTTATGTAAAAGTCAGATTTGTCCCTAATGCTTAGCTTCAAAGAAAGCACTGAACTCTGCTTGGGTTCTGAGCCCAGAAGTCCAATGGGAGAGGGGCTGGGTCTTGGGAGGACACAGGTGCCCAGGGTGGGACAGGGGCTGAATGAGCTGGATCTTCTGTCATTCACAGAGCCAGGAGCTGCACAGATAAGTCCCCTTCTCCACCCGTCTTGACACTTGCCCCTCATGACTTATGCAGGACCTCTTTTTATTAGCAACAGCTGAGTAAGCATGTGGGTAAATAGCTCTGCGAGGGGCATCTGATCCAGAGGGTTTGGATGTGAGGCTGAGTGACACCACTGAGAGATTCAACGGGGTAGGTAGAGGTAGATGGGCAAAACCTGCTTGCTCCCTGGGAGATTGGACATTTTCCCTCTGCCCTTCAGTTCATTCTGCCTTGAGGAAGTAGCTTCCTCTGAGTGGGGCAGGGATGGAGGGGGTGGATGCTCAATCAAGGCTGCAGCCCCTGGAATTGAGGGAGGGCAAGAGAGATGCTCTGACCTTTCTGAGCCAAGAAAGAATTCCTGGATCCTACTGTCCTCAGAGAATTTTGAAAGCACTGAGCTAGACCATAAGCCTGAGTCCCCTGCTCTCCAACCTGAGTTTCTATACACATACACACACACACACACACACACACACACACAACTGACGACAATTCTGAGATGCCAACCTGTTTGGACCCTGAGTGGTCTCTGAATAGCAGAACAAGATCAGAGACACAAAGTCCAGTGGATCCCCAGCGCTATGGAGAAAAGAACGGAGATGAACAAGGCCCTTTTCCCCAGCCTAGTCTGTGCCTGACAGCTCCAGTCTCAGGAAAGACATAAAGGGAGAAAGCAGTGTTGGGAAAGAAAAGAGTAACATTCTAGTTGAGGCCCTAGAGTATGGGTTTGAGAGACAGATCTGGGTTTGAATCCAATGCCGTCACTTTCCTTGAGTAAGCTCTTTGACCTCCCTGAGCCTGCATTTCCGCGACTGTGAAATGGTTGTTGTAAAGAGGAAATCATATGATGTACATACAGTGCTCGGTCCAGCACCTAGCACATAACAAATACTCCTTAAATGGCAGCTGCCATTACTATTAAGATAGTCCCCTAGAGATGGTACCTGATGTACAAGAAGTGACCAAGGTTCTTTTGCCCAATGTTTATGGGTAACCAAACTTCTCTTACTCCAATCAGATGGGGGGAAGGGTGAGTAGTAAGAGGACCCATCTGTTGAGTGACCAAGATTTTGAAGGTTTAAGCTAAGATAACCAGAGCGATGCTCTAGTTCCTGGTCCTGGCCTAACAGATGAGGCCCAAAGGGGCGAAGTGATTTGCCCAAGGTCACAGTTGATGAGGGGCAGAGTCCACTGCTCTATCTGTACCACCACACTGATGGGGGGTGGGGCATTGGTTAAGGACACTGCCTCTCTAATGTGACTCATGGCATGCTATACATCTTCCCAGAGGTCCTTGCCCTCAGGAATTTGCCAGGGTGTAAACCAGCTAGGCAACAGTGGGGCGTTAAAAAGGCAGATGTTCCTTGTGTCTCTAATCCTGGCACAAATACATAGCAAGGGACCAGGATGAGGCTCCAAATGAAGTCACCAAAGACACGAAGCCATAACCCCAGACTTTCAAAGAGCAGGAAGGATCAAGTTCTGCTACAAAAGGCTACATTTTCATCTTGACTATGGGTCCAGGATGAAGGCACCATCAGAAAACAGATCTGAAATCAGCCTAATGTTTTTAGCCTAAGAACAGGGTCCTCGTGGATAATTTAGAATTGTGGTCTAACTGGACATGTCAGTTTTATTTGCAAGATGCTGTATCTCTTAATAATTTCTTGGTCCTTTAATGTATTTTTAATCAAGAATCCATGATTACAAGGGAGCTGCGTGCTGCAGGGCTGTCTCCAGCCGTGGCACTGGGAACTCCAGCCAGGAGAGGGTGGTCTGTGGAAGGGGCAGGGCCAGGCTCCCCAGGATGAAACCGGAGAGTGTCCTCTATGGAGGAGAAAGGCCACTGCAGACCGTGTTTGGAGAGGGAAGACAAGGTTAGCCTGGCATTAGGAAGGTCCCACAGAGATGGAACCAAGTTCAGATCAACAACAGATTTTACAAAAGACTGGCCAGCAAGTCTAGCCATCTGCCCAACTTTGTAGTCAGACGCCATGGTCCCTCAGATCTAACTCGTATGACCTCACTAAGGACGCGCCAGGAAGTTGGAAGAAAGTAGTCACTGGGAACCTCAGGTTCCTTTTCTACAAATTAGAGGTGTACTGTGACTTATACTAAGCTAAGCCAGCTACACATCCTGAAATTCTCAGACAATAGTTTTCTACAGTCTCAGTTATACACACAATAATAACAATAATGATAAGAACAACCACAAAATGGCTACCACTTATTGAAAGCATGCTATGACCAGGAACTGTGTTAAATGCTATGCTTTTAATTCTCACTAGGAAGTGGCATATTATTATCATTCTCCATTATACAGAATAGCAAAGCAGAAAAAGGTGAAAGAGCTTACTCAATGTCACACAGCTCTTTTTAAATTAAAATCCTTTGCTTTTAAGCACTTCTTGATAAGTCATCCCTTAGCGTTCTCTTTTCACAACAAACGACTGAGCCACCTTGCGTGGCCATAGGACCAATATTGAGTGTATTACATTTCATTTAAAAATATTGAGCTGGGATCCTGTCTTATTCACCCTTGTGTGCATATGCCTCGCACACACACACAGATGCTTCAGCTCGTGGTGGACGGTCCTGGGAGGCATTCTCTAGGCTTCTCTATGCTGCCTGGTGGAATCACACCCTGGTGGCCTACAGCAGCGACCTTGCTCCCTTCCTCCTGCTCCTTGGAGTCACCTCCCAAATAAACTACTGCATCCAAACTTTTATCTCCAGCTCTGCTTTTTGGGAACCCAAATTAAGCCTACATGTGTGTACATGTTTTTTTATTAGCTGATGTTCAGTGAGCACTTACTAAGTGCCAAGTGCTGTGCTAAGTTGATTTACCTGAGTTGCCTTTTTTTAAATCCCTGGAACAGTGCCGTCAGTCTAGCCCCAAATTGCACAGGAGGAAGATGAGGCACAGAGAGATTAAGTAACTCGGCCAAGGACACATCCACTGAGTGGGAAAGTTTAGCTGGTCCTTTTAACCTCTGTGTTAGGCTGTCTCTCCCTCTTGATCACAGAATTGGTTATCTGGAAGCTTCTACAAAGAGCCCAACTCTCCAAATTCAGGCTTAATAAAAATTATGATTGGCATAAAATACTGGAGGAAAATCTTTGCAACAACGTTACCTAAATGTCCAACTCAAAATTATCCGGCAGAAAAGGCAATTTGTGTGCTCCATTACCACTTTTTAAAAATGGGTTTCGTGATTTGCCAGGTCTGAAACTAGCACTGACCACCTAATCTGGGACATATGATTGTCTTGTCAATACCTGACTTGTTTCTCAATGACAGTGGGAGCTGGTTGACCACATCAGAAATGCAAACGCTCTCTAAGCATTGGGATACCATTAAACAGCCCGCTTTTTCTCTGAGAAAGGAAGAAAAGACGAAATCTTTTTATACAAAAGCAAAAATGTCCTTTAAGAGAGTGTGGCTCTTACCATGTCATGCCTGTTCTCTGAGAGAGCCACAGGCCTTTGAAATTTCCTTTCTCATTAGCAGCCATATTTTATTACAATTTATTTTTTTCTAAAATCAAGGAGATACGAAATTTTAATGACCATTTTCTAGCTAATTTAAGTTGGCCTCTACCTTGATTTCTGGGAAACCCTTCCTCTAACGCCCTTCAAACATCTTCTCTTTCCAAAACTCCTGTGGGAAGAACTGAGGGAGGGAGGCGCCAGGTGAGAGGTGAGCTTACAGGAGGGAAGTGGAGTGATGTTTGCCAGCTTTGTTTCCAGGGCGCAAGCTGGAGCACTGCGGGACAGGGTTTACGCTGGCTTTAGAGAGCGTGAGGGAAACACTCGGCCAGGAGCTGTGGAGGGGAAGTCACCAAAGTGAACTCCAGAGTCACCTCATCCAGCAGCCCTGGCGTCTGGGAAAAGTCACAAGGGCTGCAGAGGACTCACAGGGGACACTGAAGGGAAAGGAATTCTATGAGGAAAGTGCCTCAGACGTGAGCCATGCGCCATCACAACCATTCCCAGTCCCCCATGACCCTGCTCATCACAGCGCCCCTCAGGCGATGCCCTGGAGGGCCCTCTGCCGCCCCCTGCCCTGCCTGGCCTCCCCAGAAGCAGGAGGGCGGATGAACACATTAAGAAGCTGCCTCATTGAAGCCAAAGAGATACATCTGTTTATGGTAATTAAATCAATGCCAGTTGGACCCTTCTCAGCTGCTTACTGAAGCGAGTGCCAGATACATGAGGCTCTCCAAGAATCCGGGAGAAATGGGAGGCGGGAAGTCGAGCTCCCAGGCACTTACCCCCCACTCGTCGAAAATACTTGGACGAGGACGTTTCCTCAGAGCCAAGAGGCCAAGCTTTTATCTGCAGTCTGGCTCGGGTCCCTCCGCGCCTTGAGCAAGCCATTTAACCTGGGCTTCTCCATCTGTCAGGTGAGAAGGTAACACTTGAGCTGCGCCTCCCTCCGAGGTGACCTTGGTGCACAGAGATAAGTCCTTACCATTGACCTTATCTACACGCTGCCTCTTTTCAAAAGGGGTTTGAGACAATTTATGACAAATAGTGGAGTGATGGAGTCAATAAGATGGAAGTGAAATGGAGAATGCAAGTAGTTAATTGTATGAGCTCAACCACTTACCATGGGTGATAGAAATTTAGTAGAAAGGTTAAATTTCACAGAGGTATTTTAAACCGTATCCAGTATTTTCACCATAAGCATCTTTGCCGCAAGCATTTTCACCGCATAACTAAATGGCCTTAAGGCAATTTTGCCGTAAAAGATAAAATAACTGATGGACAGTTTGGTATCAACTGGTTGACTGGTTTCATTTCTCCATTGACGCAGTACTCGCATTGTTATCTTATATAAGTCTTAGCTCCACGTTTCCCATGGAATTGGGAACATCTGTCAATGGACATGTGGCAATATGCCAGGAACAAACAGTGCAGAAGGCTTTTCACAACGCAATACAAAGCTCAGTTAGAAACATGCAGCCCAGTATTTGCAAACTGATGCCTCTCTTAATGAAAGGAAGAAATGTTAGCAAAAAAAGAAAAAGTGCGATGGATGCCAAACGAGGAGATTAATCAACAAGCAAAAAAAGAAAAAAAAATGCTAGGAGTGGAAGACTTTGAAGACAAATGATAGATACAAGCAACTCACAAAATAAAAACTGTTATTTGTGAGGTATTGCCAAGAAGCCACAAACATTTTATTTTTTTTATTTATTTATTTAAATTTTTATTTATTTATTTTTCCCCCAAAGCCCCAGTAGACAGTTGTATGTCATAGCTGCACATCCTTCTAGTTGCTGTATGTGGGACGCGGCCTCAGCCTGGCTGGACAAGCGGTGCGTCGGTGCGCGCCCGGGATGCGAACCCGGGCCACCAGCAGCGGAGTGCGTGCACTTAACCGCTAAGCCACGGGGCCGGCCCTACACACATTTTAAATGTATTCAGATATTTTGTATTTCACAATAGTCTTTTTAATTTTGTTACTCATTTTTCATGTTTCTTTATGTCCTTTTTAGTGTTCCTCTTTTATTTTTTGTTATTTTATGGCAAAATTGCCTTATGGCCAATTACGCGGTGAAAATGTTTGTGGCAAAAATTCTTGCGGCAAAGATGTCTACAGCAAAGCTGCTTATGACGAAAATACCTAGAATCATTTTAAGCACCTCTCAGTGTCCTGGAAAGATCATGGCCATTGTACTCAGATGTGGCTTCAAATTTAGTTCTGATATTCATAACTGTGTGACCCTTGGCAAGTTACTTAACCACTCTGAGCTTTGTTTTCCTCATCTATAATAAGACATACAATGTGAAGTTAATGGAGGATTAAATGTGACAAATATATGCAAAGCACCTAGACCAGCACCAGGCACATAGTAGGGCTCTCGTAAACACTGATTTCTTTTTTTGGTCCTTCCTTCCCTTTTTTTAAAATTTTTTTCCATGTTAAATAAGCAAGTCTCCAGGAAACACTTCTGACGTTATTTGAATAGGGGGTTGGAGGGGAATCTCTGGGAATGAGAAAGAGTTTGAAATTATGAAAGGAAGAGAACCTTGTCATGCAGGGAAGAGACAAATTTTCAAGATGGAGAGTGACTCAGTTAACTTATCCAAAGTCACCAGATGAATCTTTTAAATTCTCTGCATCTTATTTTCATTATCTGGGTATGGAATTAATTAGATGGGTTCCCTCACATACCTCAGATCTCCCAAAGGGGTCTGGGAGTAGAATGGGAACACTGGGAGGATGTGGTTTCCACATGAAGCTGGGAAGACCAGGGACGGGGCCATCGTTATGGAGGGCCAGGGGCACAACTGCAGACAGACGTGAAGTTTCACAACAGCAGGATGGCTAGGCGGTCCAGATGGCGCTAGAACCTGCCGTTCTGGGACAGCAGATGTCTGCACATTTCCCACTAACCAATTAGAGAATAAAGATGACAGATGCAATCCCCTCCTACTCTCTGAGGTCACGTGGGTATGTCCAAGCGGACAGGATGTGGTTTCTGCAAAGAGACAACCAGCAAAATTCCAGGCAACTGGTTAGCATCAGTGACGTGCAGCAGCAGGAAGCAGCCCATGCCGCCTCCTCTCTGAAGCCTTTCCTGATAACCCCCGTTCTCCCCAGGGAGAACCAAACTCTTCCCTGTCTCACTGATCCCTGTATTGATTTTACTCACAGCCCTCAGACTCTTTCACTGTATGCAGTCATTTGATATCTGTGTCCCTATCAGACAGTGAGTCCCTCAAGGACTCTGTGTCCCCAGGCCTAGCAGAAAGGACTGTCACATAGTAGGTGCTTAGTAAATGTGGGTCTAATTAATACATGGAAGGCTCAAGACTAAGAAAAAGACAAGGAAGTGGGAGAACTGAGCAGGTTATCAAGAAAGAGGCTTAAGAACAGGGAAAGAGATGGAGCCTGTCTCTGGAAGCCTGCTCTAAGCTAGAAACTCGGAATGAGGAAGACAGTTAGGTTACAAGGCCAGAGCAGGACAAGCAGTGAGACTTGGTCCCAACTCCCCCAGATCCCTCCTGCCTGAAGACAGTGTTGGGTTCCTGAGCCTGGGCTGGGTCTGGGTTCATGGTTGGGGTCAAGGATATGGGAAAGTGCAGTGTGATGCTAAGTGTTGGACTGGGGAGCCATACAACCTGTGTTCAGCTACTGCCTCCATGGCTATCGGCCCTATGACTTTGGACTTGCAACTTAGCTTTCTTTATGCCTCAGTTTTCCCGTCTGTAAAATGGGAATAATAAAACTACCTGCATCCTAGGGTTGTTGTGAGGACCAAATGAGTCAAGGCAGTAAAGTGCTTGGAACAGTGCTTGGCACAGAGTACATTCTATATGGGTGTCAGCTATTATTATTGCCGCTGTTGTTGTTGTTATTATCATTGGCAGATGTGAGGAGGGCACACTTAGTCCATAGGTCCTGACGGTGATGCAGTGAAAGGAGAAAGAGGAATCTAGTGGGTTCTGCCTCCATCGCCTGTATTAAATCTGCTCTCACTTTAACTGGGTAGGAGTCAATCATCTGAAGGTTAGTTCTCTACACGCTGTTGAGAAATGTTTTAAGTTCCACTTTTTGAGAGTCACCACCACAATGGTGCCAAAGGCTGACTTTTAAAAAAACGTGGGTTTGGAATCGGTTTGCTGATACCTTCAAATCAGGGGGCTTTGTGGCTTAGGGGATAGGGGAGACCAGTCTTTCTCTTTCTGTCTTTGTAGCCTATCCTGTGGGCTCTCAGACCTAAAGGGGACAGAAGAACATTAAAAGCTCCTTTAGTTGTTGGAGGACAGTTTCTGTTTGTTTCTAAACACACACTTATAAAGCACTTACTATGTGCCAAATACACTGTTCTAC
This sequence comes from Ceratotherium simum simum, assembly GCF_057802395.1. Taxonomy (NCBI): domain Eukaryota; kingdom Metazoa; phylum Chordata; class Mammalia; order Perissodactyla; family Rhinocerotidae; genus Ceratotherium; species Ceratotherium simum. The sequence goes on along the minus strand of NC_141909.1, from coordinate 57,489,858 downwards.
TTACAAATATTAACTCAGTCCTCAAAATAACCCTGTGAAATAGAGCAATTACTATCACTACTTACAGATGAGGAATGAGGCACAGAGAGGGTAAGCGGCGTGCTCACAGCCTTGAGTGGGGAGCGAGCTGTGGAGCCAGGATCGTGGGTGAACTCAGGAGCCGGGCCCAGAGCTCCTCCTGCGTCTGCTGTTGGGCCACCTGTCCAGAAGGCCTAAGTTTGGGTAAGTGCACAAGAAGGGAAGCAGGCCTCTCCCAGCCCCTGGCGGGTTGAGCTGCCTGCCTATCCCAGGGTCTCCCACTCAGAGCAGCCCTCTCCTGCCTTCCCTGCTGGAAGGGGAATCCCACAGACCCCACCGGATTTCCAGGACTGCCTCTGGATGGCCCAGCTTCAGAAGGGAGGTTTTGCGCCCCACAGATACTGAGCTGAGAACCTAAGGGGACAGCTCCCACGAGGACGAGGACAAGGACACCGTCTACCAGCCATGGGCTCTGAGCTCCCAGGGAGCACTGCCCTGTGACCTGAGACCTCTCCACCACCTCTTCCCCTTGGTTTTCCATCACCTCTCAGATAGTCCCCGGTCTCAGAACACGTAGGGCTCGGGGCCTGGGGGGCTTCCTCTCTCTTCCCCAGGGAGCCCAGTGGATGTCAATAAACAGGTCTGTGTGATTACCGTGCCTTCACAATCGGACAGCCTTTTCTTTCCCCCGATAGAGATAAATGTTGATAACTCAATGATGATGAAAACATTGCAAAGTGCCAAGCACAGCACGTTCAGTTACAAAAGCCAGGAATAATTGCTTCAGCCTTGCTGCTAAGAAAACCAGTTGTTGAGTCCAGGATAATTCTAGTAAGAAATTGGCATTCGGGGATTAATTGTTTAGAATGTAATGACTGCTACAACCCAAACTAATGAGCGCAGAAGGCAGTTTCCAATTTGAATTTCACGAATGAAATAGCCTTTGCCAGGCTGGCTGGTACAAAAAAAAAGAGAATAGAAGGGCTTTTTTTTTTTTTTTTATCTTGGTACTGATTGGGTGAAAAATAAGCAAGCATTTTGGAAGAACAGCTTCTGAGAAGAGTAGCCAAAAGTTTGTGCAGATGCCTCAGGAAAACTCTTGACTGATTATCAAAAGCCTGGCTGAACTCTTCCCAGAGGCCCCGAGCAGGTTTGGGGGCAGTAAGGCGGGGTGAGTCATCACAGTGCTGCGGGAGAGGGGACGAGTGCTGGGCATGGAGTCAGACCTGGCCCTGACACTTCAGCTCCGACCTTCAGCCGGTCACCTCTCCTTTCTAAATCTGTCTCCTCCTGTAAAACCAGGATGCATAGCAGTACTTACCCTGCCAACCTCAACAGCTTATTGTGAGGATCAAATGAGAAAATATCTGGCAAAGTGCTCTGCGATCTTTAAATCACAATGTCGGTGGAGAGTATTATTTGGATAAATTACACCTTTCTCATCCTTTTATTTGTTTACTTAGTCCTGCCTTGTTCTAAAAACAACTCAAGGCAACCTGCCTATTTTTTTCTAATTTCTTGCAGAGCTATGAGCACCACGTAGCATAACTGTCATGGCAAGCAGTGGTTCAGTGCCAGAAAAGACCCAGGATGGCTTGCTGGGGCCACTGGACAGGAGCCTGAGGGCCCCGAAGAGAGTAGATCCCTTGCCAGGTCTTCAGAGCACTGAAGGACCTATGGATAATGGGTGAGGGGGAAAACAAGATGGAATAGCCCTTTCATTCCTGTGCCTATTTATTGAGTTCCTGCTTTGAGCATATATTTATTTATTGAGGGCCTGCCATGGTGAGTGGTGCTGTATTGGAGAGATTAACAGGACCCTTACAAGACACCTACTTAACAGGTACCTCATGGGAGAGGGCCCAAATTCTTCACCAGTTTCCCAGTTCTTATCCAGTTTCCTCCCATCTCTGTCCCTGCTTTCTAGCTGGCCTTGGTAATAGAGATGCTGAACAGGATTCCCCTGAATTCTTTCAACTAACTGAAGGCATGCTCATTGAAGTCCCACCACACATGAGGACTCCCCAGATCGCCTGCCAGCCTTGAGTGGTCAGAGTAGGTTCTGCGAGAGAATTTAGACCTAAGGATCTTAGGATAAAGGCAAAGTCAACAGAAAATCAAGTACTGGCCGAGGATGTGGAGAAACTGGAAACCTTGTGCACTATTGGTGAGAATATGAAATGGTGCAGCTGCTGTATAAGACAGTATGGAGGTTCCTCAAAAATTTTAACACAGATTTACCATATGACCCAGCAATTCCACTTCTGAGTATATACCACAAAGAATTGGAAATGGGCTGAAACAGGTATTTGTATACCAATGTTCATTGCAGCATTATTCACAACAGCCAAAAGGTGGAAACAGCCCAAGTGTCCATCAACAGATGAATGAATAAGAAAAATGTGGTCTATACATACAACAGACTATTATTCAGCCATAAAAAGGAATAAAATTCTGATACATGCTACAATATGGATGAACCTTGAAAATATGATGCTAAGTAAAATAAGCCAGACATAGAAGGACAAATATTGTATGATTCCACTTATATGAAATATCTCAAATAGGCAAGTTCATACAGACAAAAAGTAGATTAGAGGTTACCAGGGGCTGAGGGAAAGGGGAAATGGGAAGTTACTGCTTAATGGTCACAGTTTCTGTTTGGGGTGATGAATAAGTTCTGGAAATAGATAGTGGTGGTGGTTGCACAACATTGTGAATGTAATTAATGCTGCTGACTTGTACACTTAAAAATACTAAAAATGGCAAATTTTGTGTTACAAATATTTTATCATATAAAAAAACATATACTTCACTCCAAAAAAGGCAAAGTCCCTGAACAAAGCTGGGCAAGGCAAGGCCCTTACTTACCTGGGTGGCTTTGCTCTGTGCCTCTCTCCTACTCGTTCTCCAGCCACCTGGGGCTGGTTCACCTTCCTGTTCATCTTGTGCCCTCCCACCACTGGCCTTTGGAATGCTCCTCCACCTACCTAAAGCAAGCCTTTCCAGAACCCCCAGTCTAAGTCAGGGTCCTCGGTTACATGTTCTCAAAGACCCAGGCTCCTTCTCTTCAAAGTACACACCTCCAGTGGTGGTTTATCTGACTGATGTCTGACTCCCCCGTGAGACATAAACGCTGTGAAAACAGGAACCGTGTCCGTTTAATCTCTCCACTATAGCACCTCTGCCCACAGTAGGCCCTCGGTAAATAAATATATGCTGGATGAAGAAACACGTGAACAAATGAGCAACTCCATCTTCTTTTTTCCCATCTCTCCTCCATCATCTCTATCCCATTGTTCATTATCCACAGCACTTAACATCTGTCTGAAATAATTTGACATATTTATTTCTTTATGTATCTATGGTGTCTCTGCCTTCTAATTAGAATGTAAACCCCTTGAGAACAGGGACTTTTTCTGCCTTGCCCCCTGCAGTACCCCCAGTATATCACAGTGCCTGGTGTATTGTAGGGCTCAATAGATATCTATTGAATCAATGAATACACAGACCACCTTTGTCAACTCCTGCCTGGATTACCTTCTACTCGATTTCATTGTCTCCATATGAGAGCCAGACTCATATGTCTGCAAATGTGCATTTGTCCATGTCCCACTTCTGCTTTAAGCCTTCAGTGCTCCCACTAGGCCTGGAGGTAAGGTCCATGTTCCTGTTGGAGTACGCACTGGCCTCTCCTGACACTGCCCACATCGCTGTTCAAACATCCCACACTGGAGGGCTCTGAGCTCACTACATAGACCATTCTTAACTCGTGCTGTTCTCTATCCCCCAAATACCCTTCTCTGCTTCTCTATCTGGTTAGTACTTTCTCACCCTTCAAGACTGCTCAGATGTCATCTCCTTCCAGGACCCCTTCCCTAAACCTCTTGTGTGCATTTCCATCATGATACAAAACTGTTAACTGCTGGGCTCTCCCACTAAACTTGAGACCCTGGAGAGCTGGGAGCAAGTTCCATTCATCTAGGTACATGGCTCATTGCCTGGCATATGGCAAGCACTCAGTGAAGAGGAGTTTCACCAAACTGCACTCTTCAGAGTGAATTTGAGGATGAAGAGAAATGATCTCAATTCTGTGGAACCACCATTAGACCAGACAAGAGGGCATCCTGAGCCCTGGGTTCTGCAGGTCCCACCTGGCCCTCCTTGGGCTGTGCCTCACTCTGTGGGGTGAGGAATCTGCAGCCCCGAGTGAATGGTGCTACCTGGAGCTCAAACCTTCTCTTCTAGTCCTCTCTCTGGTAATCCAAAGCTTGTCTTCTGCAAATCTGTTCTCCCAAGGGTGCACCATGCCACTGGCATGCATGCCCCTAGGCCTGGCAGGTAGTCAAGACTTCCTCTTTGTGGAGACTATGGACAGAACTTAGATGCGCAGGCTGGGGTGACCAGATACATACATCAGGTATGGGATGGAGCCGGAGATGGGAAGGAAAGCAGGGTGGGCTGTCTAGCCTGGAGTCATGGATGACTCTCTCTCCACCACCATGTTCCAGAACTCCAAGGGGTCTGAGCTCTCTAAATTCAAGACTGGCCTTCTAACACGCTATGAAGATATTTCTTTATCAAGATGGGAAGAAATAATGTATTTTATTTAACGGTCTGTTGGGTTAGCTTGTATCTCTGAAACATCTAGACAAATGATCTGTGGGCCTCTGTTTGACCCTTGTCCCGGGTCTTGCTAATGTTAGGGATGGTCCTGCACCTCAGCCCGACAGGAAGGAAGTCCTCCTCACCAGGAGAGGAGGATCGTGGGATACGCTTCTTATGTCCTGACCACAGAAGCCTCCAAAAATACAGGGAAATTGCTACTCTAAATCGTGTGTGTGTATGTGTGTGTATAAATATATATGATTTATTAGTAGGCCTGAGAGAGAGAAGTGCCTCGTGGTCTTCTCTGGGGAAAAAATGCAGGAAGGGAAACAAACAAGATTGTTTTGCCTCAAACTAATTGATGGAGATAGCTGTCATTAAAGGGGTTACCTGGAGGGAGGGGCAGGGGGGACTGACTGGGAAGGGGCATGACAGAAGCTTCCAGGATGCTAGAAGTGTTCTCTCTCTTGATCTGGGTCACGCACGTGTTAAAATTCACCAGGCTGCACACTTGAGATTAGTGCATTTTACACACAAGTGGCTTTTGGAGTCAGCTTGGGCTTGCCGGCTCTATGCCCTTGAGCAAGTTACTTATCCACTTAAACCTCAATTGATTCAATGCACAGTAGGCGAGACCAACATGTCTACCTCGCAGCGCTGCGGGAGAGGTGGAAGGAGCCAGTGCTCCACCCGTGGGGGTTCTTTATCATATGAGCTACTTTAACTACTGTTGAGTTAGCTATGGAGAGTGTTGCTTATTAAAATGCTCAAAACTTTGAAATGTACAAATTTTTTTTAAGGTACTGTTTTTCTAAATGCAACGAAGTGAGTTAGTTCTATCCAAAATTCTCCTCCCTTCTAACTATGCTGTTAATACCACTCGTTTTCATGACTGATTTCTTTTAAACTGCACTTGGGTGTAGGTGTCGACTTTTCTGCATGGTCAGCAGGTTTCCCCTTCACCGTCAGGCATTAAATGCGACCGGAATTCAATCCTAAAGGAAACCAGAGCCCGCTGTTGAAACTGGCTTATTGAAAAAGGCCTTTATTGCTCTCGTGGTGGACTTGACCTTAGGCCCCCATGAGAGGCCTGGTCCTGGCTGCCTTTGATTCCTTATGGTAATGTCCCAGCTCTAATCTACTTCCACTCAGAAGCTCAGCGGGGGTGGAGAGGAGATTTCGACTGTTCTTATGTTAGGTAAGCTGGGACAGCAGTTTTTGAGTCTCACGAAATATTGAATATGCCTTCCCTATTATAGTGCTGTTAAATCATGCTGTTCTCTAAATTCAACTTCAAAGGGGAAGTGGGCTTCAACACAGAGTCCTAGAGGCTTCAAGAGTAGCATTTGTACATTCATCAAACCTTTACCTGGTGTTTGCCAGGGACAAGGGACCATCCTAGATACCATAGGACAAAAATAAAGAGGCTCTTGGCCCTCAAAGAGCTTAACTGGCAATTCCCTAGATGAGGCATTGGGAACGTGAACTTCAGCCATGGAGAAGGACATGTGCCCAATCTCGACACAGTATGAGTCAGGCAAGGACACTCAAGAGGGGAAGGGCAGGAGAAGGGACCTGAACAGAGCACTCCTGTAGGCCAGGCATAGTGGGGCTGCTTTGCTTATGATATCTCATTTAGTCATCCCAACAACCCTGCAAAGCAGTTATTATTACTCTCATTTTACAGATGAGGAAACTGAGGTTCAGAGAAGCTAAGACATTGCCCAAAGTCACAAAGTTTGTAAGTGGACTGGCTACATAATTTGTGGGGCACAGTGCAAAGTGAAAATACGGGCCCCTGTGTTAAAAAATTAAGAATTTCATGGTAGTGACAGTAATGTGTTAAATCAAGCATGAGACTCTTCTAAGCATGGGGCCCTGCACAGCTGCACAGGTTGGATACCCATGGAGCCAGCCTTGAGTGGAGGAGCTACAAAGAATTGTGGAAGCATAGAGGATGCAGGGAGGGACTAATCTTGGTTGGAAAGATTGATAAAATGAAAGGCATTAATTATAGAGGTGGCAGTGAACTGGGAGGGGAATATCACTTTTGTTTCATATAGTTGACACAAGACTACCCTGCTGACACTTTTTAGCCAGAATAAGATGTACCATGAGCTTCAATATCTCCTGAAGCCTATGGGACTTATGAGTCTGTCCTGGGAGTAAGCTGCCAGTTCTTGGTTTCATTCTCTGCTGTCTGGAACTTTCTCAGTCCCTCAGAGAACTCTGTGACCTTCTGGACCAGTTCCAGGCCTGGACTGGACATGCCTTTATAGTTCCCTATCAGTTAGGAATAAGATAAGTTGCAAACAACAGAATAATCAAGCATCAGTGGCTTGAACAAATATAGGTTTATTTTTCTCGCAAAACAAAGTCTAGGAGTAGACAGTTTCTAGCATTAGTTCAGGTTCTCAAAATGTCACTATTGGCCTCTCTGTGACTCTCTTACCCTTTCCGTCAGGGTGTCACCTCATAGTTGCAAGACGCTTGCTGCAGCTCCAGCCATCTTGACTGCATTCAAGACAAATAGAAGGGGAAAGGGTGACACTATGCCCAAAAGAGAAAGCAAAAACTTTCTCAGAATCCCCACCCCTAAATTATGGTCTTTAAGTTTCACTGACCAGAGCTGTCACACAGTCACACAGAACTGCCAAGAAGGGCTGGGAAAACAAAGAGCAGTGATTGGCTCAGACCTTGAAGTGGCCACTAAGCCGCCACGACCCAAACTGAAGTACTATTAGCCAATGAAAAAGGGAACTGGTATTGAGGAGGCACTTAGGACTCTTGGTGACTCTGTGGACTCATCTAGTGGCCTGAGTTCATCCCAGTCCACAAGTATGTCTGCCAGAAAGAATCCTAGGGGACCCTCAGGACATAGTTGGCCTGGGTGTCAATCTGTAGGTGCCTGTTACCCCAGGAGTATGGGGAGCTGGCACGTCTGCAGCCCATGGCCTGTGGCCCCATGTCACTTCATCTCCTCCCTTTAAGGTACTTACAACTCACATAGAGGGTTTAGGTCTTTCTGAGCATGTCCTTCCTCTCCTGTGGGACTATAAACTCCTAGAGTAAATCCATGTTCAATTTGAAGAAATATATTTAATGATGTCAACTGTGTTAGGAGCTGTGATTGTGTTACAATCCATTGACGTGTAATAAAGGCTGCAACACAGAGCTAAGGAGAGTGATGAGAGAAAGTGCAGAGTGCCTGCAGTAACATAGCTCAGAGAGTCAGAGGGCCTGCAGAGAAGGCTATTGATTGACCCATTGATCCATCGATCCATCCATCCACCCATCCATCCATCCATTCACTCAAATATTTATCTAGTACCTGTTACATGCCAAGCATCGTGCTGGGCTCTGCGGACGTATTAGTGAATCAGATAGACAGGTCTCTGATTTCATGGGGTTGATCTCAATCTAGTTCGGGGAAGAAGGAAAAAAAAAAAAAAGAAAATAAACAAATATATCAGATGATGTTAGATCCTTCACAGAGAATTAAAAGAAGCTTCTGTGGACCCAGGAAAGCCTTCTCTAAAAAAGTGGCACATGAGCTGGAATCCAAATGAAAACAACATTCCCAGGACCAGCCCTGCAAGACTCAGGGGAAACGCCTTCCTGGCAGAGGTTAAGGCGAAACCAAGGAACAAAGCTACAGAGTTGGGGTGCTAAGGTCCAGGGGGAGGAAGGCAGGACCTCTGAGTGTTGAGGGTCCTGGGCTTCATCTACAGTGTGAGGAGCCCTGGAGGAAAGCTGGGTCTTAGAGGATGAGTCCAGAGGATGAGCCCTGTCTTAGAGGAGGGAGCGGGAGGACGGGCCATCCCGTGGACAAAGCAGGTAACGACAAAGGCCCAGCGGTCGTGTGTGGCTGGAGCAGGTGTGACATGGGGGAGGGGGAGAGTGAACCTAGACACAAAGGGTCTTTGAGAAGGGACCTTGCCCTTAACCCTTGGGAACTCGCTGATGGAGCAGGTGGAGAGGTGTCTCTAGTATGTTAGCAGCGAGGACCGCCTGAGGGAGACAGCTGGCCGGCAGGAGAGCACTTAGAGGCGTTGCAGTATTCAGAAAAGAACTGACCAAGACCCACACCAAGGAGGCGGCTGGGTGGCGGGAAACAGAGCCCATCTGGGAGATGAGTAGGAGGTAGAAGCATGACCGGACTTTCATCTTTGGTCGCTCCGAAGGGCCTACCTGGTACCTTACCTCTTGCAGGTGTGCACTAATGTTTGTGGAATGAATGAAGAGATGATGCATCGGCTCAGAAGCCTAGGAAAGCAGCAACAGGGGAAATGGTTGCAGCAACAGAAAGTGCTGCCTCCTACGTCACATCTTGTTCACCAAGATGTTTCATAAAAGACACCAAGTTTTTTATTTTCCCCTACTGTTACCTTTAGCGGGAAAGTGAGCTGGGAGAAGTGGGTAATCCAGAGCACTGATTTACACAGGGGTGAAAAGGTCAATTCAGATTTAATGCCCTCCCCCATGAGGTGATGCTAAGCGCATCCCCCAGCTGGCTGGGAGCTGGGCTCCTGGCTTTGGTGAAATCTGTTTGCTTTCGGGTGTTTTATGGCAAAGAGTGCAGTGGGAAGCTCCAGTGTGGAGGCTGCCATCCCTCCCTGCCTTTTTTCTGTCATCTTCATTCCCATTTATTAATGGGATGCTCCCAGAGTCGAGATAATGATTTAAAAGCTCTAATTTTGTTACATTCTGAAGCCTGTCTGCCATCAAGGCTGATTGTAATGAGATTTGGGAAGGAGCTGGGCTCTTAGTTGGGGTCAATTCATCTCTGGGAGAAAGTGCTACCATCAAAGCGCCCAGGAATTATTAGCACTTAGAGGACCGCTGAAGAGACCTATTAATGTGAGATGCTCGGGGAGTCCTGAAGTGTGAGGTGCAATTATATTTCTTATTTATTTCCCCTGGCTTCATATTTAAGGGTGAAGAAAAGAGGGGTGGGTAGGAGCTCGTGAAAATCAATACATATTTATTAAGCACCTATAATACTGTCATACCACCTCACCTTTGCATTACGTTCCAGTACTCACGAATGCGAACACTTCAGCCCTATTAGGTCTCTCCCTCGCTTCTCAGCCCTGGAGGCAGCAGAGGACAGCTTGTTTTTCTGGCTTTGTTTTTTAATAAATGAGGAACCTAAGGCTCAGAGGGAATACGTCCCTTTGTCTAATAAGTGGTAGGGCAGGTTTTAAATTTGAATTTTGCATGTCTGGTGCACTGGTTTTATAAATAAATCCCATCACTTTCTTCATGTGCTAGGCTCTATGTGATGCCGTCTGGGGGTCCAGAGAAATTCAGCACATGTTCTCTTCTCTAATAGTGGTTCCCAACTCTGCCTGTGTGTTAGACTTGTCTAAGAAGAGTCTAAAAAAAATGCAGAAAACTGGGTCCTACCACCGTTGGTTCTGCTTTAATTAGATAAGGTCAGGCCCAGACCCTTTGAGCTTAGAGTGATGGGAGGGAGAGGGAAGAATACGGCATGAGACAGTGCAGCAGCGTGGGGGCCGTGGTCCCTCCATTATTATTTGCATTATTAGCAACGCTTTCTTGACAGCAACATCAGGCAGGCCCCCTGCCTGCTGCCGGGCCTGTCACATTCAATCCTAACAACTCTTTGAGCAGAAAACATTGTTGACACTTTTAGGAAACTTAATATGGCAAATAAAGGGTTTGGAATTAATAGGAATTGACTTCGAAACCAAGTTCTGCCGGTTTCTATTTGTGCAATTTCCAACAAGTCACTTAAACCCCTTTAAGTCAAATTTGCCTAGTTTGTAAAATGGGATGTAAAAGTTTGCCCTAGTTTGTAGTGTGTGAAGATCAAACGGAAGAAAGCGTATCTTTGAACTGTTACAGTTTACTATGTGAACCGTAAAAACATTGTCGCACTGGTACTACAGAGGAGAAAACTGAGGCTCAGAGCTGGTGAGCAATTTGCCCAAGGTCACGGGTTGCAGCCTCCTTTTGATACAAATCAGCATCACCCCCTATACTGTAGGGCCTATAGGACCAAACCACCAGATGAACACCTTCACAGAACCTGCATGCCCTGAAGGCATTTACCTCTTTGGACCTCTGTCTTAAAGGAAAGGTAGGATAACGCTGGGTGGAGAGAAGCAAGAAAGGCTTCCTAGTGTCTTTGGATAGAGAAAGTCTGAGACCAAAATGTCTCCAGTGCTTGGGAATCACAGAGGAGACCAAGCTCTCTAGGGCCGAGAGTTTACATTCAGATAATTGGAGAATTTTAAAGCTGGAAGGCATTTCAATTGTAAGTTCCACGAAAGGAAAGAAAATTGGAAAAACTCCAGGAGTGGAATGAAAACTTAAGGTTTCTAAAGTAGTGGCTATAAAAAGACTTGCCTGGAAAACTAGGGCAGACTCGCCTTGCCTATGGGAGCGCTGAGGATCAGCCGGAATAGTGGACAAGTACTTTCAAAATTCCGAAGCGGAGGTTCTCAGCACTGGCTGCAAATTAGAATCGCCTGGAGAGCTTTCACAAAACTCCAGAATTGGGGTCCCCACCCCAGGCTGATTAAGTCAACACTCAGGAGGTGGAGCCAGGCAGTAAATGCTCCCCAGGCAATTCAATTGTGCAGACAGAGCTGAGAAACTGCCCCTCCGAAGCATCATGCAAATATTTGAGTTGTAATTATGCAAGTAGACCCAGGACTGTTATGGAATAGGGTGCCCACCTTCCTCTCAGGTTCAAATAAGAGCCAACAGCTTTAATCTACAGCAGAAAGACCAGTTAAACCTAAGGAGGGGTTCTATCTGGGAGGGAAGATTAAAAGAGTCTCTAGGGGGCTTGCAACTCTCTAGGATGACCCAAGCGTAGCTGTCCATGTAGGGCCATGTGACCTCCAGTCTTCATTTGTTCCTTAATAAAGGAAATAAACAGAACTGCACGAAGGTAATATTTAAGGCTGGGGCTGGAGGCCATGGGGGCAGCTTTAAAACCAGCTCCTCCTGTTTCAGAATGAGGATGAGTTTCTATCTCCCCAGCCTGCTGCACACCCAGCTCCCACCCAATAAATATTTGTCATCTGTACTGAGGATATTTTCTCTTTTAAAAGTAACATTTTTCTGATTGTTTAAAAAATACACACTCATTTTCAAAATTTGGAAATTAACAATATAAGAAATTTATGGGGGCTGGCCCTGTGGCGCAGCGGTTAAGTGCGGGTGCTCTGCTTCGGAGGCCCAGGGTTTGCAGGTTCAGATCCTGGGCACCGATCAATGCACCGCCTGTCAAGCCATGCTGTGGCAGCATCCCATATAAAGTAGAGGAAGATGGGCATGGATGTTAGCCCAGGGCCAGTCTTCCTCAGCAAAAAAGAGGAGGATTGGCATCGGATGTTAGCTCAGGGCTGATCTTCCTCACAAAAAAAATAAAAATAAAAAATTTAAATCACCCATAATCTCACGGCCCGGATGCAATCATTTTTAATATTAATATTATTTTTGCCTTTTTTCCTAGTCCTTATATATATTTGGTAACGAAAACATTAGCTCACTTTTTCATGGCATTGATCACTCACGTAATAATTCAGAGTTGAACATTAGATCAAAAAAGATTCAAATTCAAATGCAATTTATTTAATTACAAGATAAGTCCTTTTAGAGCAGCATGTTTTCACATGATCCAACATGCTGCCTACTATACTTTGAAAAAATAATGAGTGGTTACTGGGGAAATATATTCACCTCTAAGAAATTTACACTGGAGCTGAAGAACAAGTACCCAAATCACATTCTAGAAAGATTGCAATTTTTCTGCTCATTGTTCCCAAATTATGGGATCAGATCTTATACAGGTCTGGGTTGAGACCCCAATGTCTTCAGAAAAGGCCCTGTCACAGCAGCTGAGCAGGTCTCAGGGCTAGTTCTATGGAGCATGGGCTGATAGCTCCAGGAGCCAGACTTCCCTGCGATGCCCTGGGTCCCACGTGTCACTTGCAGTGGGGGACACAGGCCCCAAGAGCAGAGGCATGTAGCCCAAGCTAGGAAAACACAGGTATGAGGCATTCGCTGTAACCGCTGCTGATGGCCCTCATAAATCACTCCACGTGCTTCCCCGGCCCTCAGCCCTGCTTCATGTACGGTGGTGCTGAAAGATAAGAACCAGAAATCAATCTGGCACGTGAAAACAGAACCTCCCATATTTCACACCAAACATTTGTTCTTGTTCTCTCTCCCCACCCAACTTGCTCAGCAGCAACCCCCCACACTCTCACTGATTATCAGCCCAATAATCGAGAATAGGTATGTCCCGGGGGCCATATCTAGGTGATGATATAATTAAGAGGGCCACGGAGCCATTTAAATAACACTTGCTGGTAGTTTGCATCTTCGTTACAGTTAATTAGGACGACAGTTAAAATTCCCTGCCGGTGTTTTCCACTTTGAAGTCTAACTGTTCTTATGGCACCCTCGTTTTCTGACTGCCTACTATGCGTCAGGCACTGTAGTAGGTCATGAGGCAATTTGGTCCAGGCCCTCAAAGAACTGATGATTTGGTTGGGGAGACAAGAAAACAAATAAATGTAACACACTGTGATTGGGCTATTAGTACCCATATTTGTGTCCCAGGGCCACTGTAACAAAGTACCACAAGTTAGGTGGCTTTAACAGCAGAAATTTATTATCTACGGTTCTGGAGGCTAGAAGGCCCAAATCAAGGTGTGGGCAGGGTTGCTCTTCCTGAGGGCTGTGAAGCTGTCTCTCCTAGCTTCTGGTGGCCCCAGGAGTTCCTTGGCTTGTGGATGGAGTTCTCCCTGTGTCTTCACATTGTCTTTTCTCTGGATGTGTCTGTCTCTGTGCCCAAAATTCCCCTTTTGATAAGAACATCAGACATTGGATTAGAGCCCACCCCAACAACCTCATTTTAACTTGATCATCTGCAAAGACCCTATTTCCAAATAAGGTCACATGAACAGGTACTGTGGGTTAGGACTTCAACATCTTTTTTGGGGACATGATTCAACCCACAATAGTACCTATATATACGCACAAAGCACAGATAAGGGAACAGCAGATGGTGGTGGGAGAGTCTGGGGAGGAGAGGGGAAGAGGACGTTCCAGGAAGAGGGAATATTACGTGCGAAGCCCCAGAGGGTCAGTACCAGCCTTATAGAAAACAAGACGGCAGCAGCAGGCTAGGAACAACCCCACGGCTGAGCTGTTCCCTGGTGAGGCTGCTCCAAGGACCCCAGAACCTGGAGGGGGAGGGCAATGAGAAGCCCTGGGTGACCAGAGACTCTCGCAGAAGAGGCCCGGGCAGAGTCTGTTCTTTGCAGGAGGGTATTTAGGATGTTGGCAGAGAAGGAGGGGGAAGCGGTGGGGCGGGAAAATGATGCTCAGAAGTGCTCTGGCGGGGAAATGCTGCTCAGAAGTGCTCTGGAATTGCCCTTCCTATGAGGAAGTTCCCACTGTGGGCCACCAGGGCACAGTCACCCTGGGACCCCTGGGAGACGATATGGAACACACCTCAGAGCTGTCCCGTCAAGAAGGAGGAATCTGGCTAGTTTTCCCCCAATTTCTTCTCCTCCTTTGTCAGGAGCTGCCCCTGGGGCAGAGTCGCAGTCGCTTGCAGTAGGAAGGCGTCTGCGTGTTCGGGAAGGGTGAGTGCCCAGGGGATGCGAGCCGGACATCTGCAGCGTCTGCTGCAATGTGTGTGATGAGCACGCAGTCTCCCCACACGTGCAGGAGACATCAGCAGGTGCACAGGGGCGAAAGGATGGGTTCGGGGCTCCGACAGACCTTGGGTCATATTCTCACCTCTAAAATGGGAATAGCAATGCTGCCTGACTCATGGGACAGTTAAGAAGAATAAATATATATAATATTAATATGAAATTATGTCTGTATTAAATATTTACATATACTATATTCATTAAAGTGCTTACAATGTTCCAGACACTATTTTCAGTGCATTGCATAAAAACTCATTTAATCCTCAGTAATACTAAAAGGCCAATGGTATTATTATTCCTCTTTTGCTACAAGGAAATCAAGGCACTAGCTAGTAGGTAGCAGAGATGGGATTTGGTTACTTAGTGCAAATTCCTAATCATTATGTAGTACAGGTACTGCATCTTTTTAATAAAATAATATTACCTGATTCAGTGAAACAATTGCCTGGTTGGTAATGAGCACTCCACATACTATTATTGCTGTCGTTGTTATTGTTCCTCGCTGTTACCTGCAGGCACAGCAGTGATGGTAGACACTCCTCTCCATGTTAGTCGTACTCTGAGCCATCTGCTCCAGGCACACTGGATTGGCTGTCCCAGAGCAGGTATGAAACAGTAAAATGCCACCCAAAGTGAAGAGAGCCCCTTGCTGCATGCACGTGATGCCAGAGAGCAGCCCCACCAGCCGTCACATCTCCCTGGGCAGGTGAAGGTGAGCCGTGCACTATTACCGCTGGACCTTGAGCAAGTGTAACTACAGGGCGCGGCCCAAAATGCGGCTGTCCTGAGGGCTCTGTTGACGTTTACATTCGGATGAATGCCGCTCCTCAGGGATTTTATAACTCAGCTGTTCTAATTTGTAACAAGACTTTTAAAAATAGATGCTTATGCATAATTTTCCAGTCCGCACGTTAGTGGACGTAAGTGGCTATAAGCACCTCTCCTTTTGCTGGGATAATGACAGGTTTCACTGGATAAACCTCACTTCATTGTCTTTATTCCAGTCAGTCATCAGGATCCTAAGGAGAAGAGCCCAGCAGAAACAGGGCCCCAGACTGCCTGACTGCAGGGCACCATTCTCCGCAGCCTTTGAGCAGGGAGGGGCGGGGCCCCCTGGAGTTGTGCAGTGCAGTGGCACAGAACAGAGACACAAGTGAGAAGCACTTCAACTGCAGCTCCTTCTGGTCTCATCAAGGTCCTGCAGGGTGCTAAAGCAGAAGGGCCCAGCCCGGCTGCCTGGGCTTCAGTTCTGCCTCCAACCACCTGTGTGAACCTGGGCAATGCAGCTAAGTGTTTCTGTGCCTCAGTTTCCTCATCTCCAGAACGAGGTTGATGTTGATTCCTAACTCAGGGCTTTGCCATGAGAAGTAAATGAGAAGGTGCATGTAACATGCTTAATGTGCAGCCTGGCTCCTGGAAAACGTTGCATAAATAGTATCTGTTGTCATTTTTATTACAAGGATTCCCCCATACTGCCATGTCACCTTAACGGCCTCTGTGACAGACGAAGAGACCAACTCCCAGGAAATTAATTGACTTATCTAGACTCTAGAGTCTCATTACAGGCTGGGGCAAGAACGGAATTTGGGGTTGTTTTCTTCCTACCAAGCCCTCTGAGATCATAGCGTGAGGTCTGTAATCAGCAGGAAAAGCCAGAAAGCACCGTCTTTCTGCTGGGTAAGATGTAACCCTTTCAAATGAATCAGGCAACCTAAAGGTGCCAGGGCTCATCCAGTGTGTTAGTCAGGGTTCTCCAGAGAGCGGAACCAATAGGATTTATCCATCTACCTACCTATGTATAGAAAGAGGGAGAGAGATTTATTTTAAGGAATTGGCTCACATGATTGTGAGAGCTGGCAAGTCCAAAAATCTGCAATGCAAGTGGCAGGTGGAGACTCAGGGAAGAGTTGCTACTGCAGCTCAAGTCTGAAGGCAGACTGCAAGCACAATTCCCTCTTCCTCAGGGGATGTCAGTCTGTTTCCTCTTAAGGCCTTCAACTGATTGGATGAGGCCCACCCACAATATGGAGGGTAATCTGCTCTACTCAAAGTCTATCGATTTAAATGTAATCTCATCCAAAAAATACCTTCACAGCAACATCTAGACTGCTGTTTGACCATATATCTAGGTACCTTTTAAGCTGACACATAAAATTAGCCATCACATCCAGAAAGATGAAATGCTCAGTACAGCCCCTCCCCAGCAAGCACCCACAGTGATTGATTTTTATTTCTGCTGGATCTTCGTGGGCAAACAAACTCATGACTTCCCCCAGCAGCCCAGAAGGATCTGAGCAGCATGGATGGCGGGGAGGAGCCGAGATCTGGGTATATGAGAGAGAATGAAGCCTACGGATGTGGCATTATCTTTGCGTGTGCTGCTCCCTGTGCCCTGAGCCCGTTCCCCTGTTTCTCTTCAATGCCCAGTTCTCATTCATTCTCTGAGAGGCCACTTCTGGGAATACTTCCCCGCTACCCTGAGATAGTGTTAGTTTTCCTCTTAAATATCCCATGGACCCAGCGACTACACCATGCCAGGGCACTTCTCCTGGGTGAGGTAATTGCTGGTTACTTAGTTTCTCCCACTGAACCAGCAGCTCCCTGGGGACTACACTCCAAAACCACTTCTTGAATGGATGGGTGAGCATTATAGAATGCATGTTTCTGTTGACCCAAAATTCACATATTGAAACCCTAGCCTCCAGTGGGGTGATATTAGGAGGTAGAGCATTTGGGAGGGGTAATTAGGTTTAGATGAGGTTATGAGGGTGGGGCACCTATAACGAGACTAGTGTCCTGCTTATAAGAAGACAGAGACTAGAGCTCCCTCCTCCGTGTGAGGATACAACAGAAGATGGCCATCTGCAAACCAGGGAGAGGGCTCTCACCAGACACCGGATCTGCTGGCACCTTGATCTTGGAATTCCCAGCCTCCAGCACTGTGAGAAATAACCTGTTGTTTAAGCCACTCTATGATATTCTGTTACAGCAGCCTGAACTAAGACAGACGAGTGAAAGACAGAATAAATGACTGTAAGGCTAGGCAGGAAGGGCTTGTCATGACAAAGTGGCCAAAGGGGCCTCGATTCAGGACCCCAGGAACAATGTTCTCCAGTGTCTTAGTCCATTCAGGCTGCTATAACAAAGTACCACAGACTGGACATCTTTTTTACTGTTCACAGATCTGAAGGCTGGAAGCCCGAGATCAGGGTGCCAACATGATCAGGTGAGGGCCCTTTTCTGCATCATGTATGCTTACATAGTGAAGGGCAAGGGAGCTCTCTGGAGCCTCTTCCATAGGGCACTAATCCCATTCATGACGGTTCCATCCGCACGACTTAAGTGCCTCTCAAAGGCCCCACCTCCTAATACCACCACACAGGCATTAGGGTTTCAACACACGAATTTGGGACGGGTGTAGACATTTAGATCATAGCATCCAGGTTTCCCTGCACCAAGTCCAGGGTTTTTCCTCTTGCTCCCTACGCTGTGGAAGCCAAACAGCCCCCTTCCCACCCTCACCCTCTCCCCATCTCAGCTGCATGAGAGCATCACGGAGCAAAGAGCTGAGGCCAGCAGGGTGCCAGGACCCCGTCCTGGGGCAGGCTCACCATGTTCCTGCTGGGTCTGGCCAACCTGCTTCCGACTGCGTACGGTGCCGACAGCGAGAGCTGGGCACCGTCTCACTTCCCAGCCGCCCCCAATGGGAGCCTGGAAGGCCTGAGTGGACCTCAGTATGCTTGCTTCCTTCCGCTCCTTAGGACTGACTGTGGCCTCACACTTGCAGCCCAGGAGCGGCTCAGCGTCTTTTTTTGCTGCCTGCACTTGTGCCTGTGAGGACACCTAAAACTTTCCCTCACCATGTTACCTCCCTGTGCGTGTCATCTGCAAAGGCTTTGTGCCACGAGGGCGTCAGGTAATCCTAGGGAATTCCTGTTTACTAGTGCTGGGACCTCAGGCTTCATTCTCAGTTCTCAGCAAAAGCTGCCTCCCCTGTGTGCTCTTTGGTGTGGTGATGTATATGTATACCCGTATGTGTCAGAGAAAAGCATGGTATTCAGAAAGCTGTACCCCAGGCTCCTAGTGATTCTACGTCATGATAATAATCATTATAATCATTATAATATTAGCCATCTGCTGCTCCGGAATGCCTGTAAGGATTAATGGATGCTGTTAACGAAGTGCGTGAGTCCTTGGGGAAAGATCTTTAGCAAGCACTATTTTTAACCTCTTTCAGGTGAAAAAAAAAAAAGGATAAATTAGAAATGGGACCACATCCTGGCCAGCACCCTGCCATGTCCCAGCCGTGTGGCCTTAGGCCAGTCATGTAACCTCTCTGACTCTGCTTCCTCGTCCATAAAATGGGCTCACAGGGCTTGTCTGTCCTCTCCCCTGGGGTTTGGGTGAGGACGAAAGGAAACTGTGTAAGTGGACTCCCATGAAAAGTAGCAAGTTTGGGACATATTCTCAAGCTTGACCCTGCATTATCAACCCTCAGGCCAAGTTTCTGCATCAAACAGCTTGAGGATCCACTGGCGGGGTATCCACCCCAGAAGAGGAAGGCCCTGGGGGTCCTAGGGAAGAGACATGGGAGTGAGTGACAATGAAAGCAGTTATCTTCTGTCCCACACTGTAACTTCAGAGCCCTGGGATCCTGAGGTGGTGTCCTGAGACAAAAAAGAAGATGTTAGGGGGCGGCCCACTGGCTTGGCGGTTAAGTTCATGCGCTCCGCTTTGGCGGCCCGGGGTTCACAGGTTCAGATCCTGGGCACAGACCGACTCACTGCTTGTCAGGCCATGCTGTGGTGACGTCCCATATAAAGTAGAGGAAGATGGGCACGGACGTTAGCCCAGGGCCAATCTTCCTCACCAAAAAGAGGAGGATTGGCAATAGATGTTAGCTCAGGGCTAATCTTCCTCACAAAAAAAAGAAAAGAAAAGAAAAGAAGATGTTACTCATAAGGTTTCATTTAGAAGGCATTAAAAGTGCTTTTCCAGAACATCCTATTACCTATCAACAAAGCCTAATTACAGAGTTTTCAAAATCTAGTTAGGCTGAAAACAGTCAATTCTCTTGGGAAAAGTTCATTGCCCCCATCATGACCAGAGTACCAACTACTACCACACTTCACCCCCTCCAGCTAGTCCTGCCTCGCTAAGTTCAGAGAAGAATCATCATCATCATCATCATCATCATCATCATCATCGCCACCAACACTGATTAGCAACTACTCTGTCCCAGGCAATGTGCTAAGTGCAATGTGCTCTTTTAATTCTTAAAATCACCCTATGACAGAAGTTCTATTATTGTCCTAACTTTACAGATGAAACTCAGAGAGGTTAAGTAACTTTCCCCAGGTTGCATAGTGAATGAGCAGCTGAACCAGGACTCAAACCCATGTCTCCAAAGCTTATTCTCTTAACTTCCTCCCTCCTTTACCTCTCTCAGGCATAATGGAATAATTCTTCAACCATATTCCCATGGAAGCCAACTAGAAGGATAGGGGCATGCAAGCTGTGCATTCTCTTTCTCTCAGACTCTGCCTGATTTCTGGAAACTCTGCTCCAGGCCCTTTCAGGTGCTGCCCACGCAGACTCGCACTCTAACTAAAAGGTCCATGGAGACGATGAATGGGAGGGTCCAGGGGGAGTTTGTTGCTTCATGTCCCCAGAGCCACCTGTAATTGAATCAGCAGGGACAATGCACAGCTCAATTTTAGCAGTAGAATCTGTTCAAAATCATAATTCTTGTCGAGTATCAATTCTAGACTCCACCAGTCACACGAGTATAGCAGCATATGGTTTCCCCAAGGGTTTGCCTCTGACTACAAGCCCAGGAGTGGGGAAACCAGCTAGCTCCGGGCAAATGCACTGGGCCAGAACTCCAGTCCTGCGCTGGTCCCTGTCGCAGCATTTTTCTGTTTCCAGGGAGTGGTTTGCTCCAATTCCAGGGCACATCAATACCCCACATCCAAGGCACCAAACACCCGCTGCTGGAAGCAGTTTGAAAAATGCCTCCCAGATTTTAAATACCCAGAGTGGTTCATAGCATCACTACATCAGCCCGACAAAACAAGCAAGAGTCAAGATAGATGAGGGCTCCTGGGGCAAACCATTCCTCACCCAGGTGGGAAAGCTGACTCCGGTGTGAAGCAGACGTTCATCCATCCATTCAGCCGACTAGCCATTGTGGAGCATCCACGATGCATGCGGGATAGGGCTGGGCCTGCTTGTCCCTCGTCTCCCTTGGAAGGTGGAGGTGGGATTGAGCAACCGGAGGACGCTGGTGTCTCTTGGGGGAGGACGCAGCGCTCAGTTTCCTGGGAGGGTCCAGAATGTTGGCTTAGACTGTGATCTAAGCTGAAGGTTTCTCAGCTACTCTTGCTGAACCATGCCTTCAGCTTGTCGCCCCAGGACCCTGCGCTGGTTCGGGAAATTTGGGTGCTATGAGTCAGTACTAGCTTAAACAGGGAGCCCATGGCTGAGTGACAGCCCTGGGTCCAGGCTGCTGATAGGAGGAATTCTAAATGGAAGTTGTTTTTGTTTTCTTTTTGCTTTGTTTCACTTCTCTCTGTTTCTATCTCTGTCTCTCTCCTCCCTCCCATACATTATTTAAAAAATAAAATTTTGCTAATTATAAAACCAGTACATGCTCTATAAGGATGCTTGTAAAATATAGACAACCAAGGAAAAAAATGTCTATAATCCTATCCAGAGATAACCACGATTAACATTCTGGTGTTTGTGCCTCCAGTAAATTTTTAATGCAATATGTTTGATTGCATTTTTTTGTAAGAACAACATTAAATAGCATTATGCATATACGGTCTTACGTGGCTTTTTTTTTTAAGGTAATATATTGTAAACATTTTACAAGGTCAGTATGAAGGTGGGATCCTCTTGGGTAAGTGCTTTGGGGACCTCTCTTATTTGCATTGTGGCTGCAACTTTCCTGGCAGTCCTGAAGCAGCTGATTCTGCCCGTGATCCAGAGTCACGCCTGGCAATTTCTCTATGAGGCACAGCTCTCAACCCCCAAATACACAATATATCTGGGGCATTTGTTACAACATCCAGAGATTCTCATTCTGCAGATCTGCCGGCACAAAAAACATGTCTGGTACTTGTAATGATTTCCAAACCATAGTCTATAAATTTCCAGGGTAGCCTTAAGTGTGGAACAGCAATTATGGAGTCCATTTAAAGGTCTCAGTTCTGTGGAGCCCCCAACAACCGCACTGCCCCCACCCGAACTCCCAGCAGCTCAGCCAATTACCTTAAGGCAGCAGCCACTGAGAGGTCAGAGGTTATGCAGGGCAGCCTTAGGATTTATGTCCACTTCAGGACTCATTGACCCTCATCGACTTCTTTTATGAGCCAGGACCAGGCAGGGACTATCAATATTGTTACAACAGGGTTGGAAGCCCACTCATTCACCATGTGGGATATGCCACTGAAGGCGTAAACAGTTGGCTTCAAAGGCTCCTTGCTTAACTAAGCTCTTTCAGATGAGACATGGTACAAATCTTAAACATAGTCACACTTTGAGATGCGCAATAAATGCAGCATTCTTTTCTCTATAACTGAATTTAATATATATTTTGAGTTCATCAAGAGCGGAATCTTAATCTTAACCAAGTTGGAGATTCCCCACTTTTGCTTAGAATTTGTGTCCAAGTTTTGAGGGGCCTGTGAAGTGATGCTCTGGTAGATGTTTAACAATTAGCTCTCCAAGGGGAAAAAGTATGCATATACATATATATATAAGTTTATTATAAATTTTACTGCTGTAAAGGATGTGTGACACAATTTTAAAATAATAATAAAATATACAATATTCTTAATTTTAAATTCCATATAGCCACACAGAATGCCTTCAGTGGTTTTGCTGAACTCTCGTGCCCATTTCCAACCTATGGTTACTATTCAATCATCATTCGGTAAAATCAGATTACAATGAGAAGTCATCACACCGTTGATGAATGTGTGTAATTTCCATATGAATGTTGGTGATATTTTCTTTTATGTTAACAAGATAAAAGTGAAACAGTAAAGGTAGATAGAGTCATGCACCGCATAATGACCTTTTGGTAATTGACAAACTGTATACACCACTGTAGTCCCATAAGATTAGTACCATATAGCCTAGGTGTGTGGTAGGCTATACCACCTAGGTTTGTCTAAGTACACCGTGTCATGTTCGCTCAAGGACGAGATCGCCTAATGATGCATTTCTCAGAACGTATCCCCGTCGTTAAGTAACATGTGACTCTATCAGAGTATCACTCACTCGTCAATGATGTGAATGACTTCTTGGCTGAATCAGATAATAATTTTAGAATAATAAAAGAATATTCCCTCAATTTTTTGTGCTGTTTAGCACAAAGTAACAGCTACATACATGACACACTTTTAAGTTTAATTTGCCTTATTAACATTTTCTCTATCACTTTCTTCAGTCTACTCTAGACAATCAAAAAAACAGGAAATCAAGCCGTGTTTTGTAGCATTTGCCAATTTCCGTGGTGTAAATACTCCACTCTGGCTAATTTCAAGCTACCAACATCATATTGTCCATGATGTTGGGAAGAGACACTTATCATTATTTAGTATTTCCACCCTACAGATAAAGATACAAATACAGATTTATAAATATGTAAATAACCTCAAGAACACATATGATGCTAAGTGAAATAAGTCAGAGGGAGAAGGTCAAATACCATATGATCTCACTCAAAAGTAAAAGATAAAAAACAACAACAAACAATCATGTAGAGACAGAGAAGGATGGTTACCAGAGGGAAAGGGGGAAGGAATGAGGGCACAAGGGATGATTAGGCACATGTGTTTGGTGATGGATTGTAATTAGTCTTTGGGTGGTGTACATGATGTAATCTATGCAGAAATAGAAGTATAATGATGTACACCTGAAATTTATACAATGTTATAAACCAATATTACTACAATAAAAAAACACGTATAACAGTAAAATAATTATGAAATGATGATTTTTGAGTATTATTACCTTTGTTTTTAGTATAATTGATCTAATTGTCAGTTTATATAATTTAATTTTAATAATGGCGGTGTTTTAACAATCAGCTCACAAAATTCCTGAAACTTGAACAATTAGCTCTTGTGAGCTGATACAAACTGGGTCTATGTGCTGTCATGGTTGGATTTGCTGGGCATTCTTTCTAGCTGTTGTCATCTGTCTATACTGACACCCACTAAGAGTTCTTGCTGCCATCAGTTCTCTGGTCATTGGTCCAAGCAGGTCACTGCTGTGTCTTGACTTCTCTATACACACTGTCTTCTCCAGGTCCATAAGCTCTCTCTCAGCTCACTTCTATGCCCTTCTGGATGAATGGGGATGCAGATATTAAAATTCATTAGGAAAGTTGGGAGATTCTTTAATGATATGTAATGCTAACTTTCTGCTCTACTAAACATACTAAATAGACTCATATATATTTGAGTCTATTTTTGGATACTGTGCTGTTCCATTGATCTGCTTGTTTTTTCATGCACCAGAATCATACTGTTTTCAATACTGTAACTTTATTCTGTGTTTTACAATTTGGTCGACTAGTCTCTTTCACTATTATTCATTTTTCAGTGGTATTCTGACTAGTGTGTTTATTTTTTTATATCAACTTTTAAAATCAACTTGTTTAATTGTGTTTTTTAACCTATTGGCATATTTATTATGATTCTGTTAAATTTATAAAATGTCAACATATTTATAATAGCAAACCATCCTATTCATGAATCGATTATACTTTTTATTTATTCAACTCTTTGTGTTCTTCAGTAACATTTTTTTTTTTTTTAAATTTTATTTATTTATTTTTCCCCCAAAGCCCCAGCAGATAGTTGTAGGTCATAGCTGCACATCCTTCTAGTTGCCGTATGTGGGACGCGGCCTCAGCGTGGCCGGAGAGGCGGTGCGTCGGTGCGCGCCCGGGATCCGAACCCCGGCCGCCGGTAGTGGAGCACGCGCTCTTAACCGCTAAGCCACGGGGCTGGCCCCTTCA
The DNA here is from genome assembly GCF_057802395.1 of Ceratotherium simum simum. NCBI lineage: Eukaryota > Metazoa > Chordata > Mammalia > Perissodactyla > Rhinocerotidae > Ceratotherium > Ceratotherium simum. The sequence goes on along the minus strand of NC_141909.1, from coordinate 57,465,489 downwards.
GTAACATTTTAAACTTTTTTTCTTATAGCTCGTGAATGTTTCCTATAAAATTTGTTCCTAGGTATTATTTTTAATGTGCAAAACTAGTTTGTGTTTGAATATATGAAAATTACTAATTAATATTTATTAAACTTGTGCTTTTCAGAATTCTTTAATTTTTATAATTTTCCAGTTGATCCTCTCCTCTCCAAATTTTTATACCTCTTATTTTTTTCTCCTATCAAATTGCATTGGCTACTTCCTGTGGAACATTAAATAATAATAGTCAGTGAACATTTTTTCTTTTGAGGAAGACTGGTCCTGAGCTAACATCTGTTGCCAATCTTCCTCTTTTTCTTTTTTCTTTTTTTCTCCCCAAAGCCCCCAGTACATAGTTGTATATTCTAGTTGTAGGTCCTTCTAGTTCTTCTATCCGGGACACCACCTCAGCATGGCTTGATGAGTGGTGAGTAGGTCACCGCCCAGGATCCAAACCGGTGAACCCCAGGCTGCAGAAGCAGAATGCATGAACTTAACCACTGCGCCACTGGGGTTGGCCCCTCAGTGAACATTCTTGATTTGTTCCAGGTTTCAGTAATGCTTCCAGGTTTGCTCAATATAAATTATGACAGCCTACTTGTTAAGAAAGTTTCTCTTAGTCCTATTTTTTGTAACAATTTTATTGAGATACAATTCACATACATTTTAAGTGTATAATTCGGTTGGTTTTCATATCTTCACAGAGTTGTACAACCATCACCACTAGCTAGTTTTAGAAAATTTTCATCACCCCCAAAAGAAACCCCATATCCATTAGCAGTCATTCTCACCCTCCCCTCTCCCAGCCCCTGGCAACCACTAATCTACTTTTTGTCTCTATGGATATGCCTATTCTGGACATTTCATACAAATGGAATCATACAATACGTGTCTTTTGTGACTGGCTTCTTTCACTTTGCATAATGTTTTCAAAGGTTATCCATATTGCAACATGTATTAATACACTACATTTATCCATTTATCAGTTGATGGGCATTTGGGTTTTTTCCAATCTTTGGCTATTATGAATAATACTGCTTTGAACATTCGTGTAAACGTTTTTGTGTAGACATAAGTTTTCATTTCTCTAGAAGTGGATTATAAGATAATTCTACGTTTAACCTTCTGAGGAACTGCCAGAATGTCTTCCAAAGCAGCTGCACCATTTTATATTTCCACCAGCAGTATATGAGTGTTCCAATTTCTCCGTATCCTCACCAACACTTGTTATCCGTCTTTTTTTTGGGGGGGGTGAGGAAGACTGGCCCTGAGCCAACATCTGTTGCCAATCTTTCCTCTTTTTGCTGAGGAAGATTGTCCCTGAGCTAACATCTGTGCCAATCTTCCTCTATTTTGTATGTGGGACACCACCACAACATGGCTTGATGAGCAGTGCGGTGGTCCACGCCCAGGATCTGAACCTGTAAACCCTGGGCCGCTGAAGTGGAGTGCACAAACTTAACCACCATGCCACCTGGCCGGCCCCTATCTGTCTTTTTTGTTTTAGTCATCCCAGGGGGTGTTGAATTGGTATCTCACTGTGGTTTTGAATTGCACTTCTCTAAGAGCTAATGACATTGAGCATGTTTTCATGTGTTTATTGGCCGTTTATATATCTTCTTTTGAGAAATGCATATTCAAATTCTTCCATTTTTTAATTGGGTTATTGTCTTTTTGTTGTTGAGTTGTAAGAGTTTTTATGTATTCTGGATCCCTTATTGGATATATGATTTGCATATATTTTCTCTCATTTTTCACTGTATCAAATGTCTTTTCAACATGAAGGAAGATATTATGTAATTCTTTTTGATCTATTTATATGGTGAATCATGTTAATAGCTTTCTAAATATTGAACCATCCTTGCATTCCTTCCCAGCCAAGGGATATTATTCTTTCAATATGCTGCTGCTGTACTCTATTTGCTACCATTTTATTTAGAATTTTATATCAATGTGCATAAGTGAGATTAGTATATAGTTTTCTTTTTGTGTTATCTTCATTAAATTTTATTATTAATATTATGCAATTTTCTAAAAATAAGATTTCCTTTTGGTCTGATAACAACTTAAGTAGGATAAAGATCATCTGTTTGGTAAAGATCTGGTAGAATTCCCCTATGAAACTATCTGGCCTGGTGGTTGCATCTTGGGAGGGTTGTGGGAGGGGAGCAACAATGTTCTCTATTGCTTCTTAGCAATCGCTGTGTTTAGATTTTCTATGTCTCCTGGGATTACTTTTCTTAATTCATCTTTTCTAGGGAAAGCATACATATATTTGCATAGGCTGGAGCAACATAGTGTTTTATAATTTCTACAAATTTCCTCTCTGAGCTGATTCTCATTTCATATTTTTACACTGTCCTTAAGTAATGACTCAAGTTGTTCTTTGGGGGAAAGGAGACCTCTCTGGGAGTCCCACCTTTGCTCATTAGCCCCAGTGGAACAATTTAAATGTGAAACAAGAAGTTAGATCCTGCTCGGTAAACCCAGATTCTCCATGCGGGAGACTTGGTGCCTGTTCACCTAGTCAATAGCTATTTTCCTCTCCTTCTTATCCCGTTCTCTTTGAGTGATTCCCTGAAGAAACCTACGGTAATCTAGACTTGGTGAGTAGTTTATGCCTAAATTTGAATAAGATCTGTAGTTAGTTAAGAGTATTGTACCAATTTTATTTTCCTGACTTTGATCATTGCATAATGGTTATACAAGATGTTAGCATTAGGTGAAGATGGATGAACCTTACATGGGAAATCTCTGTACTATTTTTGCAACTTTTCTCTAAGTCTAAAATTAGTTCAAAATTAAAAGATAATTTGAAAAATACCTGATATTGTACACAAAACTTGAATCTACAACTTTAAAGCTTAAGAGAGAGTACTTGCAATGTAAAAGGAGTCTTTGCTTTTTAGAAATAGGTTTGTTTTTATTAATATGTATTTATAGCAATGTTAATATATTAATAGTAGTAACAGTAATAATAAACTCACTTAAATAAAATATAAAGTGATTGCATTTTTAAAAATGTAATTTGTAAAACCATTCTATTTGGAGAAGTTCCAAACACAATTTACTTTTTAGGACTCAATCAGTTTTCAGTGGACTATATGCATCTCTACAAAGGGATTGTATGTGATTGAATAAAAATATGCATTTTGTAACTGCTACTAAACTTATATGCCTCGTCACATCCCACACACCTACCTGGTGATATTTTAATTAGAAATTTGTATGAACCTCTTCACGATCCCCCTTAAAATCCTTTAGTGACCCACCAAAGTCCTCATGACAAGACCCAAACTCCTCAGCAGGGCATACATAGCTTGGAGGCCTCTTCTGTGTCATTTCTCCTCACCCCTACCCACCTTGACCTTGACCACTTTGACCTCCCAGGATTGCTGAACTGTTTGCAGCCTTCAACTCTGTTGCACATGTCCTTGCTTTTCATCTACCCCAATGCCCTTTCCTTCTCCCCACAGCATGCCTTTTGACAACGTAGACCCAACTTGTCCTTCAAGGCTCAGCTCAGCTGTCACCTCCTCCATGAGACTTTCCCTGGCCAGATGTCTCTCACTGTTTCTCCTCTGCTCCCACAGCACCTTGGGCTTACTTCTACCATAGCACTGACTACACCTGTATTGTAGCTGTCTGTTTTCCAGCCTGTCCCTCCATCAGACTGTGCTCTCTTTAGGGGGCAGACGCTAGGTTTTTTTTATCATCAGGATCTATCACAGTTCCTGCCACATGGAAGATGGTTGATAAAGTTTGATGAATGAATGAATAAAACTAAATCCACAGACTCAGGCGTGTCAACAGACCCTGCTTGTTCACCTGCTATATGCCCACCAGGGACCTGAGCAAGACAGAGTTGTATAAAGTGCAGCCCTCACTTTCCAACTAGTCAGAAGATTAAGTCACTCCTGCCCATACCCTATTGAGCAGCTTTTATGGTCCACGGCAGCTTCAATCCAGAACTCCTTGTTCCACCTTCTTTAGCCTGCCTAATGCATATTAATTTGGGATGGCAACATGCTGAATGCAGAACTGGAGCTAGCTGGGCGCTTTCATGAGGCTCACCAAGGCCTCTGATCTCTGTTTTAGAATATTGCGTTATCCCAGAGTATCCCCACTGCCTATCCCAAGACATAAACTGTGGCTCCTAGAGATAGCAAATGTGGCTCCCCCATCTAGTATATGCATATCTTTGCTGAGAATTATTCTAATAATCCAGAAGCTTTTCCCACTCTGCTTTCTGCCCAGGAACCATACTCCAAGATCCAAAAGAAGGGTTAACTTAATAGTTCCTTCTCTGGCTCACCCACCTTGCTCTATAACCTCACCACCTCCATCATAAGGTCAAGGCCAGGTGGTGGGAAGAAACTGGACCATGGGGAAAACTGTCACCCTGCCACTTTATTGAATTTTTTTACTCTTTGTACTAATTTTCTGGTTGGTTCTCTTGTGTGATGTCCCAATCTCTATGAAGAGCATTATCCCCCCCTGCTACCTGCGTCTTCCAGAGTCAGCATGGACAAGCAGACTCTCCATCAAAATTCAGCCTCACTGCCCTTAATGTCCTCACCAGCTGGCCTAGACCAATGCCTGGAATGTAGAGAATATCAGTCAGCAAATGTTATTGACTGGGTGACGAATGCACCTGACCTTACCTATATTCAGGATTACAGGATACACTAGATATGAAAATACTTTTAATAATGCTAGTGATAGTTTGAGGTAATAGTTCTTCACTGGAAAGATGGCATAAGAATGAATAATGTAATTTGTTATTAAATATCTACTGAGCCCTTGCTACATGAAAGGCTCTAGACACACATTTCCATTATAATTTTTAGTCACTAATATTAGAAGGCATGTCATATTCAATACAGCCTTTGTATCATGGTCATATATCCAGTATATGGAACCAATCAAAATTGTTGTGAAACCCCCTGCCATCTCTCCCAACCCCATCTTGCTTTCAAAACTCTAGGTTATCTGGTTGCATCTTTCCTGCCCAGCCTTACTTCTCATTATTCTGCTGAGGCCTCACCAGCCCATGAAAAGACTAGCTCCTCACCATGCTCAAGCTGTTCCCCATCCTCCGGGAGTACTCTCCTCTCATCCCTCCACCACTCAGCTCTCATCCATTGTTTCTGGCCCACTTCAAAGGTTACTCCGTACACAAGCCTTTTCCTACATCTCAAGCAATTTGGTACTGAAGGGAACGCAGCCTGCGTCACTCCATGTACACTTATATTGCAGAAACATATGGCTCTACACATGGCAAGTGTTGGTGAGCTCTCTGATGGCCAAAATAACAACATCTATGGCCATGTCCCCCTCAACATGTCACACTGTGTCCAGCATATTCTAGTTGCTCTATAGGCATGTGTTGATTGATAAGGACCCTAGGGGAAAGTGGCCCTGAACCTACAGTCAAAAGTGGACACAGGCAGAGTCTGTCCTTCTCATGGGATGATTGTGGAAGGGAGGCCCCATCCCCCTCCCCACCGTGAACATGGCGCCAGGAGAGGTCACCCACAAAGACGATGTTCTATGGAAATCTTCACCAAGACCCTTAATTTCTTGTGTTAAAACAACAAACAAGGTGATCCCAGCACAATCTCTAATAGGTAGCATGGGTCAACAATTATTCATTTGTACCACTGCTTTTCGCATGACAGGCTGAGATGAAAATTTGTCCTCTTCCTGGCAAGAGCTATAAATTAGTTTTATGCTACTGTTAAACCCAGAGGCAAAAAAGGGAAAGGATTGGAAGTGGGGGAGGGTCAGCAAATAAGGCCTGACTGCTTCCAACGACAAAGCTACTCTCTGACCGTCTGGACAAGGGAGGAGGAGGCAACAGACGACAGGGAGATCGGGCCAGAAAAGAAGTTGATGCGGAGTCTCTGAGATAAGACAGTGAACACTTTGAGAGTCTGAACTGGATCTTATTTTTCTTTTTATCCCCAATATCTGGCAGATTTGCTGAATGAATGAACAAATAAAATGTTGGATGTGTGCAGCAACTGTTTCTCTCTTAGCCAGATCTGAATGTAACCACTTATGCCACATCCACATGAGTTCTCTAGGAGTGCTCCAAGGCCAATGGAGCTGAGAAAAACGATGGTATTAATCAACATTTTTTTGACATGTATTGTTCCATAAGCTATTAAGAAAAAAATAGCTTATAAGACTATACATATAATATTTAGGTATTTATGTCTAAAAGCCATTGAAAAAAGTACACAGAAAAATGTTAATAATGGTACTTGTCAGTGTGGTGTCATTCTGAGTTTATTCTTTTCTTTATACAAGGCAGAATTTTCTAAAATTTTTGTAATGAGAATATGTTCCTTTCTAATCAGAAAAAAAAAAAATGTTAAAAAAGAAAATCCACCATCAATCCATAGTGATCTGTACTAGGGAAAGAGAACAGCGGTGTAGATCATCTAGAAGATGGGAAAAGTCACCCGTGCTTGACTTTGGAACGTGCTACGTACATTTTTTTCCCCAGAAGATTTATCTTCCTAATTATACTTTGCTCTTTACTTAATATTAGGATTAGTTCTAAGTCCCTGTGCTCCCTTGCCAACTAATGAGCTGAACTGGATGGCAGGAAAAAGTCAGCTTGGGATGAAATGAAATAGGAGCTGCAGATAATCCACAGGTGGATAATTGAGCTTTGGCTCTCACACAGAGAGCAGGCAGCAAGCCCTGCGGGGCTCGGTTCAGTGTTCTGAAGCCAGACTCCTGAGGATCAAAACCCCACTTCACTACTGCTAACTCTGAGGTCTTGGGAAAGACCCTGTCTTTTCTCTGCTCTAGTTTCTAGTATGCAAACTGCTAGTGATAATAGTCTCCACCGTATGGAGCCTGGAGGAGGATTAAATGAGTTGATGCGTGTAATGTGCTTGGCGTAGGCCCCCAGCAGGTGTGGGCCATGACAATTACGTGTGTTGGGCATGCCCTTCCATGATTTGCATCCATATAATACTTTCTTCCAAATGCATTTCACCATTTAAAACACATTTTAACATCTTCCTCCCATCCCCCAGGAGAGGGGCAGTTATCATCATTCTCATTTTACAGTCATAGAAACTAAGGCCCGGAAACGTGAGAGAGTTGCTCTTGGTTTTGTAAAGAGTGGAAGAACTGGGACCCCCATCTCAGTTCTCCCTGAGCCCGCATTGCCATGTGTCCCTGTCCCTCCCTATCACACACAGGGTTGGGTTTGACTCTGCCTCTGTTCCCTTTCTTAGTCAACACAAGGAAATTTAAGTTTCATCCTGAGACCTATCCATAAAGATCTGTGAAGATTAGCCAGGGAATGACTGTTAAGTGCTTGGCCAAGATCAAATGCTATGGAAATGCCGAGTTCTAGTAATGGGGAGAAACTGAAGAGACTTCAGTTCATTTGACCCCTTGTCATGAGGGTGGTACATTAGCAGGGCTGGGATAGAGGACTTGTCATTTCTGTGTTTTATGGAGGAAGGCTTTAGTGCCATTATCAACTTATCTTCCTTCTGAAATATTCTCCAATATTAGATTTATGGAAAAATTTTTTGGCAGCGGTGGAATGGGGAGAAGGATAATGTCCTTCCAAACTCCCCTTCCTTTACAGGTAATTTATACAGAAATCAGACCCTTAGAGTAGATTACAGCTCCTTCCTCATCTCCCTTCCAAGGCACCTTCTCCTCCTTCTTATCTTCCCTCCCCTCCCACTGGGTTCGATTTTAAGAGAAGAGAAAGCATAAAGGACAGGGCAGTTTGCACTCAGACCTATGCAAGACACTGGACAGGATCCCCCCGGACCATTTTCCTACAAATCCCTCCCTGACCCCTGAAAGCATTTGCTCTCCCTACTAGAAAAGTCAGCTCCATGAAGACACCGAACATGTTTGCTTCGTTCACCATTTTATCCCCGGCACCTCCCACAGCACATAGTAACTGCTCAATGTATGTTTTTTGAATGAATAAGTGAGTGAATGAATGAATGAATTCACTATGTAATAGCAGAATGGTACAGAAATCAATGAATGCTGCTGAAGAGGGTGATATTTGTCTTTTGTTTGTGTATTACTACTTAAAACTAAGAGGAGGAAGCTGCTTCTAAATTCTGAACATGAGAACCCAATTAAACTAAACAGTCAGAAATTATGGGCAGCCATAAAAAATGGAGAATTTATTAATTAAAGCTAAGCGCTCTCCAAAAAATGAATCTAAACACTGTGAACAAAAGAAGATAAACCAAATTCTCACTCTGTGCTTAAAAATTCCCTCAGAGCTATGCTTGCCTCCTGCTCCTCCTAGGAAGTCGGTCTGTGTTACCAAGCTCTGCCTGGGCATGGGGACTCCGTACAACTGACAAATCAAGTCGTTATCTTGTGGAATTGGGCAGCCCTATGACCTCCATTATGAAGTTACCGTGAAACCTGCAAGGGCTGGAGGTTGTTAAAGAATCAGAGAGTTACAAGGAATGTCTGAGGTTATTAAAAACCATTTATTTGATTCCAAAAGGGATGCCCAGCAGGGTATAAGTGGGCAGGGAAGAGCTGGTCCAGCCCCTCGCTCCTCAAAGTGTGGTCTGTGACATTCCCGGAGCTGGTTGGGAACACAGAATCTCAGCCCCAGCCCAGACCTGCTGAGTCACTCTGCATCTTCACACGATGCCCAGACAACTCGTGCGCACACTACAGTGTTCAAGTTCCCCGTCTAGCCGGCTCTTAGTGGAGTAGTGAAAGGAGAGTTTAGCTGCTTGTGAAACTGCAAGGACGTTATGGGAGATTATAGAAATGCGGGGCATAAAATCAGTGCTTTGGATCAGTCGAAGCCTTGCATGTGCCTTCCCTTCTACAACATCCCCTGATAGCGCAGGGAATAGAGGAGAGAGAGGAAGCAAGGCCGCCCCCGGGTGATCCTAGAGGTGACCCAGGCTGCAGGATTGTTCAGGTTGCAGCAATCCTAGCCTGCAGATGGCTGAGTTGGAGCCCAGGGACTTAATCTCCTTCCCCTTGGGCCAGTTTGGGATGCTTGTAGAAAGTGAGCACTCTCCAATGGGGGAAATGTGAACAAAACAGGATCAATGTTGAAAAGTAGTCATGGTGCATTCTGAAAAGAAATACACTTATGGGGACAATTTCAATTGCCTTGAAGTGCATTGGGCTAATTATCTTAGTAGACACTAATAAACGTGTTCCTTAGAGACACACGGTGTCTGTAACAACTCAAAGATGAATATTGGATGAATGAGTTATTAGGGACTGGCCAGACTGCTAACCTCCCAAGCCCAGGGGGCAGCAATTCTCCCTTCTGCCTCCCCATGTCTTCCCCCTAAGCCTAAGATTTTTATTAAATATATACCCAGCTATTGGGCAAGCTTTAGAGTCAATAAAACACCTGCCCCCACCCCACTTACGAGGATTTACTGGAGCTGTCAGCAGCTTTTCATGGCTGTGCTGTCCCTCAACTTGGGGCGAGGAAAGCCTCGTGGCAGAGAGAGAGGAAGCCATTTATTTAGCCAGGCACTTGCCCTAAGTCAGGGGTTGGCCTCCTCTAACCCCGTGACACACCGTGGTAACCCGTAATCTAGTCTCAGAGAGGAGCCTTCTGCCCCTAGGGCCAAAGCACTAGGCCTGCGCCACTCCAGGCATCACTGCCTTTCCTCTGGGCTTCCAGGCCCTGCGTCTCCCCGAGAGTGTCACCCACGACTCCACCTTCTAAGCCCACAGGACTCACTCTCCCTGGACTCCCAGGGCCTGCCCCTGCTGTGACTCTCATTCCCAACCTCCAATCCCCCTAGCTGTTAGTATCACAGGCAACCAGCGGGTCAAATGAGCACCAGGGAAAATGAAAGAAAAGGTTTTCTAGGATTCTTCCTTAAGACCCACACAATATGCTGTGGACAGATTTTTGGGACCTCTCTCCCTGGTCTATCAGGCAAATCTAGCAAGCAAACTGCATAGGCTTTAAGTCAGTACAATAAAATCCATGCTGTATGGTGAAGCAGCCGTGCAGGCCATCTTCAGCCTATGTCAAAATGACCTCGCAACCCCACACCTCATGACTGAAGACGCCAGCTGGGCAGATCCACCACAGGAAAAGATAAAGGGGAACCTTGCTCTCACATTTCCCAGTAGCATGTCTTAGAGATTGAGGGAATAATTAACGACCCTGGTCCTTGCCTCCCTCCACACATAGATAACGTTGGCATCTCTGAACTTGTTTGATGTATAACCAAGAAATTCTTGTTTATGGTGCCTTCACCTTATCATTAGAGAAAAGCCCAGATGTACTCTATCCCTTTTTGTTTTGACGTATATGAAACCTAGTTGTAAGATTTTTTTCTTTTCCTCTTCCCTGCACGTACAGTTTGTGAAAGAGACATAAGCTGCACTTAACCTCACACATCTCGGAGCAGTTCCATCAGAGCGCACTGTTGAACTGCTTTCCCAGGGTTCCAACTCCTCACGTTGATTGTTGAATGAACTCCTTCACTAATATCACCTAGACTCTTTCAGCCGACAATGCCCATCTAACAGTGACCTGGAGACAATGGCCACACATTCCCATTCCCCTCTCTTTCTTTTCTTGTTGTTGTTTCGTGTATAGCATGCAATGAAGTACACAAATCTTTAGCATCTATCTCAATGGATTGTTACATATATCTACATCCACAGAACCACCAGCTAGATCAAGAGTTACAATATTTCGAGCGCCCCAGAGGATCTCTCATTTCCCTTTCCAGTCAACATGCCCCCATGCAAAAATAATCACCGTTCAAGCCTCTGTCACCATAGATCAGTTTTGACTATTTTTGACCTTCGTACAAATAGAGTTATTAAGTATATACTCTTCTGTGTCTAGCTTTTCTTTATTCAACATGTTTTTGAAATTTGTCCATGTTGCTGTGCGTAGCAGTAGTTCATTCTCTTGTTATAGCTGTGTAGCATTCCATTGTCTGAATTTACCACAACGTATCCATTTAAAGGACAGTTACCTGGCTTTTAGATTTAGGGCTCTTATGAATTATATGTATTCATGTATATGTTTTTTGATCACATAACACTCATTTCTGTCAGGTGTTGAATATAACTATTAAGGGTCTGAGATTTTAATTGGCTTTCAGGCTCACAAAGTAGCCTGCCCAAGTTTCCTGGATGCTGGTGGAAGGCACGAGACTCCTGGGTCAGAGACGAAGAGCAGTTTCTTACCCACAGCAATAGCAACAGCCAGAGTATTTGCATTTTTGCACCAGTTCCTCGAGACACAATTCCCATAGCGTAATTCAGAGAGGGCCAAATGATGCCTACACACACAGTAGGTTGCATTACAAAGACTTAGGAACCTGAATCTTTTATAATGGACAGTAAGCATGCCTGCCCTTAGCTCTGGAGGGAGATATGAACTCTGTGTCCCAAGGCTGTAAGCAAATCTGCCCTTTGCTCCAGAGAGGGAAACTCTCTCTATATTTTAAGGCTGTTCACCATACAAACATCCTTGAAAAGATAGTCTGGAGCAGAGGACATTCAGTGCCTTGCTTGCAAGATGTGTAGAAATGCAAGAGACCAACGGAGAATTGTTCCCCAACAGGTGTGTGCCCCAGCGTGGAATTGCTGAGTTCTGTGTACAGAGCTGGGATACATTTAGCTTTAGTAGATACTGCCAAAAAATTTCCCAAAGTGATTGTACCAATTTATACTCCCATTACCAGTGTATGAGGTTTCAATTGCTCCACATCCTTGCCAACATTTGGTATCATTGATCTGTTTCATTTAAGCCATCCTGGTATGGCCGTGCCTTTGTTTTTCCAGGGACTCCTCCATATAGCAGGGCTACTTAGACGTTATTTATAACGATGGTTCAAATCAACATGAATATTATTGCCATTATTAAATTTTCATTTGTCAACTATATATTAATAGCCATATGCCAAGTGAGTTATGGGCAGTGGGTCTGAGGCTCTGGGGAAGGAGAAACATGCGCAGGGCAGACTTGGCTCAGGAAACACATTTTAGAGATACAGCAGGTGGAGGTGGTTCCTAAGCAGAGAGAGCTGGGCTTAAGCGAAGGCACCGTCTATGCAATGCCGCTCAGACCCTGCCCCCATGGTTTCATACAACGTACTTCATGTCTCCTTCAGTCTTCCCTTCAGCCCTATGAGATATGATAATTCCCATTTCATAGATGAAGAAAATGAAGCATAGAGAGGTTAATTAATGAGTTCACCGTCTCACTGCTTTTAGTAACAAAGCCAGGATTCATACCCAAGTGGGTTTGACTTCAAAAATATTTTCTTTCTACTCTGCAGCACTGTCTTTCCATCTACTCTTGGTCAAATGACACAGTTCCTATTTTAAGGACAGGCTTATAGGAAGGTCTAATTTGCTAAAGATGATTATTTGGGAATTACGTCTGCTGTTGGAAGATGGTCTTTTGTGTGAAATGACCTAGTTCTCTGCTCTAGATTTGTTCATCTCTTGTGTTAGGACATGGGTATTGAGGCAAAGGACTATAGGTCACACACATGCCTGTGTGTAGACATGGCGTTTCCTGACTGTGAGGCTATTCCCAGTCTCAATCATCCAGGCAAGAGGCAAATCCTGGGACCGGCCTGGTGGCGTAGCAGTTAAGTGCATGCACTCTGCTTCGGCGGCCCGGGGTTCGCGGGTTCAGATCCTGGGGGCGCACAGACACACCACTTGTCAAGTCATGCTGTGGCGGCGTCCCATATAAAGTGGAGGAAGATGGGCACGGATGTTAGCCCAGGGCCGGTCCTCCTCAGCAAAAAGAGGAGAATTGACATAGGATGTTAGCTCAGGGCTAATCTTCCTCACAAAAAAAAAAGAGGCAAATCCTCAGGTAGGAATCCAGAACTCCAAGCAGAGGTCCTAGGCAGGCAGAGGGAACCCCTACTCCTCTCAAAACCTTGCATCTTGGGTCTAGAAGACTTAGAAGATAGCAGGTGTGCAGGCATGAATTCATCAGCGGTGTGAGATTTGGAGACAGACTGGGAGCCAGGATGGGACAGGCCTAATGTTTCACACGGTAAGCTAGCCTGACCCTAAGCACTGGTTCAGTTTTAAAGTCCGGTCAGAGTGAGCTCAGGATTGCTTCTGCTTCATTTCACTCTGAATTTGCAAAGAAGCAGTTCAAAGATACACCCAGAATCAGAGACACGTGTGAATGCTGCTCTCCGGGACCTCCCTAATTCCTTACAGACACCAGAAGTGCCATGGTCTCAGCAGCCAGGCTGTGAGAAATCCACCAGGTCAGAGTTGCTCAAAACTCTGATGGGGAGACCCGGGGCAGGGGGCTGGGAATGGAGGAAGTCACATCAACATTCCGGTGACATGCACACTTTATGCAGGTCCTCTAGTTTAAGACCCAAAGGAATTTATCCATTCTTTAAAAAAAAAGGTGTTCAGCTCTTTTAGGTACCAGATAATATTCTAGAGATACAGCAGTGAGCATAACCAAGGTCCTAGTCCAAGAAACAGCAGGGAAGACAGAAAGTACACAGATAAATATATGACCTACACTCTATATATGCTGTAATATGTATTATAATCCTATAGTATTGATAAATGCTATCAAATAAGATAAAGCAAGGAAAGGAGATTCAGAGGTTTTTTTTTTAATAGGTAAGTGAAGGAGATCATCAGAGTGGAGGTCACTGTAGAGCAGAGATGTGAATGAAGTGTGAGAGTAAGCCACATGGATATCTGGTGGTGTACTAAGCAGAAGGAATAGACTGTGCAAAGGCCCTGTGGCAGGTGTAGATGGCATGTTCAAAGACCAGCAAGAGGCCAATGTGCTTAGAGCAGAGTGAGCAAGGAGGGTGGGGGGTGAAGAAAAGTTGAGGGCAAGAGTTAGACAGCGGCCACAATGTGTTGGTTCTTGATGGCCACGATAGGGAGTTTGGGCTTCACTCTGAATCTGGTGGAAAACCATTAAAATATTTAGTGAGAAAAGTTACAGTCTGTATGAGGGCAAGAATGGATGCAGGAAGACTCATTTATTCGTTTCCTAGAACTGCCATACAAATTACCACAAACTTGGTGGCTCAAAATCACAGAAATTTATTCTCACACAGTTCTGGAGTCCAAAATTCCAAAATCAAAGTGTCAACAGGGCCACACTCACTCTGAAGGCTCTAGGGGAGAATCCGTCCTTACTTCTGGTTCTGGTGGCTCCAGGCATTCCTTGGCTTGTGGCCACATTATTCTAATCTCTACCTCCATCTTCACACGGCCTTTTCTTCTGTGACTGTGTCTTCTCCTCTTTCTGTCTCTTCTAGGAACACTTGTCATTGGATTTAGGGCCTATCTGGATAATCCTGGAAGATGTCATCTTGAGATCCTTAACTTATTTACATCTGCAAAGATGCTTTTCTCAAATAAAGTCACATTCACAGGTTCTAGGGGTTAGCAAGGGGACATATCTTTTGGGGGCCACCTTTCAACCCACTACAACTAGCTAGGAGGCTATAGTAGTAGCCCAGATGGGCGATGAGGGTGACCTGCCTTAGGGTGGCGGCTGTCAGATGGTGAGAAGGGCATGGATTGTGTTGCAGTGATAAGTCAACAGGGAGGAGTCATTCCTTCATCCTCTCCACAAATATGTGTTGGGTGCCTGCCATGTTCCAAGCACTACATGCACTGGTGATACAGCAGGTATCAGATGCAATTCTCACCCACCTGGAGCTCACGTCACAGTCCAGCAGGAAAACTGGACATTGAGTAAGTGTGTTGCGTGTTGTTAAGGAACAGACCTGACCTAGTCACAGTAAAGAACACCTGAAGGAGGAATACAACTCAGCCAGGCCAAAGGCCTCTCTGGGACTAGGGGATGGGGAGGCTGGAGAGTTCTGGCAGAGAGAGCTTAATTTGCGAAGTTTCTGGTCATGATATCTTCGAATAACCAGGCGAACAAAGATGGCATGTGGCCTTGGGGCAGCCTGGCCATCAGAATATCTCAGACCACCCAGGACACACCTCTGCCCACTCATAGCCCGCTGACACATCTGCTTCTGCAGTTTGCATTCCCATACGTAACCATTTTTAGCAACCCACCCCCTCTCTAAGGTTACGGGCACTGCCTCCTACCATAGTGACCCCTGACACACGAGCAACGCTGTTGCCCGCAACCTGAGGTTGTCCAGACTGGCTGAGGTTGTGCTCCCAGCATGCTAGGCACACCTTCCTTGAGTCACTCCCACGGTGATGAAGTTATCCCACAGAGATGCTCATAGTTAATGGAGCTTCAATTAATTAAATTTTAACCTTTAAACTGCTCAGACAGGCACCAGGTTTCACTTGCCAATTGCGGATATAAAAGTCTGACTACAAAAACTTGCTTTTAAGAAAAAGTCTTTCATCCAAAAGATTCATAAAACTCATTGGCATGCTCTAAACCTCACGGATGAAAGGCAGAGCCGAAGGATAAATGAACATGGAGCAGCATTCCTCTACCGTGTGGTTTGACTGCAGGCCTGCCCCGAACATTTGCAGGCCTCAAGGCAAACATGCAAATGCAAGTCCACATACTGTACGTCTAAATACTTAAAAGTAAAAATTAAGGTAAGAGGCTCTTAAAATACATTCTACCCTCCTACCTTAATGATTATCTCTTCATAATAATCTAGATGGCCACAGCCCCCAGCCAATGATCCATCTCACTTTTTCCTAATCAGGCTTAATCCTGCATGGTAATGAGTCTCATGCAAAGGCAAATGGACACCCCAGCCCACACATCCAAGCTCTGCTCACATCTCCCCAAAATAGTCACCACTGGCCACACCTCACATCTAATGGTTCACCTTCTAGATGATGGATCCTAGAAATAGCACAGGCTGCAGGAAGCTGACTCAGAGCCTTTGGGTAGGGAATTCTAGGATCCCAGATATCTGGAGTGTGGTCTAGAAGGGCCAGTTCGGGAGCTCTGTGTGGGTACAACCCATTAGCACCTCATCCCTTGGGGAGGGGTATAGCTAGAGGAGAGGCAATTATCTTTGGATTGGATTGAAGTTACTTCCTGGTGATTGTTAGCAGAAAATGACTAAGGACACATGGGTGTATCCAGCCCCTCCTTAGGTCAATGGTCCTGCCAAGACGCAGGAGGATAAAGTGGGTCTAGATCAATCTAGGATGTGGACAGATTTCCTGGGTTGGTTCAGCAGATTGTCCTTCCCAAACAACCTGTGAGCAGCAACCTGCTATTGATAAAGGGAATGCCTCAGGCTTGAGTAATCTGGTAAAAAGTAAGAGGAAAGAAAGTACTTCTCTGGCATGAGAAGTTTCTTCTTCAAAACTTTTATTTTACTTCCCATGATAGCAGCTGAGCATGCGCCAGCGCCCTCCTCCTGGTCAGAGCCCAGTGCATGTTCTGTGGCCCATCACCGTCAGGTTCTGGGTGAGGAGCTGCCAGGAGACCTTCCTGATGAACCCACAGCTGTGGACATACCCGCACACACACACACACACACACACACACACACACACACATACTTCTAAGGAAGGGTAGAGGACAGAGCCTCCAGTGGAAGACGAACATCCTTTCCATGGATATGGTTCAGAACAGGGTTCCGTATATGAATCATTCATTCATTCATTCATTCAAGCAATAAATACTTACTGAGAGTTGACTAGATGCCAGACACCGCAAAGTGCTGGCTTTGCCCATCAGTGGGCTTGGCGCTGGGCAAACTAAACACAGCCCGTGCCCTCAATGACTTCCAACCTAGTTGAGGAGAGAAGGCCACGAACTAGTGATTTTCAATATGAATTGAAATAAGTAGTGAATTGTATGGACCCATCTTAACTGCTGCTTGACTTCGCCGGTTAGGGAAGAAGGCAGCATCCCCATCTTACAGGGGCTGATGGTCTCAAACAGACAATACCATTGGGACCATGGCTGACACACCTGAACTATATAAAAGACAAGAACCAGCATGGTCCTCATATATGAAGTTGTTGCTAATGCATTGATGAGTGCTACAAATATGTGTCAAGGCTCTATTTGCATGTCAGCACTGTGCTAGCAGTGAGGACATGTGAACAATGAGTCTCCATCCTGAAGGCAGATCAACAGACAGGAAACTATTCATGTATAAATCACCTAAGCTGGGCAGCCAAGGGCTAGGATCTAGGAACTAATGAAGGGCCATGGGAGCTTGAGGACTAAGTCATATTTTTGGTTTTCACAATGTCATCCACACATTCCTTCCCAGCCCCTCACATAGCCAGGGACTATAATATTTATAAGATGACCAGCTTGGTCAAGAGGCTTTTGACACCATAGGACAGGTGCATATGCTGACATCTGTATGGACCCCTTTTGTTGTTTTTCACCCGTGGGCCTTGGTTTTAAGATTTGTCCACCAAAATTTTCATTTACCTCTTTTTACAGTAATACTCATTTCCTTCTTTTTAAATTAATTAATGGCATAGATAGCCCAAGACTCAAGGCTTCTGTGTGTTTGCTAACCAATGACTCCTCACTGAATTTACATAATTTTGATCACCAGCAAAGACACTGTGTATGCAGTGATATATCAGAGGCAAGGTCCTGATACTCTGAGACATGGCATCAGACCACCACAAGTCCTTGACTCAGTGGCCGGATACAGGAATATTTAGGGAATAAGCTTCCGGGCCCGTCCCTAAAGTGAAACATCTCTCTGAAATATTTTAACCAATCTTCACAGCTTGAAAACCACGGAGTTCATCAAGGAGAGTCCATTTCTAGCATCTGTTACACTGATTAACAAACTACTAATTTCACCAATGAAAACCTCTGCAGAAATGTTAATTAGCAGCATCTGGTGTGGCTCAGAAATATGGATACTAATTGAGGCATTGTAGTCATCATCTCTGGAGTATGGCCTTCCCGGTAAAATGTTAGGTGATCACCTCGAAGTGTGAATTCGTGATTAGGGAAGTGACAGCCCCTGGAGTGTAGGTTAAAAATGTACACATTTATATCACATTCTCTCCACTAAAGTATTTTAAAGAAAATTATAGACATTATCATGCTGTCCACATGAAGATCTCATCCATCTGTGTACCAAGTATAAGTGAGTCTGGGGGAAAAGGAGCATGAGATACGTTGTCTAATGAAAATGTTCTATCCTAGATCATAAAAGCCCCATTATTGTTTTCTATCTCCGCTTAACTTATTTCTTAACTGTTTGGAAGCATCCCAGCATCCTCCTGGGTTTTGCGTGCACGCGTACAGTCATGCTAGGTTTTGAGGAAGAGAGGTAGACAGCCAGCGCATCCCAGGAAAATGGAATGGGCAACCCTCAGCCTTCAGCCTTGACTGTCCTTCCCAGAAACAGCAAGAATTTTTAAACACTACAGAGTAGGACCTGAGAGCAGTTACAATTGTTCTCGCTTCTTAGCAGACCTGATTCCCAACTTGGTTGAGGCCTTGACTTTATCCCAATACTCCGATACCTGCCCTGAAATGTTACCCCCCAAACTCCTGCACCTGCTCTTCCTCCCTGTGTGTGATAGGTATTGATAGCATCACTGCTTCTCCTGTTCCCCAGCTCTGAAAATCCCACTTAATTAACTCTCACAAATAAGGGCATGAGCAAACTCAAAGCAAACGCCTGTCATTTGAAATTGGGTGCAAACCCTCCTTCGGCTGAAATGCATCAGCATGGCGATGTTCCTGGAAGCAAGTTGAAGGGCAGAGCGGCCCTCTAAGTGGGCTTACTGACCACGGGGAGCAGATGCTGGGGAAAGGGCCACGTGATTTTCCGGGGGCAGGTTTCCTCTTTAGAGGCCAGGATTTGGAGGGATAGCCATTACCAACCATGGGAGTGTGGCTGATCAAATTAAGGAAGGTGTTTTTAAATTCAATTACACCCTCAGTGGAAATGGTCTCACTAATGCATGGGGAAAAAATTATACCCAGTCCATAAAGCCTAACATTTCTAAACCCAATTTTGTGCATTATTCTAAAGGTTAATTCAAGATCTCTCTTCCAAATGGGAAGCTAAATACAGCCAATGGGAGGAAGGCATCCGCTGACTGACTGAGGGGTTTATCAGTCTGTAAGAGTTCATTAGTTTTAATTAGTGTAATCACTAATGTTGCATTAACAGTTTAGTGAAGGAAAGTAATTACTCACACATCCACTGTATTAGATGGGAAGATTAGAATTCATTTTCCAAAACGATTAGCATTTTGCCAATTAAAAGAATTCCTTCTCCCTGCCAGCAGCCCTGTGACCTGGCTCACCCAAAGATCGTTCAAATGAAACATATTTTGCATCAGAAGATGAAGCAGGAAGAAATGAAGAATTAAGGCTGTGTTTATTCTTAGCACCTTCTTGGGGCACAGCAAGTGCACGGGGTTTGATGAGTTTATAATGTCTCACTCTATTTGCATAGTCATTCACATCAGTCACTTGGATATACTCCCAGCTGCTTTGTTACCCCACAGCAACTGAAAAATGAAAAGGCTAGTGGCAGATGAGGTCCAAGGAAGCAATGGGAGAGTCTAGGGGGAATGACCATTGCTAGGGTCCAATCGCTAAACAAGGGCCGGGACTTGCAACTGGCCCGGTCCTGAGTGCCAGCTTGGAAGGCTTTGCTGGTGCTGCTCACAGGAGCTGCCTGAAGCATGAAGCTGTGCCTCTTGGGCCCTCGTGCTGACTTCCACTGAGCACCGGGTGTCATCTTGGTGCCTAAGCTCAGATGACTTAGGCAGTATGGTCTGACTGCTCTCCAGCACCGCGACCCACCTCCTCTCCATCTTCACCAGGTCATCCATTTACCAGCCATTTGGAACTTGTCATTTTTTAAACATCCCATGTCCTATCATACCCGGCTCCTTCAAACCTGCTATTCACTCATCAGCAAACCTTTGGCCTATTCTGTTAGAGCATTCACCCTTCATCCTTTGCCCAGTGTAAATGTCACTTCACACTGACTAGAATAGCTACCTCTCCCACTTTGTACTCTCAGAGCCCCACTGCATCCTGCATTTTTGCATTCTATTATAATATTTTACATAATCATAGTGAGCGAGCTACTGAGGCAGGAACAAGGAGCTTACCTTGTTCAGTATCTTCAGCCCCTTGCACATGTTAGATGCTGTACACACTTTTGTCGAATGGCTTAATGAATTATAGGCATCTATCTATCACCCCCACCCCCTCCATCAGCCTCATCAAATCTCAGCCTAGAAGGCCCAGCAGGGTTAGATCAATGAACATTGAAGAGGGGGGAATTGAAACACTTGCATACAGGTAAGCACTCCTTCTTCGGCTGTGCCATTTCCAAAGGGCACCTCACCCAGCACCATTTCCGAAAGGAGCCAACCCTTGCTGACTGCATCTCTGGGCTCCTTTCTGGTAGGTGTCTGATCGGGTTTAGCCAATGGGAGGCACTGGTGGAAGTTTGGAGGGAGGGAAGAAAAGAAGGTCAAGGTATTTCTTCCCCATGCCCTCCTTACTTTAATTTCACATCTCTGATACTAGCTGCACAGAACAGGATGGAGAGGATGGAAAATAGATCTGAAAAAGGGCATGTGGAGAATAACTAGCCCAGAGGCAATTTCCGAGATGGGAAGTTCAGGATGTTCTGTCGTCATGAGTCAGTGTTGAGACAGGAGGCCCAGGTCAAGTGCGATGTTGGGGTCTACAGGCTCTTACCTGTGCTTAGCCAAGAGTGCTACCCAGGGGCAAAGGTCAGCTGACCAGGACAGACACAGGCAGGCATGGACAGAGGCAGAAGGCCACCAGAAGTCTTCATTCAAAACCACATCTAAATGGAAATACCATCTTGATGTAATGCTTGGTGTGGTCCTTAAAGCTGTTTGACAGGCATCATTTGATTTGATCCCCTAACAACCCTTGAGATAAATATTTTGCTGATGGGGAAACTGACTTAATCAAGGCTGCTGGACAGATAAACAGTGAAACAGTCCAGGTTCTGCTGACATCCAGCCTGTGATCTTCCTAGTCTATGATGTATGTCAGCTTTAACTGATCTGGGCTCCATTCCCAGCTCCACCCCTTATGAGCTGTGTGACCTTGGGCAAGTGACTCAACCTCTCTGTGTGTCAGTTTCTTCATCTGTAAGACACAGGTATAATATGTTTCTCTGGTGATTGTTGTACAGACTAAGTGAGAGAGAGGGGCTTCTCAGGGGCTGACAGCACGTGGGGCTTTCCACAGGAGGCCAAGACCAGGTCCTCTTGAACTTAGCAGAAGAGGCTGACCTTCTGCCGGGCCGAGACAGCTGGAAGGACCTGGAAGGGGCCTTGCACCTGGCTGACAGAGTATGTGAGCCTGGGATTCTTCTGCAATCCCAAGGGATGGGAGGAACCCTCCCCCCTCACCCACTGGCTAAATGGTACACGCCACCAGCAGGCAGGTGGGAACTCAGCCAGATTTAATTTTTTTTTTTAAAGGAAATTGATCTTTTCTGTGAAAAATTAAATGAAATAATTATGCAAAAAATACCTACTTTCCGCAGTGCCTAACACTTAGTAGATGCTACATACTCGTTAGTTCCCTCCCCTATATTTAACACTAAAGGGTAAGTCAGACTCATCACTAGCAGGATTCTGGAACACAGCCTGTTCCTTCGTGGGCCTGGTGGATGTGCAGGATGGGTGACAGCAGGCTGCCCAGTAGCTGTCATCAGAAGCAGGGCAGGAACTACTGGAAGGCCCTGTAGCTCCACTCCAGGTCTGCTGCACTCCTGGGGGAACACAGCTAACAGCTCCAGAGCAGAGCTAGGCTGGCCCCCACTTGCCTCCAGGTCACCTGCGCCACAGGGTGACCATCCCAGCACACCACGTGGGTGGGTGTGTGGGTGTGTGTGTGTGTCCCCTACATGCGCTAAACAGAGAGAAGCTA
This sequence comes from Ceratotherium simum simum, assembly GCF_057802395.1. Classification (NCBI taxonomy): domain Eukaryota; kingdom Metazoa; phylum Chordata; class Mammalia; order Perissodactyla; family Rhinocerotidae; genus Ceratotherium; species Ceratotherium simum. The sequence goes on along the minus strand of NC_141909.1, from coordinate 57,443,594 downwards.
GCCAGGCCTCCGTTGTTAGCTACCCTCTGAGCCCAGGAGATAGAAACTGGCAGCGGTGCTGGTGAGTGTGAATGACAGACCTTTGCCCTCATCCTCTGTACGCTGGAAATGAACCAAAGGGAGGTGAGAAGACAAGTGCCCAAAGGTACCTGCCGTCCAGAAAGGCCTTGGAGAGCTAGGGCACAACACTCACTACCTGAGGGCGGAGACCGGCTGCCACGTGTTGGCCTCATGCCTGGAGAGCCCTGCAGTGCAGCCACCTCCACAGCACAGCCTACATCCTGCAGGCTAATTAAAGAAAAAAAGAACTCAAACTCAAGGAACAGAGCGGGGAGCTGGAGGCGGGCACGACGGGGTGGAGGTGGGGGATGCTGCTGTGTTCAGAGCCAGGAGGCGTGACAATGAATCCCAGGCTTTCCACGAGCTTTGCAACCTCCGGCATGTTACTAGGGGAGCCTGTTTCTTCAACTGAAAAATATGAATCACAGTCCTCTTGTCACAGGGAGGACCCTTGTGAAAACCACAATTAATTACATGCATAGTAATGTCTGTACCACCCACACCAGGAAACTCCGCGTTTATTTTGCTCACAGCTGTACCCCGAGTGCCCGCAGGGTTTGGCCATAGCAGGTACTGGATAAATGTTTACTGATATCTGATCAGAAGGTGCTGTCAGCTCCTGGTGTTTTGAGGGCATTTGTGGGCAAACTGCCCTGAGGAACAAAAGGTCAGGAGAGTCTCAGGGTGGAGGCCGTCTGGTGGTGAGCCCCTGGGGAGGCTGCTCCGGAGCAGAGAGCCAGGCACAGGGCAGAGGTGTGCCTGGTCGGCGGCAGTCCCCGGAGGCACAGGTGAGACTTCAACCCCAGGAAAGGTGGCCCAATAGCGCATAATCAGCTCTGTGTCCCACCAGTTGCCTAAGGACCCAGGAGAAGGGCACCCAACAGCACAACCCTTGACAAATGGGCACTCACTGAAATTTTGTTTTAAAAGTAATAGTAATGATAAAATAGGGAAAAAAATCCATTGACCTTCATTGCCTGCAAAAAAAACCAACAGAATCAAAAAAGAAAAAAAAATTGATTTTTCTGTTTTTTATGACTAATGACCATAATCATGCATGTTATTTGAGGGGGGAAATTGCCTATTTGCTTGAGTATCTTATTAAAGAATCAGAAAGGCGTAAATATTGCATTTTCTTGGACTGAGTTTTCAGAATCTCAACCACCCAAGACATCCACTGTGTCCCTCATTTTTTTTTTAGTTTTTTTTTTTTAATGTCCTATAGAATTTGAAAAATCTCTTCTTGCAGAAGGAATCTTTTGAAGGAGCTTCTATTTTTAATTGGGTAAATTTAGATTCTATACTGAGAAGAAATGACATGGAGAAGACTGACAATGTTTCAGCATCTAAATTTGGCACAACATTCCAAACATTTAATTTTGTCTCAGAAAAATATTTGTCAAAACAGATAATAACAAGTGTTGGCAAAGACGTGGAGAAATTGGAACCCTCTTCTATGGCTAATGGGAATGTACAAACGGGGCTGTCACTTTGGAAAACAGTCCAGCAGTTCTCCTCATTTTTTTCTTTTTTTTGCTGAGGAAGATTTGCCCTGAGCTAACATCTGTGCCAATGTTCCTCCATTTTGTATGTGGGTCACTGCCACAGCATGGCCACTGACAAGTGGTATAGGCCTGCACCTGGGAACCGAATCTGGGCCGCTGAAGCAGAGCGCGCCAAACTTAACCACTAAGCCACAGGTCCAGCCCCTCTTCTCATTTTTTAAGAAATACAACTTTCGGGCCAGCCCCATGGCTTAGTGGTTAAGTGAGTGCGCTCCGCTGCTGGCGGCCCGGGTTCGGATCCTGGGCACGCACTGACGCACTGCTTCTCCGGCCATGCTGAGGCCGCATCCCACATACAGCAACTAGAAGGACGTGCAGCTATGACATACAACTATCTACTGGGGCTTTGGGGGAAAAATAAATAAAATTAAAAAAAAAAAAAAAAAAGAAATACAACTTTCTCCACCTGCACTGGAGAGTCTGGTTTTAACACCTTGAACGCCAGGGGGTCTCAGGCGGGCTGAGAGCTTGGCCTCACGCCCACTAACATTCTTCTCTTTCTCCTACAGTATGTGTCCAGCCGCCGTGCCGTCACTCAGAGTGTGCCAGAGCAAGGCAGCTTCCCCCCTCACCACCTCACCCACCACCACCGCCACCACCGCCCCCACCATCACCTCCGCCACCACACCCGCCCCCACCACCTCCACCACCAGGAGACAGGGCTGCACACTGCCCAGGTGACGCCCTGCATATGCCCCTTGTTCTCCTGCCAGTGGGAAGGCCACCTGGAGGTGGTGGTGCCCCACCTGCGGCAGATGCACAGGGTTGACATCCTGCAGGGAGCTGAGATAGTCTTCCTGGCCACGGACATGCACCTCCCAGCGCCAGCCGACTGGATCATCATGCACTCCTGCCTCGGCCACCACTTTCTGCTGGTGCTTAGGAAACAGGAGAGGCACGAGGGGCACCCCCAGTTCTTCGCCACCATGATGCTGATCGGGACCCCAACCCAGGCCGACTGCTTCACCTACCGCCTGGAGCTCAACAGAAACCATCGGCGTCTCAAATGGGAGGCTACTCCCCGGTCTGTCCTTGAGTGCGTGGACTCGGTGATCACCGATGGGGACTGCCTCGTCCTCAACACCTCGCTGGCCCAGCTCTTCTCCGACAATGGCAGCCTCGCCATCGGAATCGCCATCACTGCCACAGAGGTCTGCTCTTCAGAAGCTGAGATGTGAAGCAAGAGGCCACGGGACGCTCACACACAGCTACCCCTCCACAAGGAAACCCTGCCTGTGCCCCTCGGATCTCCGAATGCCAGGACTCCGGACTCCTTTTTATTCTTCTCCCTCCTTCCTTCCTTCCTGCCTTCCTTCCTTCCTTTCTTTTTTTGTCTCAGGTACTTTGTGGTATTTAGTATTTGTTTGCCGTGGGCATTATATTAACGTAAACACCCTGTGATTCCCGGTCTTGGTGTGATGTTTGTCCTGATTTGTTGGTATAGTTTTATAGAACATTTTAAATCAGATTCAATCAGAATGGTTATTTCTTGCCACCCCCATTCCCTTCTTCACTGCTTCCAAAGTGAGCAAAAGCCGTGGAGACCACGAAGCAGACTGCTGGGGTTGAAAGGAGACTTAGCGTCCAAATCATTTCTTCCTTCTCTTTTCGGTCTCTCTCAGAGGAAGCTAGCTCTGAAATGGGCGAGGACAGCAGGTTGGGGAAGGGGACCTGGCCAGCTCAGAGATATATTTCAGACCAACCAGACACAACTCTGACACCTTCCCAGGAACCTCAGGGTCAGAACTAAGCTGTCTGGACATGAGGAGATGGCGTGTCATCAGAAGCCAGGACACTGGGCTGGAGGTGCCATCACGCAAGGAGTCCTCCAGGTTGATCCTGGGGCTCGGGGGAGGGGGCAGATGTTGACCCCTCTGTTGGCGGGCTGTCAGGGGCTTGCTCTCAACCTGTGCCATCTTTCCCTGCTCTGGAATCAAGGTCCTCAAGTTTTGGGTGCTTTCTCGAAAACCTCTTTGCCCACTGTTGAGCAAGTAGTAGGAAAAGGTAGGCAAGATGCAGGGGAAGAGAAGCAACTGAAAAAACAAAAGATAAAATTAATCTCCCGCCTCTGGGAGGGCGTTCTCTCCTCAGAGAGTTTTATTATCAAGTTATAAAATCCACCCATCCTTTCACAAGGGTGGAGTATTTTTGTATCATGCGAAGAACCCACTTTGCTCTTGATACCTCATAAACCAGAACCATGACTCAGTGTCAAACACAAGGAACTCGGAGGGTGGGACCTCAGGTCAGAGGTCACTCATGCACCTGGGAGGGTCCTCTTTCCTTTCCTTGTTTTCTAAAGTGCTCTGAGGGCCCCATTCAGCCCACAGACGTTACCACTGGGTCAACTCTGTATTCAGCACCCTGTCTCGGTGTGAATGAAAAGGCAATGAAAATCCATCTTGCCTCTGCGTAGGCTGCTTTCTCGTATTTCATTGTCAGAACAATTCAACAACTTCTTGAGGAAGCCTCTCGTGTATTTGAAGAAAGTAAGCATGTTTAGCCGGCTTTGTCTCTTCTGTTCAAAGGCAAATACATGTAAGCCTTCCCAGCAGGCCCTTTTCTCCCTCTTTTTGCCGTTTTTGTCCTCCCCTTGGCCACTCTCTGGTCACTGAGAAGCACAGCACCCAAACCCCACACAACACTCATTAGAATTGAGAGGGTCTTTTGCCAACCAGATGTGCTCTCTGCCTCGTTCCCTCGCCTCAGCCATCTTGGCCGGATCCTGGCAGGCCTCTAAATAAGTATTTAGTTTCAGGCAGCTTGCCCTGGCTGGCCATCAACAATCTTTTCCCCACCGAAAATAACTGATCCTGAAACACAACACCCTTCCCCCAACAACCAGGTAATCCTCTAGCTGCCTATGCTGCCAACCCACCCCCAAGCACCAGAAGGGTGGTGCCTTCAATAGAAGATTTCATAATGCAGCCCCTCTAGTCACACAGTAATCGCTAGGACCCTGGGGCTGAGCTGTCTTTGGGTTAGAGCCCAAAGGGGGCCAATAAACACCATGTCACTGACAGAGGCAAATGTCAGATCTGTAGTCCCAAGGAAGGGCTGTAACCTGCTTGATCTGTCAGAACATCCTACCAGGGCACCAGCTCTCCCTTGGAACCGCACAGACGGCCAGGGAACAAGCTGAGGCTGGTTGGCCAGCGCTGGGAGAGATGGCTCCCTTGGATCCTTACTTCATCCCCAGGCCCTTCCCCAGAACCCAAGACCTCCTTGCCTGTAAGTCTGACACCTCTGGAAGCCACAGTTCCTCCCCTGGTTTCTGATACTCAATCACTTTACAAACATTTATGTAGCATCACAGGTGGCCCAGACAAATAAGCAAACATAACCTCAGTAAGCATATAATTATGTTTTACAGGACCTTAGGCTCCTGCAAACATCACCTCTGCCTTCTTGTTGTGCCACATTACCTGAGCCAAAGAGGGAATAACTTCAGGCTATTATTATTGCACACAAGACTGAATTATGAGTAAGTGATCCCAGATGGGAACTGGTATTTTTGGTTCCTAGAAACCTTTAGAATAAGGAGTGGAAATGTGTTGTTTTTGTCCATCTATAGTGCTCCCAAGAAGGCCTTCCTGTCCCCATGAGAAGAATCGGAGAAAAAGGAGCAAACTAAAAACAATGAATGGGGAATAGAAAATGGTACCAAAAAAGTGTGTTATATTGAGCTTTATAGTCACAAAGGGCTCCCCCATTTGAGTCTCAGGTTAATCCTCATCAGCATCCTCAATATACTAAAAAAATAGAAGTTCAGAGACATAAAATGACCTTCCCAAGGTCACATATCAAATGGTTGGGACCACGACTAGAACCTTGCCAACGAACGCAAACTTGGTGTTCTTAAACTAAGAAAATGGACCCAAGATATTCAGCAATGTTCCTGCCACATCAGTGGACTCTGGGCCTGAGGGTCAGCTGGGTCTTGTTTCTGTGATACTTGGGGGAGCAGGGAGAGAGAGACTAGAGCGGATTTGCTTTTAGAGGCATCTCAGCTTGAAGAACTGGTCAACCTGCAAAGACGGGGGTGGGGGAATGCGGGAACCGGTATGTGGAGGCTTCAGTGCCCTCAGGCCCTTTCTGTACCCCATCACCCACTCCAGGCTCCCCATTCTTAGATTCCCAGGAGTCTGTCGAGTGAAGATCTCTGGGATCTGGTTGCCTCATTCAGTCCTCGGTGCTCACTTAATGACTCGTCCTCTAAGGAGTATTTGCATTTTAAAAGTGGGCCTAGGGAGATAGTAGCATTTACAGCAAGAAATGAGTTACCAGTATTTGCACCTCACACATCTGTGAGAATGACTTTTTCAGGAGTTGTAGACATTCCTCCCCTTGAGGCTGAGCCTACGTCAATGGTCGATGCTGAAATGGAGGTCAGGCCATACAACGAAGATTGTCTTTAACCATCGATCTCTGTATGGACTTGCATCTGGGATAGATCCCATCACTACCTGTGGCTACTGTGAATATTTAGAAATGGATCAGGTTAATAATAATAGTACTCACGGCTACCATTATTGAGGGTTTACTATGTGACCCAGTGGGCTAAGTAGTTTGAATATATTGTCTCATTTAATCCCCATAACAACCTTATGAAGCTGGTACTATTGTTGTACCCATAAGAAACTTAAGCTAGGAGAGGTTAGACACTTGTTTAAGGTCACACAGCTAGCAAATGGTAGAGCTGGGCCTGGAACCCAGCACGTCTAGCTCCAAAGTCCAGGCTTCTAATCAATGTCAACTATGTCATTTCTATGAATTCATGGACTCAAGGCTCAGAAGGACCCAGTAATAAATTCTGAATGGCATAGAGCCCTATTAGTACTTTAGTACTAATTTCCACTTTTTCTTCCTCTTTTCCCAGCCCGAGACAGAGTGGTGTGCTGGAGCTAGCTTGTACACCTGTTGATAAATTTCTTAAGGAATTTTGCAAGCCGATTGTTAAGCACAGCCATTAGTAAAAATTCAATTATATAAATTTACAGTTAAATGTTATATTAAAAACAAAGGTAATAAATACTCAAAACTCACTACTTCCTATTTTTTTCACAAATACTTTTTATTTCTGTGCTCTTGAAGTTATTTACATCTATCACATCTATATGGTGAACATACTGTATAATAATGTGCTACAGTGCATCTCCCAACTCCACGTTTAGTGACATCATGGTAATAACTTGAAATTGGTCATGATGGTAGTAGTTACATGGAAACTGGCAAGTGCTATAAGCCAGAGAGCTTCCCCGCTTCAGAGAACTAGATGTTGAACATTTACCAGCACACCACTGCCTAGACATCTCTGATGCACACAGTGGGGTGGGGAGAGGGGACTTTGGAAGGAGAGGCAAGATCCTGGTGGCCACCCTGACAGGGACACAGATGACAGCCATGCCAGCCAAACAGCAAGTTATTGGCAAAAGATAAACTGTTCTGGAGAAGAGACTCTGAGGCAGATTCTATGCAGCTTCAGGGACATTCCCTGCCCTTCTCTAGACACCCTCTATTGCTGTTAGCGTGAGAAGTTCTATCTAATGACTTTCATGGAAAAATCACGACTCCACAAAACCAGCCTATTGGCTATCCCAGTCCAAACAGAAAAACCAAGCTCTACAAAACTGGAATCTCCTATTACGTGTTGTCATAGGCCATCTTTCTTACCTCTACATGTAGACCAAAATTTAATCTAAAGAAATATTTTGCTTAAAGAGACTGGAAATATCCAACATCTGAGAAGGGCACAGTGAGCAGTGGTTTCAAACATCACATAAATGTGTGACCACAGGGGTGGGACCCTTACATAGCACAAAGCTGAGGGACAGGAGAGGGAACCAGTCAAGGGATGTCACACAAAGAACAGAGCCAAGAGCCTTGCTTTCCCCCAACTCTGGCTACTTCACATCATTGCAGTCTGACAAGGACTCTGTTCACCATCCGTGGCCCACCCAGACCAATACTCTTTCTAAATTAAGGGCATGGTTCCTGCTAGGATAAAAGTCACAGGAAGCACCAGGCTGAGTGCCTTGAAGCAGGCGGAGTCTCCAGGGTCAACAGTGAATCAGTTACTCTGATCTTCGTGGTTTCAGTGTAAGGGGTGGAGGAAGTGAGACGTGCTGAAGCTTCCACTTGCATCCAATTTCTGGGGGAAGGGGAAGGGATTGTGGACTGGACAAGAAAGACTCATGCTTTGATTAAAGTTCAACTACAAATAGCATCAATAGCAGAGTCTCCTAGTAGCTTGTTAGACCTTCAGATGATTTGTTCTGAAGATTTCCTTTTAGAATTGGTGAATTCTCTGTTGTGTTAACCTGGAGAATGGCAGCCAAGAAAAACTCCACTGAAAAGAGATCTGTTGTAGATGAGCATTGATTTTTCCCCAAATCAAGTTACCACATGAGTTACCCACATGGGTTAGAGTTTGTCTTTTCCAATATTGTATGAAAATGTTTTACCTTGAGTAATATACTATAAATATTCCCCTCCCTTTTGTAACATTTTTTTAGGGTATTGAGATAAGAAAGAGAAGGGAAATTAAGAATCATTTTACTTAACCTGAATTGATGTATATATAATTTTCTAGGCTTTCTTATGATGTTAAAGACAACAAGAAGAGGCAAACTTATAATGGTACCTTATCTCTACCCTGTCTCCCTTGAAAAATGTCATTAAATTGCATTTGATATTGTTTCCTTGAACCCTTTGGAGTTGTTTTTTGTTGTTGTTGTCGGGCTTTTTCCTCCCCACAGGCTATTTTGCAACATGAGGGAATAGAAATGATAGACTACAAGGGAAAGTGCAATTATCAGAAATTCGCCAGCTGCCACATTTTGACTTATGTTTCATTATCTTCCTCCTCTTTTCATTTTTGCCTCTATTTTAAAGTCATAATTGGATGTAAGGAAGAAAGTGCTACTGGAGGTAAATAAAAACCCTGGCAACTAATTTGTCCCCAGTACTATTTCAGCATATGGTGCTACCCTGAGAAGAGAGACCAAAGCCTCTCTCACTGGATTGCAAAGAAAGAGACAGGCCTTCACCCCCCTTCCTCCCAGTGCCCCTTATCTCAGCTCTCCTCAGCCTCCTCCTGACAACAGTGTCCCTGAAATTTACTTCTGGACCTATCAGATCAGTTGTCAAAGGAGCTTTCATGGTTTGATTCTTTAATTTCAGGCCACTGTTAGTTACTCACAAAATCAGGATTGAGCAAGAGTTCTAATCCTATTGCCTGTCAATTCATTTTAACCTCTCTCTTCTTGCCTGCCTCCTTATTCCCAGAACCTGTTTCCTGCTCTCACAAAGGTTTATAGAAAGTGCCTTGAATTGATCTGAGTGATCAAAACTGACCGCACGGCCAGCATGAATATTCATGGGCCAGGTTACTTTTCAGTTAGTTGTCATCTCTTGGGACAATTTTGCACCCCACAGTGTCCCAGATATTTACCTTTTCCCTCATAATCCCCTCAAAGATGCACAGTAAGTTTGCTGAGTGCTAGAGAGAGACTTAGCTGAAAGAAGGGAGAAACTGACCCTCCTGAAATCCAGCAGGGGAGGGAGGCCCACCCCCGAACCTACTCGGGGATCTAGGATTTTAGTTCCCAAACTTTAGTGTGCTTAAGAATTATCAAGAGAACTTGATTTCTGGGCCCCAGCACCAGAGAGTCTGATTCAGGAAGTCCAAACTGGAACCCAGGATTCTGATTTTTAACACTCTCCCCCACGAGATTCTGTTGGGAGTATTTAGCTGACCATTAGATTCTCAAATCCACAGCTGAGCACACTGGTGAGAAAAGGAGCCACAGAAAACAAAGGAGCAGATAAAGTCACCTGAAGACAGGTGGTCCCTCTGCAAGAGGGAGGAAGGCAGGAAAGGAGGTGATGGGAAGTGGCCATAGTTACATTCTGATGGAAAGGCGGGAAGCACTTAAATGGAGGCCAAAAGGAATAGCAGAGGGGAATTGGGTAGCAGTTCTCTGTAACCAGAGAGTAGAGGAAACTCTATTCTTCTGTCATAGGCAGGATGCCAGAGCTCATCAGGCAAGACCCATGAGCAGGGCTGGCTGACAGAGGCCAGCATGGAAGGGCCCCCAGTGCTGAGTGTCACAGAGTGACAATCCCCGCAGTCTGGTGCTGATGAAGGGACTGTGTAAATCTTCCCCGTGAGCACAGAAGGGGCTCATCCTGTAAATCCCTGCCAGGTCAGGATGATAATTCATGTTTAAATCTCTGCCCCCAGCCCCGACAGCAAGTTACCTAGCAAATCCCCAGGGAGGCATTTATTTATCCTGCAAATCTCCCTGGGATGCCTAAGCAGGGGTCACCATTTCAGGGCCCTCAGTGGGCAACGTGAATTATCAGGCCACTTTCTGAGACAGCTCAGAGTTAAGCCCCATGTAAGCCTTGTCTATGGGGTGAGAGAGAGGGAAATTGCTGAACTAGTTCCTTATTAGCCTAGAGGTAGACAAGATATACTCTGCACACCCTCTGCAAGGGGGCCGATAGGAAAAGCATCTATAAGGATCAAAGTTGGGGGCTTGGATTACCACCCAGCCAGGAGGTAATTGAATCTTCCATGCTCTCTGCCTCTTCTGGGGTTCTAACTCAAATTTCATTAATACACAGGAGACAGACATTTCTTGCTTTTGAGATCTGACTTTACAGACAATTCTGGGAATTACAGATTTAAAAAATAAAACACAATCAAACAAGACATCAAGCATCCCAATACATCGAAGTGCTTCTAGGTGGTTCAAAAGGTCCTGCTTCCTGCAAACAATGACCAAGGGTCAAGGCGGGTGGGTAAAACCCAGGACAGTCTCCTGAATGCCTGTGTCCACTCCTAAGCATCTAGCTCTGCTCCTCTACCATCCCAGGAAAGGTGCTCTGTAGAAAAGGAGAGTTAGAAAAACCATTCTCATGGGGCTGGTTTAGGGAAGTGGCCACACCCTGAGGGTGAGGCTCCGTTGGGGAAGGGGCTCTAGAGGGGAGGGCAGAGAATAGGCCTGCTTAATAAACTACAAGGCTCCCAGTTAAATTTGGATTTCAGATAAACAACAACAATAAAAATTTTAGTGTAAGTATATCTTGTGCAATATTTGGGACATAGTTATACTAAAATAGTATTCATTGTTTATCTGAAATTCAAATTTAACCGAGTGTCCTGTGTTTTTATTTGCTAAATCTGGCAAACCTAGGAGGAAGGAATCCATCAAGTGCATTCATTTTATTGTGGGTACAGGTTGCTATTCGTCGCAAGCACTCAGGATGGGAGTCCTCCCACCCCCCACCCCCTAACCCCCTACCCCCCCGACCTCCTCCACACCCCACACCCCCTAACCCACCTACTACCCTTGCTAACTTTGCTGCTAATCTGGGGGGCCAAGTATGTGGCCAATTCCTTCTGGCTACAGGGCTGGTACAGCCTTTTCCCCTAGGCCCTGCCACCACATCCATGGTGGGCCTGTTTTCTGGTTGGAAACTGGTGGGCTGGAACTTGCCTCTGCTTCTTAATAAGACCAGAATGTCTTGAGATCTCAGAGTCTCAGTGACATTTGGGCAGAGGGAAGCCATGGCAATTTAGAAATAGCCCCAAGTCTTTGCGCACCATTAAGAAGAGCATTTCAAGACAGAATGTATGGGTGCCTTTAGCCTGAGCAACAAAATATTATTGAATCCCTACCGTATGTTGGACTTGCTAGAGGATACAAGAGGAGGAGAAGATCTGGCCCTTGCCCTCAAAGAACATCTCAGCGTATTCAAGGATACAAAATAAATGCACTTAAACATGCATCGAGCCACTGTCAAGTGGCCCTGCAGTTCCCAAGCAGCAGCCCAGTAGCAGGCGTTGGATTGGTTTGCACGCATCCACAGATTTGGCCATTAAGGAGACAATGAGCACAAATGGATTTAGACCATTTATTATTTACAGCAATAAGAACATTTTGGTCCGGGTTCCCTGAGCCCCAATTCCAATAGGACAATGCAACGAGGGCTGGGTATTCCTGCACACAGAGTGGGGGTGCATTCCAGGAAAGGAACCCTGAGACCAGGAGACTCTGATCTTACATGGGGTTGCTAGCAAAGCTGCCCATCCTCCCCTCTGGAGAGAGAGATTATTTTTATTCCCCTGGAATGTAAGCAAATCTGTTTGAGGAGGGAATACCTCTATCTTTACTATCCAGGAAGATAAATAATGTCTCCATGCTTACATTAACATTCCTTTTAAAAGATAGCCCCAGGGCAAATTGGCTCTTCACGCCTAGATGTGTAGAAACGTGACAGATTCAAAGACAATTGTCTCCCAACAGCTACACACAGCCTTACATGAGGAAGAGTTAATGAAACGATTAAGATTTTAACTGGCATGGTTTGAGGAAGAGTTTGATGGCTGCTAATATGGTTAAAGAATGCTCCATGGATGAAGAAGTATGTGAAGTCTTCCCTAAAGAACTTGTAAATAATGTCCAAGACTACCAGCCAATTTTATCCGGTAAAACAGGGGATAAACAGAAAATAAATATTTTAGGTTTTGCAGACCATATGCCCTCTATGACAACTATTCAGTTCTGCCATTGAAGGGTGAAAGCAGCCATTGACAATCCGTAAACGAGTGAGTACGGCTGTGTTCCAATAAAACATTTTTTTGTTTTGTTTTTGGTGAGGAAGATGGGCTCTGAGCTAACATCTATGCCAATCTTCCTCTACTTTTTGTATGCGGGACGCCACCACAGCATGGCTTGATGAGCAGTGTGTAGGTCCGCACCCGGGATCTGAACCTGCGAACCCTGGGCTGCCGAAACGGAGCATGCAAACTTTACTATGCTACAGGGCCAGCCCCCCGATAAAACTTTATTTACAAAAACGGCAGCAGACTGGATTTGTCCCACAGGCTATAGTTCGTCAACTCCTGCACTAGAACACACAACAATTAACATTCAAACAGATGCAATGGGACAATCAATTGTTGGAAAAGGTAGGAGGGATTCATTCAAGAGGAAGAGAGTTGGAAGAAGAAGAACCCAATAATGAAAAGAGTAATAGAGGAAATATGTACACTAGGTAATTCCTAGAGTCCTTTATCATTCTGAAATTCCATACTTGTTTAGGGATTCGGTAGAGTAACCATAACTTATCTAGGCATTTTGAGCTTTCTCCCAAATATAAGAATGAAGTTAGAGTCCTGTTGGAATCTTAACCTATGTATTCCTCTCTGAGATTCTAGAAGAACTAGAAGATTCTAGAAGAGCTAAATGATTCTAGAGGGCCACAGAGAGCCTTACTCATATGATATCTCCTAGGTTCCCTGAAATAAATGATGAAGGGGACTTTAAATCTGATGGTCAGTGACTTGTCCCTACCACCGGGATTAAGGCTTCATTACATGAGGGGGAGTGCATCGATGGAGAATTCTGCAAGTAACTTCCCTGAGGCAGAAGACAGCCAAAATACGAGGGTTCTGTCTTGGGAAATCCAGTCTGTCATAAGAGATAAAGACTTTGGAATATGATAGTGTGTGGTGCTGCTCAAATATCCTTTTTCCCTAGTGTGTTAAGATGTCCCTGGGATTTGTTTTAGTTAGGTGTGGTAAGACAACAGACATGAAGACAACTGCCTTTGAAAGCAAAGTTTATTAGTTACAATTCCCAGGGCAGGGGGGAGAGGGGATACACCATGCCACACAGGGCCACACAAGGAAGCACTGGCGTCAATCAGGAGGCAGAAGGAACGAAGGGAAAGCATCGTGGGCAAAAGCTTTTACTGTGGTTTTCGCAGGAAGGAATGAGCGAGGCAGAGTAAACACAGGTTTAGGACTGGGTATTTGAATCACTTCTGGCTCCAGGCTACAATGATGGTCTCTAATTTTTCCTGTATTCGGCCCTGGGGTGATTTAGGGCAGGGGACAGTGTTCCACTGTAGGAGTCTGATAGAAGGGGAAGGAGGGGTGGGGTATGGATTCAGGGTTGGTTGGTTTGCATACCGAGGGCATGCTCACAGGCAAGTTGTTTGTTATCTCTAGGAATTCACTAACCTTGGAAGGGGCAGTCCTTCCCCAGTTCCTCTAGGCCCCAAGATGTAAAAGCATCACAAAACATAGAAAATAAAACACATGATTAATACACCCAGCCCCTGGAAAATTTTCTTCTACATGTCTGGACAGAAGAAACCATAGCCTAAAAGAGTTTTGATCTCTTGGAGAAGGTCATATGGGCTGAAAGAGCTGTGATCTTTGTGGAAAATTCTACCTTCGCACTTGGGTGGCTACTGCAGAAGCCGTGGCGTGAGGCCCAGACTGAGGCAGTGGGAGCAGCAGAGCTTAGAGAGAGACAACAGCCTTTCAAGAGGACTGTAGTTCGTAACAAAAAGTTGTTCAGCCTGTGTGAATTTGCCCTCTGGAGTTGTGCAGTGCACAATCTGCACAGCTGTACACAGGGGCCCTGAGTGTGAACCACCCAGGACACACAGGAAAGGGGGAGTATACCAGTCAAGATTTTTAGTTATGGACAATAAAATCTACTTTAGCTAGTTTAAGTAGAAAATATATTACGAAGTTCACAGGAGGGCCAGAGAGAGTCACACAGCCAGGGACAGAGCAGCCAGAGAAAACACCTAGCTACGTCACAGAACTCTTCTAGAAGAAAACCACTCCTGTTGCCTTCTGCTGCTCGACACCTTGATGCTAGGGCCCGGACATTAGGGTCAGAAACTGCTACAGCTGCCCCAGAAGAGGGAAGGGTAGCCGAACATGCCACGCCAAAATATGACTTTAGGAGATCAGGACATGCCACCCCAAAATACATTGCTTTGGTAAATTGATTGTTTTGAGCTGTAGGCACTTAAAGAACAGTAAATGCAGGGAGAGGCTTTCTGTGCACTCCCCTTATCTGCCTAAAGACAGATCCTCCAAAAGGAACTCAGTTGTCACAGATCCCCTCTGGGGGAGTTTCATCAACCAGGGAGATGGACTCTCGTCACAGGACAGGAGACTACAAGTCGACACCACACTCAGACAAACTGTCACAAACTATCAGACCTCCCATCTATTCTTCTAAGAGCCCACTCATTTTTCCTAAAAATCATTTACTCTCCCCTAAAAGGCCTACATCCTCTTCCCCTTTTCCTATTAAGATGGTATTTAAGCCTGAATTCTGAAGCCACCTCTTGGGGTTACTCATTTTTCCTGGGTGTCTCCCATATATATGTGAGGTATACATGTTAATAAACTCCTGTTTGTTTTTCTCTTGTTAATCTGTGTTTTATTACAGGGACCTCAGCTAACAACTCAGAGGGGGAGAGGGAAAACTATTTTTCCTCCCCTCCAAGAGCCAGATGTCCTTGCCACCACGCTTACCAGAAAATCAAACCCCTAAATCATGTGAGGAATCCTAAAGACCAGGGAAACTGGGAAGGATAGGTCTTAGCTTTCAGGCTCTTTGCTCAGGAAGGCAAACTGAAAAGAATTGGAATCTGCAATAAGCGAACCAACTTTTGCTGTCTGTCACAGTAAAGAATGAGAGACTCAGAGTTCCAGGAACAAAACTGGGGATGAGAAGCACCTACCACTGGGATTACCATCTGAGTTCTGGACCATCCCCATGCTGGTGTGGGCTGGAGAACAAAGGGTGAATAATTTTAAGTAAGAAGCACCAAGCCCTTTAAGTAGACTGCATTTTGCCAATAGACCTATTCCTGAAACAATGAACTAAATCACATGCTAAGTGCCACATATAATATTTATCACTGAAAGAATCCCATTGTGGATCCTTTTGCAAAGTGAATAACCGTCCTTCTATATTTCTTTCACGTGAAACTGGATTTAATATATTGAGCTTTCTTGAATCAAGGTATACCATCCCCTTGGAGCCTTTAAAAGAACAGAACATCACAAATCTCATGAAAGGAGGCCATAAAAAGTCACAGTTTTGACATAACAGGCATGACATAACTGCAAATGGAAACTGGCAACTGTCAGTGCCATCGTTAAGCTCCCTGCCTTCCAAATTAAGAGCTGGAACTCATCAGCTTGGACATGGAGGGAAGGATCTGTGTGACCCTAACACCTGGCTGTATCCACTTAGTGGCTGAAGTCCTCTGAGTATCAACTGGAATGTAGCTCATGGGCCCCACACCCACATGTGGGCTATAAATACTCACCGAGGTGCTGCACGGGAGGCACAGGTACTTAATGCTCTCATAAAACGCAGCTCACAGATGGTAATTAACACCTCATACTGTCCCCACTGTGCAAAGCAGAATTGCTACGGTGGCAGCAACTCTGATTTCTGATTTCTTATTTTTAATTTTTGCCCAGAGAGCTGGAGGCCAAAAGCTGCACATTATGAAAGATTTCTCTGCCAGCTCACTCAAGTCTCAGCTCATAATGGAGATTGGTTCTTGTTAATAGATTCATGTACTCGTTCCCCAGTGCCTTGTCAAATAATAGCAGTCAAAGCAATAAGAGAGGAGTCCACACTCACACACATCTCACAAGTGCAACAGTAAGGAGGAGGTTTGTTTATTACCCCGTCTGGAGCAGAATCAAATTATTTGTGGACCATTTAGATGCAAATGTGTCATTCATTTAGCAAACATGCTGCATATGCAGACAATTTAGCCAAACAATGGATCTATAAGGACATCCCCACTAATGTTCACATATCAACTGTGCCTTTTCAAAGGGGATTTGGATTTTCTCTGAATTGATCAAACTTGACAAGTAATTTCTACCTAATGTTCAGGCTAGCCTCTTCTCTCTTCACCATTTGCAGGTGAGAAATCCTATTTTCTCCTGGTGACGAGGTAATACAAAAGGCTACAGAGGCAGGTTAAGGAAGAGAAGGAGATTTTGTGCCCACGACTGTGTCGCCATAGAAAATAAAACCATTCTGAAGGATCTATTTTGTTTGGTTGCTTTGCAATGACAAAACATTTCCATTCCACACATGCCCCATCCCCCAACCCATTTATGCTTCCTGAGCTGCTGCAGGAGAGGAAGCTGTGAAGAAATCTAAGCCATCTTTGTACAAAGAGAGAGAGCGTTCTCGCACACCCACTCTGAAGAATGTCTCATCCCTGCCCGGGAATTGTAAAAGAGCCACTGCTGTTCCAACAACTCTCAGAATCAATGAAAACCATATTAGGGAAAAAGACACCAAATTTGAAAACTCGCCCCATCCTGGAGTTTATTATCAAAATGTCAGCTTGATTCAGTTGTATTAAACAATTGGGTGAATGGGAGAAAGGTAGGTAATAAGCCAGCAGGTCAGAGATGTAAAACAGAATTAGATGAATGTTTCTACCGCAGGCTTAGAGGGAGGGGCTGTGCTGCCTTTGAGTGAGCTTCGAAGATCAGCCTCTAAGGATTCTAATCTCATGACTAAAATCTACGTGGTGGTCTGTACTGGTGCAATGTGGGTGACTTTTTTTTAAAAAAATCACATTTTTCTTTGTCCATTCCAAATGGAGAAATACCTGTGATCTGCCCACTGTCTCCTCAAGGAGCCTTAGCCCAACAGAAGCCTCCGCCGATGCCAGCAGATTCTTTGGCCTGGTCATTGGAAAACAACAATTAAATTGCCAACCTGTCCTCTAACTAGGTTACCTCCTGTTTTACTGGAAAGCCAGACAATGCCTAGATTCAACGGACAATGATAAAGCGGCAATGATGCGACTAGGAACACTGGGCTAGATGTCTTTTAAATTTCTTAGGGAAAAAAAAAATTCTTGCTATTGTTTTTGTTAATTTAACAAATTTTATAAAACGTTGGCTAGGGTATAATTCTCTAAGTTCTAAATACAACTCACGCCAAATGAATTGTAATTCGCCCTCATCTATCCCTACCTGTACTTCTCCATCCACCTCTACACACACACACACACACACACCCCCTGTATCCACACTCACTTCCCACTCCCTGCTCTTTGCAACAATCCAGACTCTTAAACCTGCTGCTTCTACTTCATTAACCTCTAATGCCTTCCTTTTCTGTGTTCCAGCTTCATCCATCACAACTCCCTACCTCGGCTCTCTCACGTCACAAGCTACCACCTTCTTGCCAAATTCAGTGGCCTCTTCTCAGCTTTGTTTCACTCAAACTCTCTGCCACACTTGGTGTTGTGGATGCTCACGGATTTCTAGGAAATTCCCGAGCACTACACAGAGAGTTCCACTAGGTACCTCAAACTCAGTTTACCCAAGGTCAACATTGACCTGCATCCTCTACCTACATGGGGGCACCTCCAACAAACCTTCCATTCTTCTTGAGTTCCCAGCACTCTCCTCTCAGTCACCTGGACTAGAAACCCCAGAGGCATCTTAAACCCTCCCCTTTTCCTCACCTGGCTTTTCCAGTCTACCTTGGCATCCTCCTAAGTCTTCTCCTACATCATTGGTTCTCCAAGACTTGTCCTGCATTTCAGAAAATCACATCACAAATGGCAGTATCACTCAAGGTATTCAAATTACCCCATAAACTACTCCACATTATATTACATTGTATTTGCAAGTTGTCACCTTCACAGTGATCTTAGTGTGGCTGAAAATATCTGACTGCTTCATGTTGAAATGCATGTTATTTGATTGTAAGTGACTTTCTTTATGTTTCTCCTTTATATAACACTTAGTGTATTATAATTTGTAAAATTACGAGAGCAGGTTGATTGTATTATTTATGAACGTCATTTCAGATGGGGTTGATAAATACTGCTCTCTCTTAGAGCCTGTATTTAATCTTTCCTTCCCAGGCCCACTGCTTCTTTCCAAATTCTTATCTAGATGCTAAAATTATCATGCGACCCCTACCTCATTGTCTGTATCTCCAGCTTCTTGCCTCTCCAGTCCTCCTTTTGCACTGCCAGAAAGATGATCATCATATAGCACACATCAGACCATGTCACTCTCCTCCTTCAAAGTCTTCAATGGCTCCCTACTGTCTCGAGAGGCACTTCTAACTTTTGAACATGGCATGTAAAGCCATCGTGATGGGGTCACTACTACCCTTCAAGCTGTGTCCCTCCACATGTCCCACCAAACACTCTATGCTTCAGTAACTGGGGTGCATTTACTCCTGGAGACCTTTGTTTATGTTGTTCTCTTTCTCTCCTATCAAGACAATAGTGGCCTCCAAGCTTCAGTACAAGGGTCACTCCTCAGGAAACTCTTCCTGCCCCAGATCCCTCACTCCTCCTGAGTGCTTGACTTAAGCCCCTTAGAGCAGCCAGTTCATCCCTCCTTATACTGCAGTTTATTGTTCACATACATCTCCCCTAATGTGTGTGTCCCCTGAGCCAGGACACTTTCATTTATCTTGCATCCCCCTAGCACTTTGACATAGCGTGTGCCCAAGAAACACTTATTGAGTTCAGTTGAAAGAGCAAATCTTGCTAGAGCTCGAAGTATTTCTGGAGAAAGATCAGTTGGGTGAGACTGAGGGGAGAGAAGTTCTCATAGCCCTATTAACCAAGCTAAATTCAGTGCTTAGAGCTCTGCCAGGAAGGGCCTCAGAAACTTCCATCCTGTTATTTTAATTGAAATTAAAAGCACACATCAATAAAACAATGAGGAGTAAATGCAGCATTTTCTTAAAAGCCCATACTGCAATGCCATTTCGACTTCCAGAACTCTGCTCCATAGCAACCCTACCACCATCACTGTTTCTGCCAGGAAGTGCCTCCCAGTGGTACTGCTGAAGTCAGGGTGACTCTACTGCCAATGTTCTTCTGGCTAAGAGTGGGACCCCCACTACTCATTAGCGGTTTGGGCCAGGGGCACCCCCGGGGGGAAACGCTCCCTGCAGTCGGGTCTAGCCAACAGTGATGCATAAGCGTCTGCAGTGCCCAGTGCGTGGCACTGCCATTCACCACTTTGTAGGCCTCCACGGTCACCTAACCCCAGTCCGGATCCTTCCCAGGGCACAGCCTCCTTTCCCTTCTGTCTCTGTTGGCTCTGTCCACCTGGCCCACTTTGATCCTGCTTTCTCTATCATCCTCATTTCACCCATCTTCCTCTCACTCTCTGTTCTCCTGCAGCTCTGACCATCTTTAAGGCCCTGGGACTTGCACGGCACCCTCTCTCTTCAGGGTCTTCATGCTGTTGCCTCTGCCTGCAATGCTCTCCCTCCTGCCCACTCACCTCCATTTACCTGGATAATTCCCACTTTTCCTCATGCCTCAGGGAGGCCTTTCCAGACACCTCCGAGTCTAAGGCTCAGGCTAAGCTAAACCCCTCTGCTGCGAGCTCCCTGCATCCTGTATCTCCGTAACTCTCATCACACTTGTAGTATAGTAGTCCCCCCTTATCCATGGTTTCATTTTCCACAGTTTCACTTACTAGCGATCAACCAGGGTCCAAAAACATTAAATGAAAAATTCCAGAAATAAACGATTCATAAGTTTTAAATTACCTGCTGTTCTGAGTAATACGATGAAATCTCATGCTGTCCTGATCCAACCCACTGCCTCCTGCTCCAGAATTGAATCATCCCTTTGTCCAGCATTTCCATACTGTATCTTCTACCTGCCTGTTAGTCACTTAGTAGCCTCTTGGTTATCAGATCGACTGTAGCAGTATCACAGTGCTTGTGTTCAAGTAACCCTTATTTTATTTAATAATAGCCCCAAAGCATAAGAGTAGTGACGCTGGCAATTCAGATATACCAAAGAGAAGCCTTAAAGTGCTTCTGTTAAGTTAAAAGGTGAAAGTTCTCAACTAATAAGGAAAGAAAAAAAATTGTGTGCTGAGGTTGCTGAGATCTATGGTAACTGTTATTACAGTATATTTTTTCTGTTATAATTGTTCTATTTTATTATTAGCTATTATTGTTAACCTCTTACTGTGCCTAATTTATAAATTAAACTGTATCATAGGTATGTATGTATAGGAAAAAACATAGTATGTATAGGGTTCAGTACTATCTGTTTCAGGCATAGTTTCAGGCATCCACTGGGAATCTTGGAATGTATCCCAGGTGGATAAGGGGGGACTACTGTGTCTTGTTTTGTGTTTGTCTTCCGAGATCTGTGTCTGTTCAACGTAGCGACCCCAGGGCCCAACACAGGGTCTGGCACACAACAGAAAATCAATAACTATTTGCTGAATTGAAATGAGTTGCCTGACTGGGTGGGTCTGCATATTTCATGTGAACGTCTACCACATGCCAGCCATTGTTCCCAAAGGGTTGGAGAACAGCCCAGAACAAGGCAGGCAGAATCTCTGTTGTTACGGGTCTTACATTACAATGGGAGGAGATAGCTTAAAAAAAGACAAAAACAGATGGAAAAAGGAATATGATTACATCCAATAGTGATGTTTTTGATAAGGTTAACATCCTCTTTCTCCATTAACCTGTTTAGGTTGCCAAAGTTACATAAGATCCAACTTCCTTGAAGCCTATGATCACCAAATATTTTTTTTATCAGGGCCATCAAGTGATTCTGACTCTTGGCGACCCTGTGGACAGCAGAGCGGAACCCTGCCCGGTCTTTTTGCGCCATCCTCTCACCTTCCAGCAATGTATCAGACAGCGCTCTGCTGCTAGTCATAGGGATTTCATGGCCAATTTTTTCAGAAGTGGGTGGCCAGGTCCTTCTTCTTAGTCTGTCTAGTCTGGAAGCTCTGCTGAAACCTGCCCACCATGTCATCACCCAATACCTGAACAAAATTAGGGTGATGTTAGCAGGGAAGAAGCAAGACAGATGGCCTTTGGTGGACAGCCAGAGTGTCTGCCACCTTCCCCCATGCTGGACTCCTCTCTCCTGTCATCTTTGTCTATATCACAGCTCCATCTCAGGTCCTCTTCGATTCCAGTTATTCACAAATGACTGTTTCTATTTGTGAGCAGAAAGGCAGGGACATCACTTCAACCCTGCACACAGCCCAGCATATAGGAGGAACTCAATTAATATTTGCTGCTACTTTTGATAAAACTGAATTTGAAGGCTACTGTGCAAAAGGTTAAGTACAAAGAAATAGAGAGCACAAATACCAACCTGACTTTTGCAAACTCTGAAAAAATAATTCCACGTGATTCACCTTTTGGCCTTTCAGATAGTGTCTACTGGGTCCTTGACAGCAGATTCAGTGATTGGCTGGTGTGACATTGGTGCAATTCTGTTGTCACTCAGCTCTCCTAGCTCTTTGGTTTACTGTGTTTTCTCTCCATGCATAGACCCAAACCCACCACCTATGTTGATAATAACCTCCTCTGGGGCCTACCAAGGACATGTCCCCTACTCATGTGGGTTTGGGAATGCTGCAGTCACTGTGGAAGCTAGTGAATATGGCTCCACACAAGCTGTCACCATTCCTATATAAGTCAGAGCCTAGCCTGGGAGACTGGGGACATCCAGAATATGAGGCAAGGCAGGGTGGGCAACTTTTCAAGAATGTAACATCAAGTTGTCCTATTCCTCTGTCATGGGAGAGGGGGGACAACATAGAGAAAGGAGAGGGAGAAAGAGTGCCAGTTATTAACACTCAAAGGGGTAGGGGTGCAATGGGAGAGATGGGAGAGGTGGTGAATTGGGGAAAGAGAGAGAGAGGAGAGAATTAGACCAGATCAGTGCTTCTCAAGCTTTAGGGTACCCAGGAATCACCTGAGAATTTTGTAAAAATGCAGGTCCTGATTCCATAGGGCTGGATAGAGTCTCAGATTCTGCATTTCTGACAAGCGTCCAGGTGATACTGGTACTGCTGGGCCTCAGACCACACACTGTGTAATAAAGAATGAGATGATTTCTAAGGCTGCTTCCACACTGGGATTGAGCCTATGATTCCCTGAAGGATTAAAACTAGGGTGACCACACTGACTCGTGGGTGCTGGGAAGAGGAGTCTCTATTCACTATGGCCATATGCCCAGACAAAAGGGGAGATTCTGGTGCTAGATAAGGAGAGAACAGATTTAGGAGATAACCACCACCTCTGCCACACTAGCACTGAATCATTACTTACTGTGTGCTAAGCACTGGGCTTGGTACTTTATTTGCAAAGCATGACCTATAAAATGAGCTCTCTTATTATTCCCATTTTATAGGAAACTGAGGCTTACTTAGCAAGGCTTAAGTAATTTGCCCAAAGTCACCCAGCTTGAAAATGACCAAATTAGACTTTAACACAGTAGGGCTGAGCCCAGAGCCACAGTGTGTAATCACTTTGCCATGGCCACGTGACATGAATTTAAATGAGGACTCCATCTCCTCCTGGCTGTGTTCTTTTGAGCATACACTGAGTGCTTTATAACAGCATCTATTATTATTACCATAATTATTAAAATTATTGAGACCATGAGGAAATGCCTGTGGGATTTAGAAAGTGGGAGGAGAAAGACAGGATCATTGGGATGCTATGGAACCTCCTGGCCAGAATTAAACCTCTGCTCATGGAAAGCCCTGAACCGAGAAGTATAGCCCCCATTCTCTTGCCGGGAATCAGTCATTCCTCCTCTTGAAGCATCAGACACCCAATAGGGAAGCGCCACGTGGGGCAAAAATTGACCTCAACCTTAGAGCCATCATTTTCATCCCATGCATCTACAAGGGATGGGACACATTTCCTGTTGCAGAAAGAGGACCAGAAAGATATGACTGCTCAGCAGCTGGTCAGCTCATGCAGGACAACATGGGCAAGGCCTTGCATTGCAGGTAGCAGTGGATTAGAGAAGACCTTGCAAGTTGGCACAGGACCAGGAATAGGATGCGGAGAGTGAGGCATTCACTTTGGGAGCAAAATTTAAGGAGATGACAAAAATCGGTAATCAAGATAAATAATATTTTAAAGCAATATTTTTAAAAAAATCAAAATTGATGCCAAAAAAATTCATGATGAAAAAAATATCAGAATTGTAAATAAAAACCAGATCTGCCCCTGCACTTTGCACAGCCCTGAGAATGAGTTCCTCGTCCAGCCTGATTAGCTGGGCATGGACAAGAGACTCAGTCCCCAATATCCGGTGTAGGGACAAAAAGAGGAGGTATGGTTCCCACCCTTCAGGAGTTTGCAGGTTTACCCTGCTGAAATTAGGGAGTAGTCATAACAATGCAATTGCTTGCTGGGCCAAAGGGGGTTGGAGCAATATTTATGGAGGACAAAATGTCAATATTGGTCAAAACCCTTCAAAATTGCATTTTAACTCAGCAATTCCACTTCTGGGAATTTATCTTAGGGAAATAATAAGAGATATGTGCAAAGACATCATCGCTGCACAGTTTATACGAGAGAAATCTTATAAGCCACTTAAATGGCCAAAAATAAGGAATTGGTTTTAAAATAATAACAAGATATCCACTTAATAAAATACTATTTTGCCATTTAAAATGATGCTGTAGAAAAATTGTTAATGACCTGAGAAAAAGCTCATAGCACACTGTCAAGTGAAGAAGTAACTGAATATGTATATATGAAAACTGTCGCTAAAGAGCTAAAAACAATTACCTTTGGAGGCAGCAGAATATATGGTAGTTTATATTATATTCTGTATTATCAACATTTGCTAGAATGAATTGCTCTTATAATCATATCTTAGCATACTCTATTATTTTAAGAAGCAAGGGCCTATTTACAGACTAGAGCCCTGAGAGAAAGGAGATGCATGTAGAATTATGACCCTAGTAGTAGAAGAGCCAGTCAAGTGTGGTGGTCAAAGAGAGACGCGGGGAGAGCATTCCAGGGCAGGTGATGGGCACAGGCAGCAGAGGGGACGGCCAGGCTGGCTGGAGTAGGGGAGGTGCCCAGCTAGGTATGGTGGCCTCAATCATACTTGAGGCAGAGGGACAGCGACACACACAGCCAAGAGTGGAGGAAAGATTTGTTGGATTTGGAGCAGGAAATAGCTGACTACCTGGCTGCCAATTCCAGAAATCCTTGATAATCCTAGATCCTGTGCACAAAGGATCCAGTGACCTGTTCCATCAGAGATGGAAGGAGCCACAAGCATAATTCACAGGCCGTGATGAAAGTTCCAGCAGCATCTCTGATTAAAACTGCAAATCCACAACTCTCCATCTAATCCCGTGGTGAAAAGGGAAGATTAGCACAAATCGCAGCCCTGATAACTCCTCTATCCCTTTAAGTTGCATGTAAAATTTCAGGCATCTCCCTGGAGACCCCAAGCTGGGCCATTGCCATTGCTCTCCCACTAATTGGAAAACTATAATAGGAAAGTAAACATTGCCGATTCTGTAATAACCTGAATAATGGAGAAGCCTGCCTTGTGCTCCCTGATTACTCTATTCGTTTACTAAATATACTTGCATGGCTTGAAAATATGAATGATGGGGGCTATTGTAAGCCCTTGATGTCACTGTATTTTTCATTATATTAAAACAATAACATTGGTACTGGGGGAGATCATTTGATCCAGAAAACCTTCGGACTCCTGCAGGCTGGGATGGAGGCTTTGCAAATTTCAATGACTCCCTCTGGGGGCATAAAGACATGCAGCTTTCTTTGCCCACAACTGAATCATTAAACCACAGCGGGAGGAGGAGGCAGCATGAGCACAGGTTCACAGGTTCCTTTGTGAGCCTGTCGCTTCTTCCTCCTTTTTTGTTCCAAACCATTTCACATATGGCGTCTGCAGTGTCTTGGGAGGCTATGGCTGTGGGCAGAGAAGGCGAGGGGGAGTCCAAGGAGCAGGGAGGGGTTGGAGCACCTCCATGCAGGAATGGACGATGCCTCTCCTGCTCCCAACCTGGTCACAAGGTCCAGAGAGCTGTGCAGTGGCCGTAGCCTGCCTGCTGCACCTCGGGAAGACCCAGGCACCACCACCATGCCGTGGAAGAAACTGCATTTCCAGCCCTGGGTGGCCATTATCAAATGACAACTCAGGGACACAACGACCCCTAATGCAGAATCCACTGATTTCCTAACTGAAATCAGTTTTCCCAGAACTGTCTCTAAGGCTCTCCTGCATTTATTGCTGAGTTCTACAGAGTTAGTAAGGTGTAGGAATGCGACAGTGGTGTGCCAACTACTGTCAGTATGTTTACTCTAGTTCAGTCATTTTGCATTGCTTTTTCTTGCAATAACTGCACAAAAGTACTAAAACATTCCAGGGCTATTAAAATAGTGGGCAATATTAATGGAAATATAAGAGAGTGATATGCTTTTAAAAGTATCTGATTCAACACACTCAGGAAAGACATCAATGAAATTTTAATGAGAAGTCAGCTTGCAGTAATTTTACAAGTAATGATTATCTTCATTCCAAAAACTGTTTGAATAACTGTCCCCACAGTGACGCACATAGTTAGAGAGATAGGTGTTACTAAGAAAACCAGTCCACAAATAGGCCACGATGGTTATTTTTGCATAAGAGTGACAGAGGTGTTAACCATGAAGCTGTCTAAGCCTTGACACAAAGGAATACATTTTTTAATGGGTTCCTAATTTGAGATAAAATTACAGGCACCCTTTCAGGTGGAACAAATGAAGATGCCTCTGACAAACGCAAAGCAAATTTCCATGGCACGGGATATTGCAGGGATACCATGTTCCTTTACCCAGAATAGGCACTGGACAATGAGCCACACTTGAACTGCAGAGAGTGATCAGCCCCAGGAATAAACCAGGAGCCACCTGGCAAGGTGTACCTTAGCCTGCAAGTGAGAAGAGAGGCAATGCTGAAGGATGGAGTATAGCAGGAGAGGAGGAGGAAGGGGATGCTGCTGAACAAGTGGATGGCGGCCCTTGGCATTGCCCTTCATTTGGCCTAATCCCCAAGGCCATCCCATTTTGTAAAACCCTGCATATTGAGCCTGCACAAATTTTTTAGGAAGATGTTTTTCCAAATGTATGGCAATTCTCTTTCACATCTTGATAATAGCTAAGGCTTATTAGAGCAGTCTTTCTCAAGTTTTAATAAGCATCACCTGGGGACCTTGTTAAAATGCAGATTTTGATTTGGTCTGTCTGGGCTGTGGCCCAAGACGCCTGCATGACTAACAAGTTCATCAGTGATGTGGATGCTCCTGGTCCATGGACCACACTTTGAGGAGCGATGTTACAGTGTTACCTTAGCCAGGCACTGTTACAGGTGCTTTATGCATAGCATTTACCTACCATAACAAACCTCATAGGTAGGTACCATTATTTTTCTCTCCTTTTGTAAATAGACAAATTCAAGCACAGAATGATTATGTAACTTGCCTAGGGTCATAGAGCCAAAATAAGGAATAAAGGCAGGATTTGACCTCTGGCATTTGGGTGCCAAAGTCTGGGACTCTTTGACAGCTGACTTTTAAAAATCAGGCTTAATTCTTACAGATACAATTCCTTGTACACCCCACCCCACTACGAAGCCATAGGTACAAGTTCAGCTTTCTGCCTGTAGACGTTTCTTCAACACATTTGTTTGACAACATTTATTGAACAAGTGTTTTGAGTCAGGCCCTGGGCTAAGCTCTAAGTTGGTAGAAAGCAGGCCCCGCCTAAGGGAGCTGGGGAAGGCAGGTGGGAATTGGGACAAGTGAGCTGGAATGCAGAGTGGCCCACCCTGCGATCACAATATGCATCGCTATTCTTGCATTTCCAACAAGGACATAGCGAGGTTATTGTTTTCCTCTTCCTAAGGTGGAAGGGAAGGGAAGAAGAAGGAAACTAAGATTCCTTTCAAATGTCTAATACATGATAGGCTTTGTACCTACATTAACTCATTTAACCCTCACATCAACCTGAATTATAGGTGATATTTTCCCCACTTTAAAGCTGTATCAGATTCTGTCCAAGGTCACAGAGCTAGCCAAGTGGGAGCTGGCATTGAACTGACCTATAACTGACTCCAAAGTTAGTATTTTTCCCATACGCCATTGTTCTAGTTATGTGCTGCTACAGAACTACCCCAAAACTTAGTGGCATAAAACAACACCCATTTGATTGTGCTCAAGGATTCCATAGGTCAGGAATTCGGAAAGGGCATGGTTGTTCCACGACGTCGGGAGGACTCACTTCCAAGGGGGCTTCTTCACTCACAGATCTGGTGCCTGGGTCGGGAAGGCATAAGGATGAGTTTGTCCAGCTGGGACTGTCATTTGGAGTGCCTCCATGTGGCTTCTCCAGTACGGCAGTCTCGGGATAGTCAGACTCTTTACGATGACGTCTAATGACCTAACTTGGGAAGTCACAGAGCATTGCTTCACCTTTCCCTATTTGTACTCCGTGGTCACAGAGCCCCCCTAGATTCAAGGGAGGGGACACAGACCCTATCTCTCAATGGGAGATACGTCAAAGAACTGTGACCAGGTTTTAAAACCACCACAATCACTTTCACCCAGAGGAACCACCCTCCTATGTAGCCTTGCCTTTTGGAGCCACATGGAAGACTTTTAATAACTCAACCCATGAGGACATCAACCAGTACAATATGGGTCTATTGGACTCCACCCAAAAGGGTGAGTTACTGAGTGGCAATTACTGGCAGTTACTGAGAAGATGTCAATAGGGTGAGCTCACCTCTAATCCACCCTGTGCGAGCACTCTAAAGACCGTATTCATAGGGAATCACAGAATGGGCACTGACCCCAGATTCTCCCCCATTAACACTCAGCACTGCTGTTGAGTGATATTGCAGAGGATATTACCGATGAGCAGAAACAGCTTCTGATCTATTCACATCTTTCTGGGATCCGCCTCCTCACCACAGCAGCAGCAGCTCCTAGATCAGGTATGATGGGATAAAAGCTTTCACATCAGGCTCACATAAACCAAACCAAGAAGGCTTTGGTTTCCAAGGGATACTTACAGTGGGGACCCTTGGCCACCGATAAGGAGATTCTCTCAACCTCTATTTAGGATAGGGTCTCCTTCCACCCTCCTCGGAACTTCAGATCACAAACCCCATGACTTTGAAAGCCTGACAAGGAGTCAGATGTAGCCGTTCACCATTCACCATGGCTGACAGGTAAGAGCATAGATAATAATTGACGGAGAATTGATTAGGCAGGAAGCCATTTAATCAATCTGAGCAGGTGCTGCTGACTGCCCACACAGAGTTCAATCAGGAAGAAACAGCAGGTGAGAAATGCCTCCTTTACTCGTTCTCAAAATGTTAGTGTTTTTCCCTCCACTCGACGTGGATTTGTGTTGAGTTTGGCTTAACAACCTCAGTTCTAATATTTAGGGCCTCCAACAAAATGAAATCCTTCCTTGCTTCACAATTTACTGGATAGTCTAGGCTCTAGGAAAACATCAGTGAACAAAACAGGCAAAAATGCCTGCCCGGCTTTCATGCTGGTTGGGAAAAGATAAGACCAATAATCATAACAGACAAGTAATTTATACATTATGCTAAAATGTGGAAATGCTACGGGAAAATTGGGGCTGGCTAAGAAGATTATGTTTCCCGATGGGATGGTGAAATTTTAAATTGAGTGGGGAGGGAGGGAATCACTGTGAAGATGGTATTTGAGCAGAGACATGAAGAAAGCAAGGGAGTTATCCACGGGGCACATTAAGAAAAAAGGTATTTCAGGCAGAGAGAACAGTCACCTCCTGGGGGAGGGGGGAGGGGGCGCTTGGCATGATTGTGGAACAGCAAGGAGGCCAATGTCACTGGGGCAGATTGAGCAAGAAGGAGTTGCAAATAAGGTCACAGAGGTATGGAAGGGCCCAATTATGGATTTTGTCTTTTATGCTGGGAGAAATAGGAAGAGAAGGAATTATAAGGGTTTTTAGGAGCACGGTGGCATAATCTAACTTAAGTTTTTGGAGGATTACCCTGGCTGCTGTATTGAGAATAGACTAGAGGGGAACCAAAGAGAGCACCTATGAGGCCATTACAGAAGCACAGGAGAGAAGTCATGGTGTCCAAGACCAGGGTGGTCTCAGTGCAGGTGCTGAGATGAGATCAGATTCTGGATGTATTTTGAAGAAAGAGTGAACAGAATTTACTGCAGATGGGATGTGGGATGCAAGAAGAAGGGTGGCATAAAAGGTGACTCCAAAGTTTTAGACCCGAGCATCTGGAAGCATGGGGTTTCCATGACCCAAGCTGGGCAAGAATGTAAGTGAGAAGAATGGAGAGCAGAAGATGAGGAGTTCTGTTTGGGGTGTGTTGAGTTAGAGATGTCCACTAGACATCCAAAAGGAGGTGTCAAGGGGGTAGTTAGATGGTGTGAGCATTAACTTTTGGAGGAACCACCTGAGAAGCAGCCATTTCCGGTGTAATGCCTGGATGTTCGCAGGTGACTGCCAGCAGGAGCAGCTTTCCCTACAGATATGAAGGCATTGATCAAAATAAGATTGCAAGTCTAAGGTCAATCAATCAATCAGCACACGTTTTCTGGGCACCTGCCATGTGGCTGCACTGTTCTAGGCACATGAGAGATGGCGCAGGAGATTCTAACATGGATGCTTCCTTCAAGATGTCTTTAAACACTCAGCTGAACGGCCACTTGAGCTGCACCCAAATCAATGAATTCATAGATATCCATAAGAGCATAGATTATGTGCTGGGCACCGGAGGTAACGCACAGAAATGCTAAGACAGCCAAGAGAATCATCTATAGTCAGCAGGGAAAGACATAAGCCTGTGAAAATTTAAGGAGAAATCTATGAAAAGTCACAAAAAAGTCAATGAACTAATGTAAGATAAAAGTAGGAAAATTCCCAGCAAATGACCTCTTACTCAGGATGCTTATTGGGAATTTGAGCACAAAATTGGGAAAGTGGGTACCTGCCTGGATATCAGGAAGCTCTCTGCCCGTGGTCAGGGGAACACTCTACCTCCAGTTTTCATAAGGCTTCAGAGGTGTGAGGCTTCTCTTTGCTGATAATGGAGGTTAGGAATCATTTCATATGTGCACCCTAAGTCAATGGTTTTCAAATATCAATGTTTTGAGAACTTGTAAAAGTTCAGAGTCCTGGACCACATCTCCAGGGATTTTGATTCATTAGATTATTTTCAGGCAGGTGGTGCTTGGCTCTAATAACCCATCACTGCAGGCACAGATGGGAATGAGCAGGAAAGTTGCCAAGTCCCCCAAAATTAGATTTGGGGAGGGGGCAGTCCACAGAATTTAAGGGTTCTTTGCTTTGGTAGCGATCGCTGATTCTGGTTGATTTACTGATTTACTCATAACTCATAAGTCTCTATTTCGACCACATACTGTTGTCATACTTTTCCCTCTAATGAAAGAGAAAACAAGAAATATGGTTTAAATCCATTTTCTGGAAAATGCAGTGGAGTGTTTTCACCCAGCACTGCTTCATGTTTCTCTTCAATAATGAAGGAATAAAAGTAACCACTTTAGGGGCCGGCCCAGTGGCGCAAGCAGTTAAGTGCACGCACCCGCGCTGATGGCCTGGGATTGGCCAGTTCGGATCTCAGGCGTGCATGGATGCACTGCTTGGCAAGCCATGCTGTGGCTGCGTCCCATATAAAGTGGAGAAAGATGGGCACGGGTGTTAGCCCAGGGCCAGTCTTCCTCAGCAAAAAAAGAGGAGGATTGGCAGATGTTAGCACAGGGCTGATCTTCCTCAAAAAAATTTAAAAAGTAACCACTTTGGTTGGATTCTCTTCCCTTTCTGCTTTTGACGCATTTGGGTGCTGTAATTTTTAAAATCAGGCTGCTTACATTCAATAACATGACAATATCAGCCCCACCCCAGCCCTGGCTACTTTGACATCTCTCTCCTTGAAAGGTCTTTTTACTAGTGATCTCTATTTATTTATTGACCTCCTAAATATGAACCACAAGTTACAATATTTCAGCTATGATTCTTTGAAGGGGAGGTGGTGACAAGTTCACATACACATGTATCTCCTGGGCTCCAAGTATTGGACTAAGCAGAATCCTATGGGTTCACTGCCACAATAACCCTACTACGGTTCCTAACATGTCAGAATCAAAGACAAGGTCATGGCAGCCTAGTGCTTTCCTTTTTTTTATGTCAGTTTAGACACAAACAGAGACAAACTTCTTGAGCAGTTGTTCACTTGAGTTTTTTTAGTTTACAAAGGATGAAGGAACAGATCTGCCCAAAATTACAGGCTAACAAGTGGTGCCACTAAAATTTGAAGCGAGATCTGTATGACTCCAACATCAATTCCCTTTCCTCTTTTTCCTTGTGGAGAACACACCAAGATCAACCACGTTTGCAATTCAGCCTTTTCTTCACAATCAGTCAAACTGAGAAGTAGTGACAGGTCTCTCACCTCCTCTGCTCTAGCTCAATCCAGAATCAAATTTGATGGCAAATCCCTGTGTGCTGAGGAGCTGCATTTTACACACACCAGACAAAATTAAATGATTCTATTGCATGAGGGGTAGGGAGGAAGTGCCACAGAACCCCCTCTAATGAACATACAATCAGTGCATGGCACATCAAATGTTTATGAATATATTCTTATTTTTCACTCTTTGTAATCACAGTTTCGCTCAACCCTTTAAATCACCACGAATAAAAGCTGCCCTGAAGCCTTGCGTCGTGCCAAATTAACAGCCTCATGATTACAATCCTGGGACCTGACAGGCGGATTGGGGATGCAGGAAGGAGGGAAGCAGAGAAAAATGGATGAAGCAGTCACTGAAATCAGGAAAACAACTAGCTAAATTGAGTGCTTTCTAATCTAATACATTTAAGTCAGACTCAATAAAGTTTGGCACTGATCCCTGTTCACTGTGCTACCAAGAACTCAGCAGATTCTGATTAGTATATTGGGCACTTTCCAAAATCATCTTTCTCACAACTGTTCAGACTGAGCTACATGGAGGTCGTTAATGCTGTTTGCCAACTATTGCTTGTTCCCCAGCCCTTTGGGCACACGTTAGGATTGCACTTCCTGGTCTCCTGTGGTTGGGTGGGGCCATGAGACCAGTTTTGGCCCATGAATTATGTGTTTCTTCCAGGTAGAACCTATAATGGGAGATGCAAGAACTTCCAGGGCATTCTTTTCCTCTGGCATGGCAACCACCAACATCAAGATGGTGGCTGCTCTGTCATCATGGGTGCTTGAATGACTGCTACAAGTAGAGACCTCTTGGCAACCTTGGATAGGCATTTAACATGTGAGTATCTGTCTACATGCCCATGTATCATGCATGAAAAATAGACCTTTACCATTTTAAGCCACTGAGATTTGGGAGTTTTTATTATTGAACATACTCTAGCCTATCCTGATTAATTCAGCAACCAAGGTTTTGACCCAAGAACAAGAAAGGACACTGGGAGCTTTGAGATTACAGGAAGCCTCTGCTGGCATCACATTTGAGGAATTATGCATCCCTAAGACTTTTGGTGTTCCATGAGGACCTCTACTTCTGGAAAGCTGCAATATGAAGACCCTAAAACCCTGTTAAGGCTATTGTTGAGTTTAAGGACCCTCTCGTGATTCTCGAGAGTATGACTTTCAGTACTGATATATGCCACAACTCCCTATAGAGATACTCAGTAGGCATTGAGAAGTCTACAGTTTGCACTGGGAAGAAGTAACTAGCTGGAGCAAAGATAGCATTGTCCTTCCATCTGTGCTCTCCACTTTAACATGGCATTGGGATTATGAGCATGCGCTCTGGGCCTGCATACTTGGGTTCAAATCCCAGCTCCATCATTTACTAGCTGCATAACCTATGGGCAAATTGCTTAATCTCAGTTGTTTTCATCTCTGAAAAGGAAGTGATAATACTACCTATCTCATAGTGTTGTGGTAAAGAATTAACGAATAAGTATAAGTAAAGAGCTTGGAACAGAGCCTGGCACATAGTAAGTATCAGCTATTAATATTATTGATTTAGTGTTAATACTATAATTAATCCATTTTTTCCAGCCATCAGTGAGTATCCTTTTTTTTATTAGACATGTAAATCTGAGTAAGCACATAAAGAACTTTTCCTGGCTGTAAAAAATATTTCAAGTGAAAATGCAGATTTTAAATATATTTTAAAGGTGCTCTATGATTCACAAAGCCAATACTCACTATTTGCTATTGGCTATAGCTGGCTATTATTCTTGGCTCGAGACACCATCATTTTAAGAGGTCTCCTTGCTGCATTGTATTTGCAGTCCCCAATTCTGTAGGACATACTGAGATGTTCAGATCTTTTGAGATGGAGACAATTTTTAACTTCTGATTGGACTCAGTGCTCCATTTCATTCAATGACCATGGGTCTAAGAGCTGTAGGGAAACTCAAGGGACAACCAAATGGTGGGTTGACGTTTTCAGGTAACATTCAGTCCCACTCGACTTTCCAAGTATCTGTTGCCAAAGCACCTAATACACTTTGGAGGAACTCCCAGAGCTCCGCGTGCTCACGAACACCATGCACTTGAGAACATCAAGCTCCACTTGCTAGCCCTCCAGTTGCTCTCCGAGGTGCTAGGGACCTGCCACATGGACTCAAAATGTGGAGCACTGGCAGCCCCATCTGTGGTGGGAAGTTTTAGCAGAAAATCATCACTGCATCCCCTGTCCCACTCAACTTTTCTGGTACTGGTCTCTAGCCCAAATGTGAGTCTGCTCCATGAGTTACAGTGAAAAAGGAAGAAAATAAATTAACCCTTATTTCATCCCTGGAAAGTTTAGGACAGTTCTGTTTACTTATTTATTTTTTAAATCAGATTGATTGAGGTAAAATTTATATCCAGTAGCATTTACCCTTTTTAGGTATACACAGCTTTCTTGTTTTTAATACGTAGACTCAGAGACTTCTTCTCCAGGAGTCCTCATGAGAATGTCAGGGAATCCACTCAGGGCCACAAATACAGCTCAGATCTCTGACTTCTGTACTTGCATTTTCCCCCTTGAAGCCCCCAAACAAGCGATAAAAACCACTTTTGAACACTTACAAGAGCATATAAGCTCCGTTTTTCTATTAGGCCCTGAGAGATGGAAATGGTAACTTTCAACTCAGCAGTCATATATATACAGGCATACCACAGAGATACTGTCGGTTCAGTTCCAGACCACTTCAATAAAGCTAATATCACAATAAAGCAAGTTACACAAATTTTTTGGTTTTCCAGTGCATAGAAAAGTTATGTTTATACTGTACTGTAGTGTATTAAGTGTTCAATAGCATTATGTCTAAAAACATAATGTACATACCTTAATTAAAAAATACTTTATTGCTAAAAAATGCTAACCATCATCTGAGCCTTCAGCAAGTCATAATCTTTTTGCTGGTGGAGGGTTTTATAAAAACACAATATCTGTGAAGCACAATAAAGCAAAGCACAATAAAATGAGGTATGCCTGTATGTATTAATAATGCCTTTTTATTTTCTATATTTCTGATGCTTTGACATCTGGGGCCTTGCTGAGCCTGGAAGGACTGCCTCTCCCAGGGCTAGTCAATTCCTAGAGATAGTAAATGGCTTGCTTTCAAGGGTGCCTTTTATGTGCAAACTAACCAATCCAAAGCCCATACCCCCCCCCACCTCCTCTACTGTGATCTCACACACCGAGCCACTATTCCCCTGTCCTAATAACCCCAGTGCCAGGTACCAGACAACTGGGATAGCACCTGTACCCCAGAGCCTGCTGAAATTATTTAAAGTAGCCAATCCTAGGCTATTTTACTTACCCTGCCTTGTCTTGCATTTCCTGCAGAAACTATGTTAAAGGCTCTTGTCCACATTTTCTCTTTGCTCCCTCTGCCTCCTGACCGACACTGGCACTTTTCCATGTGGCCCTGCATGGCCTGGCAGGCCCCCTCCTCTTGGGAGCTGTAAGTAACAAACTATCTTTTCAGTGGTGGTCTCTCCTGATCCGTCAGCCTCACTACACCTAAACAATAATAAAATCTACATTTTAAAACAATATAGATCCACAAGTTATAGACATTTTACAAGGTAGGTGTCCAACTGACTACTTGACGGGCTCTTACCAAGAGGCTTGTCGATGATTACCTCGATGCTCTGCAATAACGGCTGCAAGCCTGACACATGGGCCAATTCTGACCCTCAGTCACAGTGCCATTAAAAATATAAACCGCTTAGGAAATGCTTATGTGAAAGTTAACATAAAATTCATTCAATCAGATATTTTCTGAGTATCTGCTATAAACCAGGTAGTACCAAAGATTCAAGGAAGAATAAGTTGTGGTCCAGACCTCCAAGAGCTTCCAGTATAAAAACATTAGTAACCATCCATCACCTTATATTCTATAGAGTGCAACGACAGTCATCATGCTCCTGGCCTTCTAGCTGTCGTGTCATAAGAGGTGGGGGAGGGGAGCTCGGGAACTCAAGCAACAAGGCAGCCAGAAAGGAGGCTAAAGGTATCGGCAAACATAAAAAATGACCGAAAAATCCTTCTGCTCCGTGAATACCTTCCCTTGCTTTCTGAACCTCAGCCTTTGGCCTGCCCTGTTACCTCAGTTTGTTAGTTTTTTCCCTCATACTTCCAGGAATTTTTTATTTCTAAAAAAAGAATGTGGCATGTCTTCTGGGTGATGTACTGCAAGATTTGATACATCTGCCTCTCACTCCTTAGCTAAGCAAGAAATGGAGTCAAGCCAAAACAGATTGCTGGCCCAGAAGACAGTCATACCAGAAGAGGCATCCCCATTGGGATGTTCCAGTGAAGGGCAGTGTTGGCCAAGGAGGGCTTGCTGGTCATAACTGTTTATCAAATATTCCCACCTCTCCACATTAAGTCACAAGAAAGGATTGCCCCTATTGGCTCCCTGTGGTTGAATGGAGCCATGTGACCTGTTCTATACAATGAGTTGTAAGCAGAAGCAATGTGTGTTAGTCATTTCTAGACTAAGCACATATTGTTGAAGGGAGACCTCAGAACTACACTGTCCAATATGGCAGCCACTAGCCACTTGTGGTTATTGAGCACTTGAAGTGTGGCTAGTCCAAACTAAGACGTGCTGTAAGTGCAAAATATTCACACTGGATTACAAAGAGTTAGTAGCTTAAAAAAGTATACATAAAAATGCATGAACACATTTCATATTGATTATATGCTGAAATTATAATATCAGGTTAAATAAAATGTTATTAAAATTATATTCATCTTAATCATCTTCATTTTGCCTTGTTAATGTGGCTACTAGAAAATTTGAACTCACATATGTAGCTCGTATTATATTTCTCTTGGACGGCACTGCCCTAGAGCTTTTTTCTCCCTCTGCTACAGCAATTGGGAATGTGCCAGATAAGGTTACTTCTGACGGTCAGGGTCCTGGGGTGGGAATGACAATGATGTGGAAAGAGCCCTCCACCTACCCTCAAAAGACACAGTATAAACAAGAAATAAACCTTTTATTAGTCAAGCAACTGAGTTGGGTTTGTTCATTACTGCAGCATGCCCCAGTCTATTCTAACTGAGATGAGAAGGATGAAGACACTAGGAGCCAGTCTGGGGGGAGGTGAGGCAAGACATATAGTAGGAAAGGGACACAGAGGAATAGATGTTCCTTATGTCATGACCTTGTTTATGATAGTTTCTGCACGCACATACCTCTCTATTTCCTATGGAAGAGGAGCCAGGACATGAAATGCTTTTTTTGCCCAGTGACACATCAGACCACCAGTGTCAGAGGAGGCTGCACTGGGCTCATAAAGAACTTGACTTGCAGCAATAGTTGATGCTGGGGGTTTTAGCTTGACTGCATAGCTCCCGTGCATGTTGACATGTTTTCTCCCCATCCCTGCCCATGGAACCACTTCTGGTGTTTTACTTCTAGGGCTGACAATCACCATAATGCTTCAATCGACCTGCATCTCTTGAGAATATTCAGGACTCATGGTGATAGTACAGAAAAAATAATCCTGGGTTGAATGGCTAGGGGGAATTCTGTAAAAGGGTGCAATGCAAGGGTGGATTTAGCCATTTAGTCTTCAATGAACACTGAGGAAGGGGGATCCTACAGTCCTGTTGTAAAGGAAGTGTGAGTGGTGTCTCTGAAGATGAGCTCACCAAGAATCAGAAATCCAGACTCCTCTACCATTCACCTATCTGCACCCTCCCTCATTTGCCACTTGCTTCCATTGTGTTTTGGCTATAATGGAATATTTAATTCACAGTGGTTTAAAATAGGGATTTATCGGGCCAGCCCCAGTGGTTAAGTTCAGTGAGCTCCACTTCGGCGGCCCAGGTTCAGTTCCCAGGTACAGACCTACACCACTTGTCTGTCAGTGGCCATGCTGTGGCCACGGCTCACATACGAAAAGAGCAAGATTGGCAGCAAATGTTAGCTCAGGGTGAATCTTCCTCAGCAAAATAAATAAATAAATAAAATAAAATAGGGACTTGTCTTTCTCCCACAGCAAGAAGCTCAGGGGTAGTCATTCCAGGGCCAGTGTAGCAATTCAACAAGGTCGTTAAGGACCCAGGCTCCACTCACCTTTCCTTCTACCTTCCTAAGCAGATTGGCGTGTTGCCTCATGGTTGTAAGATGGCTGATTTAGCTCCAGCATCGTGTCCACCTTCAAGACAGGAAGAAGAGGAAAAGGGGAGGAGCTAGCTTCAGTCCTATCCCTGTGGTACAAAAAGTGGGGCAGATGCCCAAACCTTACACTTGGGGAAGGGGCATGCTTGAGAGAGAGGTATGGGGGAGATATACCTTCTTCTCCTGAGTCCATGGGCCTAGACTCGGGGTTTCATCAGCTGGGAAGAACAGTCACCGTTTTGAAATATTTCTGCTCAGAGGGGTCTCCCTTTTGCTATACGCACAAAAGCACTATTTATGCCAGTGGCCTTGGGCCTACTAGCCTAGGTTGAAGGGCCTCTGCTCCATTCTGTTCCAGGCATGCCCCTAGCCAGGTGTTTGGAACAGTTTGGGAAACACTGCCTTAGGGATTAGAGTGTGTAGCCCATGATGGGTCGTCCCATCCCCAGCCCCATGCTAATCCTTGCCTCTTTCCCACACCGTCGCCACCACCAGCAGCACCATCCAAAAATACAACAGGTTCTTACCTATCCTTATGGCAGCTGATTGGCTGTTCATCTCCACCAAAATCTTGGCAGATAATGACCAAGCATCATGCCCCTGGGAGCACCTGACATTTACAGGCTCCCGTGGGAGCATCAAAAGCTTTTCCTAGAGCTCGAGGGCCATGGAGAGTCACAGGCCTGAAAACGACAGAACAGGTTGCTCTCTGGAGGCAGCCTGTCTTGCTCCCTGCAATCTCGCTGCTGGTTCCAGTTCCGGGGTCCAGGTGGATTTTCCACCACTCCTGACTGAGAGAGAAGCTGCGCCTGTTCAATCACGACAACTCTCACAAGTGGCATCTCTGGCTGGGTAAATTGCCTGCAGCAAAAAGAGCTGGTGTTAATTTAGTGCTCACTTCTCATCAGCTGAAATGTTTTTATTTTAGGAGGGAATTGGCGAGCCATAATTATTATTGATCTCTATGACAGCAATCAGAGAAAGCTTTCGTGTACCCTCAAAAGAGCAGGACCAGAAATAGATGCAGTGTCTTTCGTGGCCAATCAGAGCTTCTTCTTGCTCTAAATTGATTTTATAGCTGATTTGCCATTTAAAGAAAAAAGCTGAAGTTGTATATAGTGAATTTGGATGCCCTAATCCCTCCCCCGCCAGTATTTATTGAGCCTTCGCTGAGGCCCCAGGTATAGTCTTAGAGAATGTCTTACCTGACTTTTAACAGATGGATGTTAATGGGATATTTATTTACAGAGTAAAATTAAATTGGAGCTGCATCTTAATGCACAATTTACATAATCAGCTTTGTTCTGAACTGATGAGCTGTTTTCAATAGCACTTGGGACCTTTCAGTCACAGCTGCCTCAAAGCTGCAGCCACTGAGAATGGAGATTAAACAATTTCCTAAAGCTAGAAGTCTTGATGAGGATCTATTATGCCATCCTGGAGACCTCATAATTTCTCTAGACACTGGCATGGGATCAAAGATCCATGTTAGCTGCTTGCCATAATTCGAGATCAAAAGAAAGATGTTCAATTTGCATTTGGAAACCATTACAGTCATAGATAATCTCCACGCTCACCCTCACTTCTAAAAAGTTTATGGCATTTCTATTTTCATAATGCCTCACACTCCAAACAACATGCATAATTACCAACGTGCCACACCATGTGCTCGGGGATCCTGGAGGGAGTCTTTTTAATGATGAATTTCATTGTAATACCTGTGCACATAACACTGGTCTCCAGGGAGAGCGGATCATAGGCAACACAGGTTCAGAGCCTGGAGGGGTACAGGGAGGAAATGCTCAAGGGGAGAGCCAGGTTGGCAAAACTGGATCCTTAATAATGAACTGTTATCTCCTTATCCCCACCCCAGCCCAGAGGGCAGTGCATTGACCAGATGCTTCCTGTCCTGCCAACCCATCTGATCTTGACCATTCCCTTGGCAAAGAGCATTGCTCCTGAGAGAAGTCATAACAAACACTTCCTGAATACTCAAGCTCTTTAAGTTTGCTGTGTTTAATCCTCCCAACAGCTGTAAGAGATAGCAACTATCATTGCCCCATCACCTTTTACAGATGAGAAAACCAAGCCCTAGAGAAGTTAAGTAACTAGCCCCAAATCCCCCAGTGAATTAAATGGACTAACTAGAATCTGAACCCAATCTGTTTGGCTCCAGAACACAAAGGGCTTACCCACTATGCTCTATACAGTCTCACTGAGCAAATTTGCATGCACAGTCCTATTAGTAGAGCTGAAGTTCCCATTTATTAATAGAAATCAAAAGAGGCTTAAAATGAGACTTCCATTCCCCAGGGCTATATTTGCTAACCTTGGTTCTTTCATTGGGCAAACACATAAAATCCTTAAACAGAAGGTTGATTTAAATTATTCATTCATTCATTCATTCATTCATTCATTTATTCATTACAATAGGCTTGTAAACTATAGTTAAGATATAATAGAAAGGTCAAATCCATACTCCTTAGGGAGCGAGCAAAGTACCTCATCGGGATCTCTACAAATTTGGGATTTTGTGATATCAACTGGTTGTCTAAATAAACACCAATTCTAACAGAAAGGTTTGTAAACATGAAACATATTCCTAAAATCCACTGAGCTCGTTAGAGACAAGCAGATGTAGTAGAGGAAACACTCACCTGGGAGTTAGAGGTCTATAGACTCTTCCACTCATTAGACATGTGACCCTCAGCTCGTGGACCCATGTTTCATGATGGGATAAAAGGCTATTGACAGACTGTTCGTGAATACAAGCCCAACTCAATTCCACTGCAGACTCCACACTTGCTCTGGGATGATCCAGAAACACACAGATGAGAGCAGGAAGATGGTCAGTTTTCCTATGGAGTTCAGGAAGGTGAGCCCAGCGTAAATATGATGCAAAATTAGGAGCGTCAAACTCTGCCTTCAACTCCCTAACTTCTCACTCAGGGTGCCCTTTCATGGGTTCAGTCTATTGGGGGCCCAAGGTTTTCAACTAGACACAATCCAGTCCTTTACCCTGTAGTGCCCCATGTCGCAGACCATTCCTGCCTCTCATTGCTTTACTAAATTTACCCTTGTCTGTCCCCTTCCCCCAGGACCCTGCTCTCTACCCTATATAAATGGGCACTAAATGTTCAGGTGACCTGTCTCAGAGATATTTTACTTTTTAATGGGGCCCTCTAGAGGTATAGTGCTTAAATTTCAGTTGTGTTTCTAAACAGTGGCAATTTTAGGGCAAGGCAGCAGATTGGGAGAGAGACGACCACTATAATGGGTTGAATGGTGGCCCCAAAAAAGAGATGTCCATATTCTAACCCCTAGAAACTGTGGAGGTGACCTTATTTGAAAAAGCGTCTTTGTAGATATAATTATGTTAGGATCTCAGGATGAGATCCTGGATTACCCAGATGAGACCTAAATCCAATGACAAGTGTCCTTATAAGAAACAGAAGACACAGATACAAAGGAGAACACCATGTGAAGATGGAGGCAGAGAGTGGAGTGTTGCAACTACAAGCCAAGGAATGCCCGGAGCCACCAGAAGCTGGAAGGGACAAGGAAGGATTCTCCCCTTGAGCCTTCAGAGATTAGACATGCTCTTGGAGAGCTGACTGTCTCCCAGGCTGCAGCCTAGTGTTCTTTGTGGCAACTTTCCCCACCAATCCCACATACCTACATTGGGAAGAAGGTGAGGAAGAAATGCCAATATTCTTGAGACCCCAGATTGGGACGGTAGATCATGAGGAAAACTCAAAGGAATAAAATCTATAGTGCCAGGACATGATTAAGAGAGAATGTC
Source organism: Ceratotherium simum simum (assembly GCF_057802395.1). Classification (NCBI taxonomy): domain Eukaryota; kingdom Metazoa; phylum Chordata; class Mammalia; order Perissodactyla; family Rhinocerotidae; genus Ceratotherium; species Ceratotherium simum. The sequence goes on along the minus strand of NC_141909.1, from coordinate 57,401,826 downwards.
ACAATTTCCTAAAATATTGGAGAAAAGTTTAACACGACAAAGAAGAGTGATAGAATAAAGAAATAATGGAATTAAAATGAGAAAACAAATACTTGGATGAATTTGTGACTGCAAGAACTAAAATTAGTCTGCAAAATGATTTCTATAGGTAGATGATGGAAGACTTGTCACTCAGAAAATTTAAAGCTAAATCATTCTGCAGGATACAAATAGGAAAAGTGAAATGCATTACCCGGGCCATTATTCAAATAATTCCAAAAGAAAAGAGAACTACTCTTTGGAGTAAAACAGTTCTCTCGTCTGAAAAATCTGCATTTGATCTTTGTGCAGATCCAATTTGCCTGGAAATTGCTTGTCTACTTCTTTGAATAAACCCAGATGTTTTAATGCATTCAACTTTCCTAGAGGTACCTAGTCAAGGTTAGGAAAACATCCTCTGCCATCAGGACAATCAAACTACTATAAAGACCATTTCAGGAGACTCCAAGGTCTGACTTCTGGAGACCAAAGGTCTCTCTCTAGGTGCTCTGAGACGTCGAATGCAGGTGGATGTTGTGGGCAGACCCCATGGCTCCTGTGCAGCCCCATCTCTAACCTGCAGCTTCATCTCCCTCCACCCCCCTCACCCACACAACAGGGCAGACCATTCTGAGGGCTACAAAGTGGTTGCTTGAATGAGCCCATTTCTGTGGGGCTACCTAACCAAACTCCTTGGGCCACAGTGGGTCATCTGTGGAAGAAGGAAGCAGGATGAGGTGCTCTCCATCCTCCCAGCACTCAGTTCCAGTACTCTCACAGATGAGATCTAGCAGGAAACATGTTTGGTGTTTCTCGCTAATCAGTTATTACCCAGGCTTTGCACAAGCTCCTTTACTGGAATGAGTGAGCCCCATCAGCAAGTAAGTGTCCTCTTCCATTCTGCTTGTTCAGATCACATGTTAGTGTGCTAGGAGACACATACAAAAAGGAAATGATGTGGGGAATTTCTACTGCAAATTTTCTATCTCTATAGTATGTACAGAAGTAATCAGGAGCATGTCATTTCATCTTTTTGCTTATATCTCTAAGATAAATAAGTTGTTTCCATTTAAAATTTAAGACCTTCCAGTCTTCCCACCATGGCCTTGCAGGCCTTCTGTCATCTAGCCCCTGCCTCAATCTTGAATCCGTCTCCTCTCACCTTCTGCCTTGCCCCTCAGCTCAGCCATATTGACCTCCATGCCAGGCTGGTCCTGCCTCAGGGGCTTTGTATGTGCCATTCTCTTGCCTAGAAAAGTCTCCCCCAGTTCCTCACATGGCAGCAACTTCTCTTCATTCATCTCAACTCAGATATCTCAAAGAGGCCTTTTGACTTCTGGTTTCCTGTCCAGCACATAAGAACTTTGGAAGTTAGTTATCATTCTCATCTATCTTCACAAGAAAAGGTTTTTACAAACTGGAAATCAACAACTCTTCTTAGATCCATCAGAGAACTGAGGTCACAGAGAAAACTGCTGCCCCCAAAATTGTAGAGACAGAAAGGAAGATACAGAGACTTACAACTGACTGGAGCGGAAACTTCCACGGGAACCAGTGCTGGGGGAGGAGAATCTGAACTCTGATGGATGAATTGCTGGAGGCTCAGTGTGGATAACTCTGAGAGGGACCTGGTGATGGAGGACCCTCACACTTTTGTGAATTTTTCCTCTAGGAGCTCCACCAGATTCTCATGGTGAAGATCAGAGGAAGGGGCCAGCCGGGTGGCACAAGAGGTTCAGTGTGCACGCTCCTCTGTGGCGGCCCGAGGTTTGCCAGTTTGGATCCCGGCACGTACCGACACACCGCTTGGCAAGCCATGCTGTGGCGGTGTCCCATATAAAGTGGAGGAAGATGGGCACAGATGTTAGCCAAGGGCCAGTCTTCCTCAGCAAAAAAAGAAGAGGATTGGCAGATGTTAGCACAGGGCTGATCTTCCTCACATACACACAAAAAAAAGATCAGAGGAAAATCTCCATTGCTTCTGGCAGCGGGAGGGGGAAAGAAGCCACTTTGAAAGTCATCAGAGTGCCCTGTTCTTAACAAGCCCTGCCCTCAGGAGAAACTATTTCACTGAGCCCAACCTGCTGGGGTTTTATCAGAGCCTACCCTACCTTGGGGAAGGGAGATACCCAACTCCAGCCCACTCAAGCCACCCTGTCCCACCTAAGTGGGAGAAATCTGAGAAGCTGTTCTAAAGGTCACAACCCAGGGGCACAGGATCACCAAAAGGCTGACACTATAGGACTACAGAACGCTTCCCCACCCCCACACCTTCCCAAAACATCGGTAGGGATCCTGTATAATAACGGGGGAATACAACTAAAGAACTGTATGCCTCAGACCTTATTTAAGAAGTCTCAAAGAGGCCTTTCCTGACAATCCTGTCTAAAATCACCATACACACCTTCCAGTCCAGCAGCTCATTTCCCATTTCTTCATAGCATTTAGCACTAGCTAAGATCATCTTTCTTATGTGATTGTTTATTGTTTGTCTCTCATACTAGAATGTAAACCCCATGTCTTCCCGGCTCTTCAATGAACCCCCAGTGCCTATAATAGATCCTGGAACATATTTAGGTGTTTAGAAAATATTTGGTGCATTACTGAATAACTAAATAAATGCAAGTGCATTGGTATATGCATTGTCGGCATGCCTTTCTCACTCACAACATTTATTCTGGTCAGTTCGTCTTCCTTGTTTTAGATCTTCTTAAGATAATGCTTTTCATTTTTCTTGAAAATATATATACATACACACATATACAGATATAAAATGTATAGATATACACACATAGTATGTGTATATGTAAAACAATACAAACAGTATACATACACACACATAGTATATATGTAAAATAATACATTATTATAATTATATATAAAATAATATATATGTAGTATGTGTATTATTTTACATATACAGTGTACTGTAGCTAGCTGTACTCTAGCTTTTTATGATGGATGATAACTTAATAATACACATGCATAAGCATATCATCAAAACTGTTCCCATATTGAAAGATGTCAGCCACAGTCATTGGGCAGTCTCTATCAGGTACACAGTCATGGAGAAAGCAGAACTTGGGTAGCTTGGGGTAAGATTTAGAGTTAGAATAAGATTTGAAGTCATTTCTCTCCTCATATTCATAATAATATTTTTTTGTCATAGTGCCACGTTCCACTTGCCCTATTTAAGACAAATCATTTTTCACTAGATTGTAGTATATCAGTCCTTAGATACTAATGAGTTAATGTTGGAGAATGCCTAGCTAGTTTGAACATTAGCAAACCCCTTGGAGCCCCTGAAATCAGACAAAGGAGTTGGGCTGTGATGATCACATCTTCCCGTGCTAACACTATAAGGATCTGTCATACCTAGCAGATGGTGTACGGACATACTCCCTGATGATACCACCAAGAGAACCCCTTTATCAAAAATCATTGCTGTACCTTCTCTGTCCTCTTTCTTACTCAAATATCCAGAAGCATCACTGTCTCCCTCCCTGACCATTGTTCCACCAAGGATAACCAGTAAGTAAAGAGTCCATTGTGACCTAACCATGGTGTCCTATTAAGGACTCCTGTGGAGCACATTCTATCTTGAAGATATCTGAACACAGAACCCCAAGTGAATGCTTATGCAGGTGCTGAGCTCCAACAAATCAGATTTCTAAAGGGAGCACATCCTCCAAACTCGTGTGTGTGTGTGTGTTTTCAAGATCAAGATGTGAAATTTTTAGAAACTTTTGGTCTTTACAACAACAGCGTCACTCTCTAATCTTGACTCTGTACCAGTCTCTGTACACGTATATAATCTTGGAAATGGTTATTTTCTACCAACCGATAGTCTACAAACTCTAACAACTAAAATAACACTAAGTCCTCAGGGTTGCAGAGGTGGTGATATAAACCACAGTGGGTCTCAGCGTCATTCGACTTCCTTTCTAATACAGCAATTCTCACTTCTCTGTCTCCCTGCTTGGGATGACATGTTTCTTCCCATCTGCTGCTGTTAAAAACGGTAAGACTGCTGAAAGTTAGAGAAGAGTGTTCAACTATGTGTTTTTGATAATGCTGACTTCAGCTTTCCCATATTTTGGACTTAAACCTCATAATCCAGTGCTAGTGGACAATTTAAACCAGACCCCACTAGCAAAGGGCATGAAAGCATTGGTTTTTTAGCTAAACTGCCAGTAGATGAATGAGTATCAGAGCTGTCCTTGAGTTTCTTATCTATTGAGTGCCTACTGTGTGCCGGGCACTGTGCCAGACAGGAGGAATTTCTAGGTGATTAACTTTGTCTTCAAGAAACTCTCAGGCTGGGAGGAGGGATAAAAAACAAACTACTTCTTGGTAATATGGTGAGTGATCTGGTAAAAGAGTACTCATGGTTGGGGCCCATCCGGTGGTGCAAGCGGTTAAGTGCACGTGCTCTGCTGTGACGGCCCAGGGTTCGCTGGTTCGGATCCTAGGCGCGCACCAACGCACCGCGTGTCAAGACATGCTGTGGTGGCATCCCATATAAAGTAGAGTAAGATGGGCATGGATGTTAGCCCAGGGCCAGTCTTCCTCTGCAAAAAAAAGAGGATGATTGGCAGATGTTGCAGGGCCGACCTTCCTCACAAAAAAAAAAAAAAGAGTACTCATGGTCAAGGATGGGGACACAAAAGAGTGGCCCTTAACCTAAACTTGAAGGTTAGGAAGGCTTACTGAAGCAGAGGATTCTTGAATTGAGTCTTGGAGGATGAATAAGAATTGCAAGATACAAAAGAGTTTAAAGAATGTTCTGGATACAGAGAACTGCATGGGGAAAGAATGATACCAAGAAGGCTGACGACAGTTCCACATTACTACCACACAAGACAGGGAGAAGCAGCAGGTAAGCTGCTGAGAGGAGAATGGTCTGAGCAGCTTGGATTCTATTCCACAAGCCTTTTCACATCGTGGCACATGTAGTAAATGATAGCTGCGTGGCGTACGGGAGCAAAGAAATGAGGCTGCTCACAACTGGGTCACCCTTTGAGCTAAAGGGATCAATATTTCTGCACATCTGTAATCCAACCCAGCATACTGGTGGGGCAGGTCCGCTAAAAGAAAGGAGGAGCCATTAAAAGCTTTGAAGGAGGGCTCTGACATAGTCAGAGTGGTATTTTACATGGCTCACCCCAGCTGCGGTGTGGAAAATGGAGTTACTTAGGATTTGATCACAATAGATTAGGCAAGGGCTGACGAGGGCTTGAACTGGGTCAGTGGCTGTACAGATAGAGAAAGGGACGAATTCAAGAAACACTGAGGAGGTAAAATTGGCCAAATTTGGTGATTTATTACATGTAGGAAAGAAGGGAGAAAATGGAGTCTAGCACAGCTCTCTGGTTTTTAGTCGAAGTATGAATGACTGTATAAATACATAAATCTCTTTTGTCCAAAAGATTAAGATCTTTCCACATTAATCACACCACATATGTAGAACTAGAGGATTTGTTTTTTTTTTTAAGACTTCCTACTTCAGACAAGCACAAAGGCTTTTGGCGTCCTCTCTCCTTTCCCCAGTCCTATGTGACTACCAGAGCCAACACCCTTAAAGAGATACAACAAAAAAATTTTTTTAAGAAATCTTGGGCCTGCCCGGTGGCGCAAGCAGTTCAGTGCGTGCGCTCCGTTGTGGCAGCCCGATGTTCACCGGTTCAGATCCCGGCGCGCACTGACGCACCGCTTGGCAAGCCATGCTGTGGCGGCGTCCCATATAAAGTAGAGGAAGATGGGCAGGGATGTTAGCCCAGGGCCAGTCTTCCTCAGCAAAAAAAGAGGAGGATTCGCAGATGTTAGCACAGGGCTGATCTCCTCACAAAAAAAAAAAAAAAAAAGGAAATTTGGTTTTCCGTGTAACAGCTTGATATTAAATTCTCCTTAGTCTGGGGCCACCTTGCCATCTGTCAGATCTTAGAGCAGTGCAAGCATCTCAATATAAGCAACTCTTTTCCTTCTGTTCTTTCCAAGACTTCAGGTCTCGAGATAATGGTGTGGGTCTCTTTTCTTTCAAATGGCCTTGAGATTAGTAAAGCTAGCCACTTGGGCAATATTGGCTCATCGCATCATTGCTCTAGAGAGCATCTTTCTGAAGAGCTCTAAATCAGCCCAGCTTTCGATACACTGAATAGTACCATCAGCATTTCCTAGGAGTGCAGAAAAGGTAGGAAAACCACACTGGTACCTCCACTGAGTGCATCAGGTCCGTTTCATGTCCCTGGCAGGCCAGACCCCAAACAACGCTAAACAATCCTGGATGCCCCAAGAACTGCACAAAATTCTCCTTCTATAAAACAAACTTAAGTCTCTCACAGAACAACAAACACAATGTATGGATCTTGTTTGGAGCAGACAGACAATGGGAGAAATTTTATTATGGACTAGGTATTAGATGATATTCAGGAATTATGGTTAATTTGGATAGGGGTGATAATAATATGGCAGTTATATAAAAAATTTTAAAAATGTCTACCAGTGATAAATCCTGAAGTATTTATGTGACATCTAGGATTTGCTTTAAAAAGCCACCAAAAAAAAGAAAGTTGGGGCAATAAGTGAAGACTGGCCATGGATTGATCTACGGAAGCTGCATAATGGAGGTGTGGGGCTTAGCATACTTTTCTCTCGGCCTATGTGTATGTGATGAAATTTCCATCATAAAGTTCTGTTCTATTTCTGCTTCACACATTGACCACCTGTTAGATAGGCATTCTCAGCATCATGTTAAGCCAATCTGCATTTGTTTTAGCAATGAATTGGGGCTGTGTAGTAATCATAGCTACCGTTATTTAGTGTTTATTACATTCCAGATGCTGAGTTAGTCCTTTTGCATACACTGATTTATTCAGTCTTCACAATAAATCTGTGTTTAAGAGCATAAAGAGGAGCTCAGATGCCGACTTTAGACAGCTCTTCTAGGACCACAAAAAAAAATTATTCTAGCCAAACAAACTGAAAAATCCTCAAAAGTCTTTGAGGCAGATTTCAATGAATTGCTCTAATTTGTATCTATATTCTTAAAGATACACACATAAAAACATAATAATTTTTTATTTACCATAATTATGATAATAATGGGTAAAATTTACTGCGTGCTTACAATGTACTAGTCTCTGTTCTAAGCACTGTCCGTGTATTATCTCACCTGATTCTCACAACAACCTAGAAAGTAGTATGGTGGATGAAGCGCATTGATGGTACTAATCAATGGCTTTCCTGTATCCGTGTCCTTTGCAGCTCCTGCCATCAAGAGGTAGAATGCATTTCGCATTTCTTTTTTTTTTTTTTTTGTGAGGAAGATCAGCCCTGAGCTAACATCCGTGCTAATCCTCCTCTTTTTTTGCTGAGGAAGACCAGCTCTGAGCTAACATCTATTGCCAATCCTCCTCCTTTTTTTTTTTTCCCAAAGCCCCAGTGGATAGTTGTAAGTCACAGTTGCACATCCTTCTAGTTGCTGTATGTGGGACACGGCTTCAGCATGGCCAGAAAAGCGGTGTGTCGGTGCGCGGGATCCGAATCCAGGCCACCAGCAGCGGAGCGCGAGCACTTAACCGCTAAGCCACGGGGCCGGCCCTCACATCTCTTGAATCTGGGCTGGCCTTGTGACTTGCTTTTGCCTACAGAATGTGGTCAGGAGAAGTGTGGATGGAGCAGTTCCCGGCCTAGATTTCTAGAGGCCTTGCACACAGCTGCTCTCTCTCTCGGACCCTTGCCTCTGCCATGAGACTAAGCTTGGGGTAACTTGCTGGAGGATGAGACCACATGGAGGAGAGAAAAGGACCTTAACTGACAGCCAGCCAACCACCAGAAGCAGAGCCACACAGCAACCTACCAGCTGACCACAGCTGCATGAGCAGGCCCAGCTGCAACCAGAACAGCCCAGCTGAACCCAGCCTAACTAAATAAATGATTCAGAAGCCACTAAGTTTTGGAATGGGTTTATGATGCAACAATAGCTAACTGATATAAGCAGGTGCCATTGTTTGCTCTAGAAGAGGAAACTATGACACAGAAAGGTTAAGTGGCTTGCCCAAAGTTACACATAAGTGGTGGAGCTGAGATATAGACCCAGAAGTCTGACTCTGAAGTCCATGCTGCTGGTGCACAGCTGTTCAGAGTAGATGATCTTCACTAAAGACAAGGAGCAAGCAGGGAGTTTATTGGGCTTTGACACCCAACAGCCCAGTCATGACCAGGAAGATGCGTTATAACCACCTGGTAACACGGGTGTCCCCATCCTTCCTCACTACTCCAAGTACATCTTTCCTAGAGCTCTGCCTGTTCTTCCCACGAGAAGGAATCTCTCCTCTCTGGATATAACCTCCAAGAGACAAGGAGGACAGCTGGTTAAATTATGCCGAATTCTGAAGGAGCCCAGTGGGGACCCTCAGAAGCAGTGATATGCTCACTGAATTCAGAATATTCAGAATAATATAAAGTCGTGTTCACACTTAAGCCAGAGACCCATAGTAAAGTTTTGTTTTATCCTAGAGACCATGGAAAGCTAGTGATGAATTTGAAATAAAAACATAATATGATAACATTCACACATTTAAGAAAATTAGTCAGGTTGCAATATGGAGAATGGGCTAGAAGTAACCTTGGAGATATAAGATCAATTCAGAGTTGAAGCAGTCACCCAGAAGGTGACAGTGGCCAGGACTGGGATTACACCCATGGAAATAGAGCGAAGAAGGATTCAAGGGCTATGTAGGAGATAGGATCAACAGGACCCGGTAATTGACTGAATGAGCGAAGCAGAGGGAAAAGGTGAGGACAATGCAACCATAGGTCATAAAAACTAACTGACAACCAAGTTCTATTCCATCCCACACAGTGTTCCTGGTGACAACTGACCAGTCTCTGAAAAGGTTGAGGACTTTAGTGTTCCTGTAGTGGGAGGGATTTCTGACGGAGAGCTCTGAATCACCCTATCTGCAAAGAATCAAGGCAGGCTTAGAGAAAGAAAATGTCATAAATTAAACAGCCACTTGTCTTGACAGCGTTAAAAATAATCTGTCACCTGCTCCTAACTTTGTTCTTGGTTACAAAGGCCATTGTTTGAGTGAACAAAGAGGGTAAGGAATTTGGAAAGAACTGTTTACCCGGAGAAGCTGATAAGAGCTCAGGCTGGAGAAGACTTGCATGTGAACAATAAAGGGGGTGGGCATCCCCAAGCATAAACATTCTGCCTGCTGCTGCTCAAAAATATGAATGGAAAGAATGCGAATTCCAGCAGCTGCCCTTGGTATATCCAGAATATTCTGAAAATAGCCTGGCTTCTCAGTAGAAGTTATTTCCCATCTGATGAATCAAAAATTCAACTCCTAGGACAATAAAATGATGGTTATCGGGGACTGAGGGTCTCCAACTTCCTCCATCAGACACCTTGCCCCAGTGTACTCCCCTGCTAGCTGCTTCCCACGCTACCCCAAGTCACACTGGACTCCAGCAAGCATTTACCACATGCAGGTCAAGGTCACTCCATTTTATGAAAAGCCCTTAGAAAAAGGAAGAGTTCAAGAATAGAATCTGAGCAAACAAAATCTTACAAGATTTTCTCCAGAATTGTTTTCTGGTTCCTATTGTCGGCACACTTTGCTTAACTCAGGATGACTGTCCTTGCATAGATGATTTTCCTATTGGAATCCCCTCCCTGAACTAATTCTGGGGAGTTTTAGTTTCTGTTAACCAGTTAGTTGTTTTAGGTTGTGAGTGTTCTTCTCTATTTGACTTGACCCTCAACTCATGGGCACTAGATAGGATTCAGCCAGTTCAGTAGGAGGGTTGTAGTTGAATCCAGCAACGAAGAGTGCCAGCTAGCCAAGCCAAGGGCCAAATGGGAGAGGCTAGGAAAGGTGGAATGCTTAGCTCTCTACAGGCAAACTCTAGAGGCTCAGAGCCAAGACCTGCCCTGCAAAGAGAAGACAACCGCCTTGGCCACTAGAGAAGGACTGAAGGTTGGACAAGGAGGCAGACACAGAAAGAGCTGAAAAAGGACCAGAGATGCTTAAAGGAAGCTTTCCTTGAAGAATAAAATTTCTTACTGTTCTACAAGAGCTTAGCTCCCACTAGAATGTTAGCTAATCTATGGCAGATTGCACTATACAATGAAACATTGTTTTGAAGTAAATCTCCCCCACTCCATAAAGATGACATTTTATGGCTCGTCTTGCTAATTTTTCACCCATTTAGATTCTGCCTGACAGAGAAAGTTGACATTGTTAAATAGTATTAAGTCCTCTGAGCTCTCTCAGCTCGCAAGAAGGCCTCCAACTGCTGTTATGTAGATTAAGCCAAGTTAAATATTTGTAACACGCACATGAGGAGAGTGTGTCTTTTGTCTTCCAGTTGTCTATAAACACAGAAATCAATTTGGTTTCACTGAAAAACAAAAATGAAAAAACTCCTACATCCTGGGGTTATTACATTGACTTAAACAACATATGGTATTTCATGATGCCCTGCATTATGCATTTACCAAAATCTTGGGGGGGAAACTACAAAGGGCTAGAGGCCCATTAGCAACAATGTCCTATTTGTCAGATTTTGGTGGCAACAGGGGAATAAATTACTCAGCCTCTGCATGCACATCAATCACCTTCCGCCCTCGTGTGCAGATTAGATGTGTAGTCACCAACTGGAGACAGGAAATTCTCCTATCATTGTTCTCCCTCATGTGGAATTTCTGATGCTATTTTCTATTTTGTATAAGACTCAACAAGCTCCTAAATCTGGAAAATAGGCACCAAAACCATTTTTGGAGATCAAGTTTACTTGACAATGTGATCTAATAGAAGGAGTTTGAGATTTGCAGTTATTAGGTCTGCGATGAAGACCCAGATTGGCTCTTCCTAGCTGGCTAAGCTCTGGCAAATCCCTTGATGTTCCAGTTTCCCGAGCTGTAGAAGAAACGACAATGCCCACCTCACAGGTCCCGAGGATCATGGGGGTCACAGCAAATGACCAGTGATGGACAAAGAGCTCTGCAGGTGTGGGTTACGGCCTTGGCTCATCTTCTGGAGCTTGTTCAAGGCTCAGAAATCTAGCCAGCATAAACAGTGGATTAGGAGTGAGGATATTGCAGTCTCAAACTCACGTCTGTCACAACAATCAGTTTTCCCATCAGCAAAATGGGTAAACTCCTTCTTTCCCTCACATATGCCTACTCACTTATACCCATCACCAGTGAATGGAGCATTATACTGAGAATCAATAGGCCGCTTACCTCACCTCACTATAGTGATTCCTCAACTTTGCTGCAGATTGGAATCACCTGCGAAGATTTTAAACATCCCAATGTCCAGTCGTACCCAATATCAATTAAATCAGAATTTCTGGGGCTGGAGTCCAGGCATCAGTATTTTTCAAAGACCCTAAGGTGACTCCATTATACGACAACGTTTGGGAACCTCTGCCAGACTCCCTTCTATAGTCATCTAAAGGTACCTTTCAACCTCCTGGTTCTAAAGTATGTCCATTGAAATGGGAATCAAAGCCCAGGACACCAAATCTCGAGCCTCTACACCTCCCTCCAGTGAGCCTGGCAGCCGTCCGCCCCACCTCTTACATCCAACTGGTAAGTGTAAACCATAAGTAAGCAGAGGGCACCTGGGAACAGGAAGGTGAGCCAAGGGTCAGGGAGAACACAGAGCACCCCTTCCCAAACTGGCTGATCAGCAGGCTGACATCAAAAGAGATTTCAAGATGAAATAAAATTGGGCAATTCTGGGTTCACCAAAGTTAGGCAGCTTTCTTCACTGTAGGACTTCTCAGACCCTTTGAGTTGGAGTATGATTATGAATCTGCCAGAGAGGATTGTAGCAGCATTTCCCCCACAGAAACTTTCATTCTCTCAGAGCATTTCAAGGACTAGTGTTTCAAGGAATAGTCCTTAAGAAACCTAGAGCAGTGTTGTGGTTGGGAGGTGAGGGGGTGGGGTGGACACAGATTTTTGTCCCCCTCGGAGACTTTTGACGACTTCTGGAGACATACTTGGTTGTCACAGCTGGGGGTTGGGTGGCTGTTACGGGCATATGGCAGGCAAAGGCTGGGGTGCTGACATCCTACAACACACAGGATAGCCCCCACAACAAAGAGTCACCCAGCCCCAAATGTCAACAGCAGTGCAGTTGAAAATCCCTGGCCTAGAGCAACCCCTTCTCCCATAGGCTATTCCCATGCCACAGCCTCAGAAATTGAAGAAGATGGGAGAGCAAGAAAGATGGGAGAAAGAGGAGAGGAGGAGGAGAAAAAGGGAAAAAAAAGGGAAGAAATGAAAGAGAAAAAGCAGACAATAATGAAGAAAGAGACTGGGGAAAAAACAGTAGAAAAAGAAGCCAGTTTCATAATTGCCAAAACTTGAGACGTTCTTCAGTAGGTGACAGATAAACTGTGGCACAACCAGACAATGGACTATTATTCAGCGCTAAAAAGGAAATGACCTATCAAGCCATGAAACGACATAGAGGAACCTTAAATGCATATTGGTAAATGAAAAATGCCAATCTGAAAAGGCTACAGGTGTATGATTCCAACTTTATGACATTTGGAGAAGGCAAAACTATGGAGACTAAAAAGATCAGTGATTGCCAGGGGTTAGGAGGGAGGGAGGAACAGGTGGAGCACAGAGAATTTTTAGGGCAGTGAAAATACTCTGATACTATAATGGTGGATACATGTCATTATACATTTGTCCAAAACCACAGAATGTACACCAAGAGTGACCCCTAATGTAAACTATGGACTTTGCGTGATTATAATGTGTCAGTGCAGGGTCATCAGTCGTAACACATGTGCCACTCTGGCGGGGGATGTTGACACTGAGGGAGGCTATGCATATGCGGGGCAGAGGGTCTATGAGAAATCTCTGTCCCTTCTGCTCAATTTTACTGTGCACCTAAAACTGCTCTAAAAAACAAAAAAGAAAGAAAAAGAAGGCAGAGCAGCAGACCGGTGTTAACTGGCCCCGGGCTCCTCACGCCTTTATTACTACTTTGAGTTTAGGGAGGCCGATAATTCTGCTCTTCAACAGGCACGAACTGGCGGGTGAAGGCGAGGAAGACAGAAGGCAGGCAGGAGGTTTGCTTGCCGAGTGCTCTGTGCCTGGCGCTCGCCGCCTCCGTGCGCCTTGGCGGCCTCAGATCCTGCTGGGCTTCTTGGGGTCTTTGTTCTTGGCCGGCATGAAGGCGTAGAGCTCCTCGATGAGCATCTCCATGCGGGCGGTGACCTCGGTCACCGTGTCGATGACCAGCTTCTGCTGCAGCTTCAGCTTGTTGTTCTCCCACAGCGCCTTGTTCTCCTCCTGGAAGAGCCTGTGCTCCTCGCGCAGCGCGTGCAGGGCCCTGTTCTCCTCCTGCAGGAGCCGGTTCTCCTCGCGGAGGACTTGCAGGTTCTGGTTCTCCTCCCGCAGGGCCTGCAGCGCCTGGTTCATCTCTCTCAGCAGCTCCAAGCACTGGCTGCCGTCCGGCAGGCCCGGGCCCGCCTTGCCCTCCTCGCCGCAGGACCCCGACAGGCTGTTGACCATCTCGCGCAGGGCGCGGAGCGTCTTGGAGTCCTCCTGCGGCGTGGAGGGCCCCTTGGGCTCCTCCAAGGGGGAGGAGAGGCCTGTGCCCTGGTCTGGCAGCAGGCCGGGGCCGTGGGGCTCCTCATGGGGCGAGGGCGCAGGCTTGTTTTCCTCCGCAGGGGCCGCCTTCTCCTCCGTCTGGCCCCAGTAGGCCTTCCTCTGCTCCAGCAGCTGCTGCAGGGCCCGGTTCTCCTCCCGGAGGAGCTGCAGCGTGCTCGTCTCCCTGCTGCGGTGCACTTGCGGCGCCCGGTCCTTCTTCCCCACCTCCAGGGCCAGGCTGTCCCTGTGCAGCAGCGGCGTGGAGGCCCTGCTCTCCTCCCGGCCCAGCGACGCCTTGTGCTCCTCCCAGAAGATCTGCAGGATCTTGTTCTCCTTGCGGAGGGTCCTGTTCTCCTCGCGCAGCGCCTTGTTCTCCTCCCGCAGACACTTGTTCTCCTCCTGCAGCAGGTACTCCTTGGCCAGCCTCTTGTGGTGCAGCTTATGGTGGAACGAGGAGGAGGGGGAGAAGTGCGGCGACTGCAGGCGGCAGTTCTCGTTCACCCACCGCCCGTCCTGGAAGACGAACATCTCATCGCTGAGCTGCACGCGGGGAGGGTTGTAATCCAGCTCCAGGTCCGCCTGGGAGGTGGGGCGCTCCATGGGGTCCAAGGGCACAGACGAGAAGCGATTCAGCGGGTAGGAGTGCTGGCTGACCACCCGGCGGCTCAGCCGGGGCAGGGCGGCCTGCCTGGCGCAGCGCGGGGTGGAGTACAAGTTGTGGAGTCTCAGGAAGGGCTCGGCTGTGCCCCTCTGCGGAGAGAACAGGGAAGCCCAGTTAGTGAAGGAGCTGACACACTCAAGGCTGGCGGACCAGATAAGAGGCCAGGATACCCCACAATAAACCCAGTCTGATAGTCTGGCCTGGCCACAATGGGCACTTTTGCACTTGGCCTCTTGGGATCCTCACAAGGAAACAGTTGATCCTCAACATTCGCGGCAGTTCTGTCCTATAAAGTCCCCGCGAACACTGAATTAGCAAATACTGTACCATCTCTCCTAGGGGAAATACAGGGTTAGGTTCCTGCAAGCATGTGGTCACGTTTTCATCAACCAAAGAGTACACAACCTTGTTTTATGTGTGTTTCTGTTGAAAGACACCTTATTTAATACGTATTGTTGATTTATTAGTGTTGAACTTTTGGCCAAATGCACTATAATTCATGCTTGAACAAAGCTTGCTAACACATCTTCTCCAGAAGGCACATCACTGCCTTCTTGTGCTTGGGAAACTAGAAAGCACTTCAGCACTATGCTTGGAGCCATTTTAAACAGCGAAATCACCAACAAAAGCACAAAAACGTGAAAAACATGGCACTAAACTGTGAAAAGGACATTATTTTACAGTATGAGAGCTGAAACAAGAAGGCTCCTCAGCTGGGAACGTGTGTGTCAGGTCACTCCAATTTTTCGTCACTCTGAGCACGTCCATGAATGACCACCAAAGTGCCACAAGTATCGATTTTGGAGTTACAAACAAATTTTAGTGAGTAGGCAAATACACAAATATGGAATCTGTGAATAATGAGATCCAAGTATATATTCTGGAGGTTAAAGGCACTGATTTTGGAGTCAACTAAATTTTTGAGTCCTAGCCCCACTATTTTGTCAGTTATAACATTTGAGCTTCAGTTTCCACATTTTCAAATTGGGATAATTGCATCTACTGCTTTGGCTCATAGAGATATTTTTAGCATTAAAAGAGGTACTAGGCACTAAGCGTGGGCTCTGGCACACTTCTGTCACCCTAGAGGAAGAACAAACACAAGCTACCCCAGCTGCAGATAGGTACCCAAAACTGGCATGGGCAGAGGGGCACCATGAATCGCCCCAACAGCCACCCAAATTACTACGGCAAAACAGAGGTGCTGTTGTTCAGTCCAGCCTTCTCCTTCGCCCCACTCAGGTTCCTCCTCCACTTTTAGCCACTCCTGAGTCTGTCCTGCCAGCAGCACCTTTAACATCTACCAACACAGTGCAAGGCTCAAAGCAGAGTCCAGCTGATAATTTTGGAAAAGAAAGCCACCACCACAGACATGTCACCGAGCAATGAGAGTTCAACATGTGGTAACAAAGATCGCAAAGGACACCAAGGAATTCACAAAGAGGAATTCATGATGGTGGCCATGTGCCTCAAGACCACCACATCAAAAGGGAATGAGAGCCACAGAGCTTAAACCCAGCAAGCCAGTAGCTCTCACACTTCCCAGTACAGAGGAATCATCTGAGCAAGTTTTAAATGCAGATTTCGGAGCCTTCTACTTGTAAGACTGATTCACTCAGTCTGGGGTATGGTCCAGGACTCTGCATTTCTAACCAGCTCCCTTGGGTGATTCTGGCTGCATGTGGTCAGGACTGCTCTAAGCTAGGTAGAAAGTGTAGTTTGCCCAGGTGAGGATTACACCATGATTAAAAGCCAAGGGGTCAAGACTAGGGGTCGCAGGGATTCTTGTCCTGGTTCCATTGCTGATGGGCAGTGTGAAACTGGAGAGCTCTCTCACCCTCTCTGAGACTCAGATTTTTCACTAGTAAAAAAGAGGGAGTCAGACTTCATGATCTTAAAGGCTCCTTCCAACATTGCAAGTCAGTGAAATGTACCTATAAAATGGAAATAATAACATGTTCCCTGCTTAGTTCGCAACACTGTTGAGAGGACTGAATGAGATAATGAATGCAAAAGTGTTTTTAAAACTGCCAAATGCCATAGAAATATAAGGTATTGTTATCAAGAAAAGTAGGTTTCACTAATGGAGGAATTCTGAGATGTATTCAAAAAGTGGTGAACAGGTGGAATACATCCTGAAGAAGAGGCAACAATTGCAGCAATGAATTTAAATAAAAATAAGATCATGACAGCTACTTCTAAATACACCAAAAGCATTTCATCCAAGTACACTGCAATGCTCTCCAAATAGCAATTCCTCATTTTTAAGGTTACTTTCACAATTTTACAGATAGAGAAGACAGAAAACAAGTCAGGTTATCTGCATTATATATATGCGTATATAGAAATATATAATTTGCATGGTGTATAAAGTTGGTTACACTCTTTAAGACCTAAAGAACTAGATAAATAGAAGGCATAGTTCTGTGCCATTAACTTTGCAACAAGGACGTCATTAACTTTGTAAGGATGTGCTTAATCTTCCAGATAGCGAGGGTGTGAGGGCATTCTTCAATCAGAACCTTATTTACTTTAAATAAATCCAGCCTACATGGTTCTCATATTTCTCCATTGGGAAAGCACTTAGGCTCTTGTGGCTGAACCTGTGATCAGGATGAACCTCACTGTGGATAGCCTAGATGGTTTCCTTGTAAATTCAAGGTCTCTTGATCTGAATTTCTGGAAAGATTAGCCAAGGTCACTAGGGAGTGAATCTTGAGAGATGTTCTCCATCCTCACACTAGAACCTACTCAGGGCTCCATCCCAACAGGGTCTCACTCTAGAAGGTATTGCTATGGAAAATGTGGTTTTAGTTAACAGTATGTAGCCCAATCTTGAGAAGGAAAGGGAAGAAGGAAACAAATATTGAGCCCCAGTTTTGCACTAGGCCCTGAGCTGAGCATTCTGTCTACCAAATTCATTCACTCCTCACAACCCTGATGTAATGAGGTGTTATTATTTTTCCCACTTTACAGATGGAGAAACTAAAACTCAGAGAAGTGAAATAACCAGCACTAGTTCGTTCACCAAGTCACAAACCCAGTTCTGGGTCCCTGAACTTACACATATGAAGCATGTAGATGGGAAGTCGCCGTGGATTTAACAAAGGACTCTCAGTAGTTTGGGGGTCAAGATAGTTTTTCCTTAACTTTTTATTATGGAAAATTTCAAACATATACAGAAAGAGAGAGACTAGTCTAATAAATTTCCATGCACCCATCACCCAACTTCAGCAGTTATCAAATCAAGGCCACACTTATTTCATCTATACCACCATCCAATTCCACAACCACTCCCCAGTCACTGCGTCACTGGGTTATTTTAAAGCCAAGTGTAGACATTGTGTCATTTTATCCATAAATATATCAATGTGTATCTTTTTAACAAAACCACAATACCATTATCATCCCTGTAAAATTTAACAATGATCCTTTAACATCAGCAAATACTGAGTCAGTGTTCAAATTTCCCCAATTGTCTCATTTCTTTGTGTATGACTGTTTGGTTTCTCGATCCAAGTGAACATCCAAAGAGGAATCACTAATGCTTTATACTTGTTCAGAGTATCCATAATGGTTTTTAATTCATCTATTCAGTTGCCTTTATTCTATATCCACATCCTGAACTGAGTACCCAAGGAATTTTCCACTATCTCCTCAACAGAAATGCACTAAACAAAACCTTAACATGTGAGTGGCAGATCCCTAACTATGGACAATCTGGGTATTTGGGTCCTTGTCCTTTTGCTTGGCGTCAGGTGACCTTGGTCACATCCTCTCACCCTCTGACCTTGGTTTCCACTTCTGTATAATGGAAGGGTCAGTGGCATTATCTCTAACTGCCCTCTTGGTCTAACTTTCTCTGGTCCAATGGATCCATGTTTGTAAATGGGCACCACTATGGCCCCAGCATCCCTATTTTACCAACCTAGCTGGCATCTTGTCCCTCCCTTAAATGGCCAACACTTCCCAAGGAGACCCTGTGCCTTCTCTGTTCCATGCCCACAGCACCTAATCCAGAAAATGTTGATGGACTAATAGGTCCCCTTTACCTTCTTACCCAGGAAACCAAATCCTCCTCTTATAACTGAGTCCTACTATCTTTCTTCCCATCCCCAGACAGGACCAGGAAGGTAGCCAAGACCAGCATTGCTTCATGGCCTAGTTTCTTAGCTAGAACCCTTAAACATTTTTAAAATTTTAATAGTCATGTATTTCTTTTAATGGGTATTAGGAAAACATACCTATTTTATCAAACCCACAATACTATGGATAGTATTAAGATGAGGCTAAAATAAAGTAGCACCTTTTCTATTTCTGAAAGTGAGAAGATTTAAGGAGAAATACTAAATATACCAGCATTTCAGATACAAGAATCATGATTGAACTTTGGGAAGACATTGAGCCAAGACAAATTCTTTCTCTCCCATGACATTTCTACAATTCCAATCAGACCTAGCTGGACTTAGTCCTCAAAGGAAAGCTCTTTCTTGGCCTTGTGAAAACTCCTCACCCTAATTTATTCCCACCCTGAATGTTCCTGCACCAATTCTTCCTTTACATTTATGTCAATGAATCAGCTAACATTAATTTGGTATCTGTTCTCAGATCCTGCCCTCAGGGAACTTCTAGTCAATTGGAAAAATCAGTGAATAGCACCAATCATTTCTTGGTGCAAATGAGGGAAGTCAAAGTGCAGCAAGCATTAAAGCAGGCAGTAAGGTACAGGTAACAGGAGACTAGACAACATAAAACCTGAAGAGAGTCCTGGCTCTGTACTGCGTGAGTGCATGACCTTTACAAAATCACTTAATTTCTGCACCTCAGTTTCCATATCTAGAAAATGTGCATGCTAACATGATTTAGAGCTACCCTATATGTTTTTGCAGGTTGTACAATGCCCAGCTCTAGAGGGTGCCAATCACAACTGTCATTGCAGTGCACAACCTGTACAACCATCCACAGAAACCTCACCAACATCGACCCTATTGATTTCGGAGAGTTTGTTGTAGAGTTCAAAAATAAAAGGAGACTATGTGACATTTTCTTTGTTTATAGAGAGCTACAGACATTCAAGAATAGTTACTGTGGATTCAGAAGAGAAGTTGCCCAGCATTTCCTTAGAAGAAGATTGTGTAGAACACGAAAAAGGAATTAACACTTACCGAATGACTATCATGTGATGATATGCTAATTGATTTCTGTGTTCATAGGTAATATCTTACCAAAAAGAACCACAGTGGTTCCACCTAAGAGCACATAGCCAGCAAGAAGGCAGAGCAGGGCTTTAAAACCAGGGTCTGACTCCAAACTCCATGCTCATTCTAGCACTTCACAATGCCCAGATATTTTATTTTGCATGCATTGATATTATTACTTTGCAGTGGTTCTCTTATGTTCTCTCCCATCCTCTCCTCAGATGTATAAGTTGCAATTCTCTAAGGACAGTGACCTGTCCCTTATTTTTTTGATATCCCTAGTCCTGAGAATTAGAACAGCACACTTCACATACCGTAGAGGCATAATGAGTCCTTGCCAGTAAACTAATCTACCAAAGTTGACTGACAGGTGGGGAGGAGATATCAGGTTGAACTATGTGACTGTTGACATTCTACCATTTTTGACCTACAAAAGTGGCAATTTCATTTGTCTTAATATTTTTAGTATATTTGATAAAGTTATATCTCCATTTCAATTCATATTTTAAAACTGCAGAGCTATTACTGCATCACGTAAAAGCTATAACAGTGGGGTTTTCCCCATGTCACCAGTTCCGCAATAGTCCATCTGTGTAGCTCTTAAAAGAAGCTGCCTCCTGCACACAAGCATGCTGGTTGTCCATGTCACCATCTTGAATCTATAATCCAATGGGAATAGAGGCCCCAAATTCCCAGTAGCTTTGGGCTCAAAAGTCCCATCTTTGAGTATTCTTGAGAAAGTCACTTAACTTCTCTGAATGTCACCTCTAAAATGAACCTAAACATAGTTGCTCGGCCTACCTCCTGGGCTTGTTGGGAGAGGCCAAGAAAGTGGTAGACAAGCTGTCATGAAGACCAAACAGATAGCCAGTTCTACTGGTAAGGCTTAAACGTTCCTGGCCTAAAGCACTATAACAAATGCTGAATATATTTCTTTACAATAGGGCTTTCCAAAAAGCGAGCATCTGAGCTAAGCAAACACATGAGGTACAGAATCCCAGGCCTCCTCAGCCAATGTTTGAAGCCAGCTCCTTCTCAGTAGGTCTCCTCAGCCAGTGGTATCACTGAGTTGGTTTCATGGGTTAAACTCATCTGTCTTCGATGTCCTTGAGCCCTGACAAGAGGTCTGGGCCTTTCAGGAGAACCCTGAAAGGTTGTCCTAAGCCTGGGAGGTAGAGCCTATGGAAGCATGATCCTAGCCCCTAAAGCATCAAGTTTCCCATGAAGGAGAAGATTGTCTCTTCCCTGATCTGTAGGAAATGCCCTCACATATGGATACAGACCCAGTAGATAGGAGAGGAAAAGGCTGGCTTCCTCATGGAAGAATGGGATATGAAGACAGATGCAGGAGGGGAATACAATTGACCATGGGGTTCATCAGACCTTTTCGTCAGGCTTTGTTAGGAAGGTGATCAAGGGACTCTGCCCTCAGGAGCAATGTGCTCACAGCTGTGACCTAAGATGTTAGTTCTGGGGATTCAGGAAGGGCCCTGGGCACAGACACTTCCCTCACAGATGCCTGAATCCCACCTATAGATCAGAATCCTTTATTAGCATCAGGCCTGGCCCTCTCCCCAGCATCTCCTTTTTAAATGTAAGTGGTCCTCGAAGGAAGATACTTGAAATCACCAACAAGTGCATGCCTTTGTCAGATCACCGGCATATGGCAAGTGGAGAACACAAAGGAAGAGTGGCCAATGGAAAGGAGGGGTGGGGGTGGGGGGAAACAAAGGGCAAAGGGGAAGTGATAAGACTAAAGTCTCCTATTGATACTACAGGGTTTCTAAGGAACAGGACTCTCTGAGTGGGACCTTCCGGGGTGGAGTTTCTGGGATTGGTGGCCTCCCATCTAAAGAGTTGGGGTCGGGACTGGACAGGGACTAGCCAGGCTTAGCTGACACACAATGAAGGTCTCTCCACTCCTAGAAAAGTGTGGCAACCACAGACCAGAAGAGACGTCCAAATGCCCCCAGGAGACTCCCAGCCTGTTGACCAAGTTTTTTAAACCCCTACTTTGCCAACATTACTGCAGGTTACAATCAGAGAACATTCCACCATCTGAGGGACTTTTCAGGCCTGTGAAGCTGAGAGGCCCAGGATGCCAAAAGGAAAACCCACATACGCTACTAATTTTCAGACGAGGTGACAAAGCGAAGTCTTATTATCATATTTTTAAATTAACTCAGCTTCCTAGTACCATGATAAAGACAGTGTTGGTTTTAATAAATGCTAACAGGTAAGAGGATAATTCGCAGGTCAATGTGATTGATTTAGATAAAATTATAATGTTAACAGCAGTAAGGATAAAGGTGTCATCATATGTGGTAGTTTTAAGCTAATTGTTTAACACAGAATCTCCTGAAATCTTCCTCCTAAAAGTTATTCAAATTGGCAGAGATACAGGTATTGTCAGCAGATTCCATAGTTTCTGAAGAACAAGCCCAAACAAAGGATTCTGAGAAGAGGCCATGGGGAGAGAAGGGGGGGCACTGGAGGGACTGTGGGAGCTCCTTCTGATCTGGTGTAGATCCTTCATTAACCATCAAGCAGTAAACAACGCCTTCATGAGGTTCACAGATAGCGCTCATTGGGGAAACGCGAATGCCTGTGAGAATGGAATCGTTATGTACAAAAGGAACCAGGAGCTCAGCTAGTTTGGGCAGGAAATAATATGCATGGCTTGCAAGTTAATGCGCTGGAGGGAAATAGATCAGAAAACACAAATATTTAATGTGAGGAAGAAAAACTAGAAATCAATAAGACCTGAAAAGACCTAAGGGTGATAAGACATATTGAATCACAGGTATTTGCAACGTAATTAAGAAGCCCAAACGCCCAGCATGATGGGGAGCTAGGAGGCCAGAGGCACTTTCTGGAGACAGAGCTGCTGCTGCCATTCCCTCCTCAAACAAATGAGCTCAGTCCCAGAATAAAGCAAAGTGTGGCAGATCCATGCAGGGAGGTCGGGCGTAAGCAGTTAAGGTAGTGGGGAGAGGAGGCCCTATCTCCTATAAGCAAGAGAAGAAGCAGAGAGCTAAGATGTTACCTGGCCCAGCAAGGTGGCATATGCCCAGCTTGTGGGGTAGCAGAGAGAGTGAGCATTGACCTGGGTACCTGTCCCTAACTCCAGCTCTGCTATTATTAGTGGGGTTCCCAGGGGTACCTGTATAATCTCTACCTCACACTTGCATGGCCCAGTGCCCGACACTTGACCAAATCAGCGCTCAGTCAATATTTCTTCCTCTCTTTGTTAACCAGTCCACTCCCCTAAGCCGCGCACCATCTCTTTGGGGAGATCTGATGAGCACATGGGTCCCTCTCACAGCCCTGGTGGAGGCACAGTTCAATAATCTAAACTTATAGACACTCTCACCTCTCCCCCAGAGTGCCAGCCTAGAGCATCCTGGCAGGTGTCTGAAACCTGGTGATGACTTGTGCCCCAGTGGCAGGTGTACCCATGAGGCCACATCTGCCCATCAGGGGCACACATGCCCAGGCAGCAGGTCCCCTCATTCCATGCCCTCCAAGACCCCAGCAGCAGCACCAGGGCCTGCAGTACTGGAAGTGGATGGCCCCAGAACAAGCTTGAGCCTTCTTAAACCACTCCCCAGTTCTGTTCACCTTCCCTCTTCCTTTATACTGGGCGATTTCTGGGAGCTGGGCAGGGAGAATTGTGCCAGGGGTAGATGGAAGACTTTTTCCAATTCAAATCCCATCCCCACCCCCACCCCCGTGTTGGCACCCTTACTGATGCAAATACTGATTTATGTGGACTGTGAAGGAACCAAAGGTGCAACACTCACCCTCAGGGAAGTAGTGGCCTGTGTATTTCATGTAGAAAGAACTGGACCCAAAACAAGGTTCCTACAGCTATAGAAACCTTGTGGGCAAGTCACCCTGTCTAATGATCAGGGGAAGTTAGCTTACATTCTAAGCTTCATGAGCTGAAACAAATAGAGAAGTGGCTGTTCATTACAAAGTTATAAGGATAATGTGAAAACAAATAGCCAGAATGGTTTTTTGTCCTATATTTTTCCTTCCTGCTGAACATACTTGCCTGGATTGTTACAATTACTTCCACCTACAGAAAGAATGCTGAAGGTTTTCTTTCTAATCTTATTCTTCCTAAAATCCTTAAGAGAGAGATGGCTTTAGAAAAAAATGTATATATCTATATATATAGGATGTCCACTGGTGATCGATCCTGATCCTACACATCCCTGGACAGAGCTTTAAGATAGTTACCTCTGCATTGGATTCCTCCACCCTACATTTCAGCCCCTCTGGTTGCACCGCCATGGTCTTCCAACAGGGCCTTAGGTGACTCTGGGGAAGGAAAGCTTGGTGGCTCATGTGTCAGAGAGAGACCATGAGACCCAAAGGCCTTTGTGACATAGCAGTGGAAACAATCCAATCAGGAGGACCCCACCAAGGAAACGGCTGCTCAGCAAGAGGAGACCTGAGAATCTCAAGCCTGTCAGGACTCCATCCATTCATTGGCCTCCATTCTGAATCCCTCGTGCCCATCCCTTACACTCTACCCTTGGTATAGAGCAGACTTTCACTCTCTTGACACACCAAATGACCCTGTACCCATTAGTCCACATACTAGGTTTTCTATTCATGGATTCAGTCATATGCATTTGATTCCAGGTCCAGTTGTAATTCTCCCCTAGAAATCCAGAGTGGTTGCACAACAGCAAGCACCAAAAGATCTAATTTGGGGAAGATTGGCTTATTTCAGAATGTCATAGAAACTTCAAGTGTTAGGGCTTGAAGGTCTTACCAGCTGACTAACCCACCCTCCTCAATCGAAGAACGAGGAACCGAAGACCCAGAGTGGCTAAGTGGCTTCCCCCAGGCACACAGCTGGTTGGCAGCTGACCCACAACTAGAATCTGAGGTCCTGACTACTATACTCATTCTACAACATCTTGTTTTGAAAGAGGAGGGTTATTCGGGCTAAAACTCATGGGGTACATCCTTCCGTGATTATCCCTACCTGAGGTAGAACCACATTGATTGGAATTTCTAGGCTTTCAGATCTGGTATCTCTCTTTCTTGTAAAATCTGGCCTCGAGTGCTGTGGAAAAGAGAAAACAAAAAGATTTCTGCTTCCCAGCCCATCTTTTGGGCCTCATTTGCTCACCTGAAAAATAGAGGGCTTTCTACACGCTTATCCCGTCTTGTCAATTATGTACATTGAGTCTGAAAAAATGTGAAGATGATATCTGATAAGATGCTTTATCAGTCTCTGAACAGACATTAAGACAGGTATTACAGGTGATGTAAAAGCCCTCTGAAAGTCTTTAGAGCAAAGATACCTAAACCTACTACCTTTTCTAAGATGATTCTTTCTATCTCAAGTAAAAACCTTACCAACGTTAGGTGCCAGGTATAGGTCCTATGCAAAAGATGATCACCAAAACACTCAGAACATTCCAGAGGTGACATCACAAAACAATATGGCGTTTTTCAGGGCTCATGGTCTCTCTCCAAGCATCTCAGGTGGGAATGAGACATCTGACAGTCAGGAAGAGCTCACCCTGGTTGTGTCCACACGGCTGATCAGGGTCAGTGTGACACACAATAGCCGAAACACTACCCCCTTGTTTGGTCATCCTGGCTCCCAGTCACATCCCCACTGCCACGCTGGGCTGAGATCCCTATCCTCTCTCCAGAGGTGGCACCTTCTGCTTGGAATTGTGTCACTCAGGAGGAAAGAAACCCAAACTGAACTCTTTCCAGATCAAGAGAAGAAATGCAGTCTGAGTTGTTTTCTGACAACCACCAGTTCTCCAGTTCTCTGACACCAACTGGATGTCCCACGATTCAATTCAGTTCTGACACAATCTACCTGGAGTTGGTGTCGGGTCCCATAAGTTAAAGGGCTCAGTCCCACAAGACCGCCCCCACTTCAGACACCAGTCACAAGTCCCAAGCCACCAGTACTTCTGACTAACCAGCTATAAACTGGGAGTTCCCAGGACCCCCTCCACAGGTTCAATAATTTGCTAGAATAGCTCATAGAACTCAGGAAAACACTTTACTTACAATTTCAGTTTTATTATTAAAAATACAACTCAGGAACAGCCCAGTGGAAGAGATGCTTAGGGGAAGGCATGGAAGAAGAGAGACTTGGAGCTTCCATGCCCTATCAGGGCATGTCACCCCCTCAACATCTCCATATGTTCATCAACCCAGAAGCTCTCCAAACCCTGTTGTTTAGGGGTTTTTATGGAGGTTTCATTACATGGCCATGATTGATTAAATATTGGCCTTTGGTGATTGAAAATTTCCAGCCCACTCCCATCCCCTTCCCAGAGGTGGAGGGGTGGGGGCTGAAAGTTCCAAACATCTAATCACATGATTGATTCCTTTGGCAACCAGCCCCATCCTAATGCTGTCTAGGGGCCCCACCAAGAGTTACCTCATTAGCATAAACTCAGGTGTGTTCCAAAGGGGCTCCTTACAAATAATAAAAGATGCATCTACCATTCAGGAAATTCCAATGGTTTTAGGAGCTCTGTGCCGGGAACTGGGAACAAAGACCAAAAATATATTTTTATTATACCACATGTACAAACTGCATCAAGACCACAATGTTGACCCCTGGGCTTTGTGAAAGAGGCAGCCCAGCCTCCTGGTCTCATTTCTGTCAAATCATTTGCCTCTAGATGCTGTTGGTGGGAGCCCTTTTTATATCTTAAGCCTCTTATTAGGCAGAGAGCTCCAATTCCACATTATTATGCCATATTCAGGGGAAAGGAGTGCTAGGCCAGGGTCAGCAGATCCGGGGACACCATAACTGCCCAACAGTCTCCTACCCAGGTTACAAGCAAGCGTTATTTTGAGAAAATCCAATATACAATAATCCAAAGATATACATATGAAAAAACCAAGAAGGTAATTAATCACATTATCAAAGAATTCCTCATTTTTTTTAAAGGTTTTGTTTTCTTTATTTGGTTTATGATTATTTTTTGTGTGTGTGTGAGGAAGATCAGCCCTGAGCTAACCTCTGCCAATCCTCCTCTTTTTGCTGAGGGAGACTGGCCCTGGGCTAACATCTGTGCCAATCTTCCTCCACTTTTTTATATGGGACGCCGCCACAGCATGGCTTGACAAGCGGTGCGTCGGTGGGCGCCCAAGATCCAAACCGGCGAACCCCGGGCCGCCGCAGCGGAGCACGCACACTTAACCGCTTGCGCCACTGGGCCGGCCCCAGAATTCCTCATTTTAAATGAAAACTTCTCTGAGGGTTTCTTTTTCAATTTTAATTTTATTTTTGAATTGTGGTTACAAACACATAATATTACATGTACCATCTTAAACATTTTTTGGGGGGGGAAGATTCGCCCTGAGCTAACATCTGTTGCCAATCTTCCTCTTTTTTTGCTTGAGGAAGATTAGCCCTAAGCTAACATTTGTGCCAATCTTCCTCTATTTTGTATGTGGGTCGCCACAACAGAGTGGCTTGATAAGCAGTGCCTAGGTCCATGCCCAGGATCTGAACCTGTGAACCCTGGCCACCAAAGCGGAGCGTACTGAATTTAACCACTATGCCGTGGGGCCAGCTCTTAAACACTTGTAAGCATACAGTTCAGTAGGGGTAAGTATATTCACTTTGCTGTGCAACAGATTTCTAGAACTTTTTCATCTTGCAAAACTGAAACTCTAGGCCCATTAAACATTACTTGCCCCCTCTCCTCCCCGCAGCCCACCACCTTTCTACTTTCTATTTCTATGACTTTGACTACTTTAGACATCTCATATGAGTGGACTCATACAGTATTTGTCCTTTTGTGACTGGCCTATTTCACTTAGCATAATGTCCTCAAGATACCTCCATATTGGGGCATGTGACAGGATATCCTTTTTTAAAGCTGCATAATATTCCTTTGTGTTTATATACCACATTTTCTTTATCCATTCATCCACTAATGAACATCTGGGTTGTTTCCACCTCTTGGCTATTGTAAATAATATTGTGAATAATGCTGCAATGAATATGGGTGTGCAAATATCTCTTTGAGATCCTGCTTTCAATACTCTTGGATGTATACTCAGAAGTAGGATTGCTGGATCATATGTAGTTTTATTTTTAATTCTTGAGAAACCTCCATGCTGTTTTCCACAGCAGCTGCACCATCATTTGACATTCCCACCAACAGTGCACAAGGGCTCCAATTTTTCTGCATCCTCGTCAATGCTTGTTGTTTTCTGTTTCTCCAAAGGTTTCTTTAAGTAGTAAACTCTCATATTGTCTGAAAGCACAATTCAGTTTTCCCTCACACACACACCTCCTGGAAGCATCTGCCCATCACTCTGGCCTGTTTCCAGCAGGCTCAGTCGAGCCCCTTCCTCCCACAGGAAGCACCTCTACTGACAAGGAACCCAAGCTCTGCCCTGCAAGGTTCCCATGGACAAAGGTGTCTGCAAGTAAGCTTAATGCATTTTATTAGTATTATATATATAATGTATATCATTCATATTTATTATTATTTCCATTATGTTATTTTTGCCTGCTCTTAATCCCCCTGATTCTTCAAGCTTTTGGCCATCTGGCACCTAGTTCCCTCCAGTGTGGTAGAATCCTTAGCCCAGCCCTGTCCTGAAGCCATATCTGGAGAAAGAAACACCCCACCCCATTTGAGTTCCTGTGTGGTTTTCTAATGTGACCCCAAAGTTATACCCATGATATCAGGGGGAGCTTATGGCACAGTTCATTCCTAGAAAGGAAGTCTCACTATCGGATGATCACGAAAACTCCCAGGGTCCAGACAATGGTGCAAATCACTCCTTTCCCCATCCCAGCACCAAGTGGTCCAGCACAGTCCTCCTCCGACTGGGCGTCTGGGGGCCCTTCTCCTTGTGGGCTGCCTCCTTCTTCATCTCTGCCATGGTCTTCTGCCTTTTTCTCCTCAGAGGCCTGGTTCCAGGTGAAGGGACAGCCACCACATCTGTGGCTGACAATAATGGCTCTCACAGCATAACGGTGACTCATTAGCCATCATTATCTGATCAAAGACCCACCCTACCCTATCCTGCAAGGGGGCGTGCTGAGGAAGGACAGAAAGCAAATGGACACACGGACTGTCCTGTCACGTTAGCATGAAAAGAACTTCTTTTACTGAACCCAAAGGAAGGGCATTGATAAGAATAAACGAGGCTGCAGATAGCAAGGTCACGACACTGGCATCAGCACACCTGTGTACAAATCTGGAGGTCAAGAAATAATTACTATGTGTCTTAGTCCTCTCTGTCTGCTGTAACAAAATACCACCGACTGGGGGGCTTAAACAATAGACATTTATTTCTCACAGTTCTGGAGGCTGGAAGGCCACGATCACGGTGCCAGCAGATTTGGTTCCTGATAAGACCCACCTGCTGGCTTGCAGATGGCCACCTTCTCACTGGGTCCTCACGTGGCAGAGAGAGGAGTGTCTTTATAAGGACACTAGTCCCACCCTTAAGACCTCATCGAAACCAAATCACCTCCCAAAGGCCAAACCTCCAAATGCCATCACACTGAGGACTAGGCCTTCAACATACGAATTTTGGAGAGACACAAGCATTCAGTCCATAACACCGTGTGACTTGGGCAAGTCACCCCACCTCTCAGAAGCTCAGTTTCCTCATCTCCAAAATGAGGAAATCATATCTAATTTGAGATAACATACGTAAAGAAGCTAACACTTAGTAAGCTCTCAAATAATCACTGATTTGGAGCCCCCATACAAAATTGCCTTGCTCCTTTTAACTTAAAATCTCAAGCAGCTGACATACAACTGGTGCTGCTGTGAAAAGGGCTTGATATTGCCGCTTGTGTGAGGCCTTGTTTATTTGCTTGATTGATTGGCTTTTTGCTTTTAAGGGAGGAGCATTTTGAGCTGGGCCATCCTGGTCTCAGCATCTGCAGTCGTCCGTGAGCCGGGTTTCTTCCTCCTCTGCAGGACACACGTATCCATAATCCAGTAGCGAGAAGCTTCCTTCAGATTGCACCCCAAATGCCTGTTATTACTCAGATTAACACCATCATCAATCATCTACGTTCCGTGAGCATCCACAATTGGTGGGCGCTACACAGAGCACGCAGGTAGCCATGCTTCGTGGGTTTCTAATCTAAACAGACAGGTAGAGCAGAGACATAGGAAAGGGCAAGCATGCATCCGAGACTCTCCAGGCTTTCCTTGCCCGCAACTGTCTGATGATGATTCACAGGGAAAAATTCAACAAGCAGGAGGGAGCACAGGCCCCCTTCCCGTCCCCCTGAGAGTCCCAGAAACTGCAGCTCTTGATCAGCAAGTCAGAGGTGGGCGTGGTGGGCATGTTCTGACCTTTCTCTCCTTCTCATTTGTGGAGAAGGGGATGGGAAGTTGCATGGGTGTAGTAACTGATGCCTGTCACCTCCAAATTTCATGTATTTGGGAACATTTGTTATTTTTGCTACTTAAGGCAGAGGGTAGCTCTACTCTGGAGCCAGAGGAGCAGCCGAATACAGCAAGGCTTTGGGCCAAGCTGCTCTTAGGACAGGCTGGGAGCTCTCATCCTCTGAGGAAGCAGAAGGCAGCAGCCAGGAAGTGCAAGAGAGGCTGCAGACAAGTCTTTCAGGTAACAAATAAAGATCAACGGTTGGAAAAGTCTGGGTGGGAAGGAAGTAGAAAAATAGAATGGCAGCTATTCAGGGGCTGCCAAAAATAGAATGGCAGCTATCAGGGGTTGAAGTGATTGGTTATTATTGACAGAAGAACCACTAACATTTGTGGGAATATCGAAGAAAGCAACAGAGGTGGAAGGTGCTGGAAAGCAGGGCAGTTGGCACTCGCAAGTTCCAGAGAGAACCAGGATAGCAAATCCTTCTTGGTGAAGTCAGAAAGGAGATCATGTGCAGGACTGGTCCTCCCAAGTAACACTGAAACATGGGGGTCTTGAGAGCTGTGTACCATCTTTACAAACTTCCCTTCTGAATCCAAGCGCCACTAGAAATCCTCCCAAAGTTCTGACTTTTTCCTAATATTACTTAATTTGCTCATTCGATCCCAGGGTGAGGCTCTATCGAAAGACATCCAATGGAAAAGACTTTCAGTCTCTAAAAAATTCTCTTTTGGAAAAAGTCAAAAGAAGTAACTGTGTGGTCTCTGGCCTCACTCCGAGAGGATAATTCGCCTTGTCGTCACAGGCGGACAGAAGCCATGGGAGTGGATGCTTCCAAAGGAAGAGGCAGATGGTCTCCACTCCACTTCCGACCAACAGGAGCAAAACTGAAGGCTTTGTTTATCAGCGCAGCTCTAATTGTGATTTATGCAATTCTGTACATTTCAATCTAAGCGAAATTTAAAAATCATCAAATTAGTTAAGTGTGTAATCCCTTCAATTAATTATCCATTAGTTGCTCTTTATGATAATGGAGTGCTTACCAAATAGCATGTGATCTCTGACTAGTGCCAAATAAATCAATTAAAATATTTATTCAAGAAGCAACTAGTGTTCTGTTTGCTCAGATTCCTCAGTGAGCTTTAATGTGTTCAGGTCTCTGGAAAGCGGGTCCGAGATTGAGCTTGCATCACCATAAGGAGGGACAACCTCATAAGGTGACCACGTCAGAGGAAACGTTCACCTCCACACTGTGGTTGAAAAGGCACAGACTCGAAGTCAGAGCACCTACGTGGGAACCCTGTTTCCACCCCCCGCTAGCTGCACAACCTTTGCCATGCCAGTTACTTTTGCTAAGCCTCAGTTTCTTTGGTGATAGAATGGGCTTGATAGTTCTTACAATTTAGGGTTGTGTGAGGACTAAATTAGATAACATAGGAAATGAAAGACTTCAAAACAGTGGTGGGTGGACTTCGCCGATAGTGATGATCAATAAATATGTACTGATTGAAAAATTCAGGTGAACTGAAATCATTACTAATAAACACTTGAGCATCACCTCTAAGCAAGGCACTGTGCTTGCTAGTGGAGATAAGGAAGGAAAAGGAGGAAAAGAAAGAAGAGGAAAAGAAATCAGACACCATCCCTTGCTCTCAAAAGGACCGTAATCTAATTAGAGAGCAGAATTTGGGGAAACAGGAGATATGATGGTAATAAAAGCCAACATTTATTGAGTGTTTACTATGTGTCAGGCACTATTATGAGCCCTTTAAGCATCATTTAATCTTCTCAACGATTCTATAAGATAGGTACTATAACTTTCAGTCCCATTTTACAGGCAAGGAAACCAAGGCACCAAGAAGTTAAATAACTTGCCTAAGGTCACTCAGTTAATAAGTGCCAGAGCTAGGATACGAGATCCAATTCTGTACCCTTAACATTGCCTGTAGTATTGGGGGCAGGGGCATGGGGGGCAGTGCTAGACTTGGAGTTGGAAGTCCCGGGTGTGAATCCTCCATACCATCCGTGTAGCCCTACACAAACTACTTCACCTCTCCGAGTCGGCGTCTCCTCATCTGTGAAATGAGCTAACAGTCTCCACGGAACGTTTTGTTGTGATCCTGAAATACGGTGAGTAGGAGTGCTCTGCGTTGTGCCCGGCATGCAGTATGTGTCTAATAAAGTTCAGATGCATCCAATTCTGCATTGCCAACCCTGTTTATAAACCAGAGTTTCTACCAGCTAAAAATGCCAAGTCCCCCAGGTAAAACCTGGGCACTAAATATGCTTCAGACCCTCTGGTAAGGTTGACCCAGACTATTTCCAGCATTATATCAGGGAATCACATATGAACATGAGTAATCTACAGTCAGTGGGCTACAAAATCTTTTCATAGTAAATCTCCTCAATAAAATATTTTGAGCGCAAAACCTCTAAAGGTATATTTCTTAATTTATAAATTTGATGCTTTTTCTAATGTACCCAAAATTGAAATTTTTACAGAAAAAATGTTTTATAATAATGTTATTTTATCTTATTCATTAATAATACAAAAAATTTTTTGCTTCCACACAAAAAAAATTATCGATAGTAATATTTTTAGTGAGCACAGTGTAATTAAATGTGGTTCCCTCTTTCTTAAAATTTTAGTTTATCACAGTGAGCCAAAAGTCCTACATTCAGTTTACTCAGATTTTTGGATTTAACGACTGTCCTCCACTGAAGAGGGTACCTCATCCAAGTGGAAAAATACACTATTGATTGCAATTTCTAAATAGCAATACTCAATATTCAGTCCTATCCCCAAATAATGCAAAGGTTTCTGCTAAAATTTGCATCCATTTTCAAAATGTCCTCTTCATTGAATAAATTTTTTTCAAAAAAACTCTAAACTCTCTCGCTTAAGTTAAAACACCATCTTTTCCCTGAAGGCAAAAAATAATTGTTTTTTTTTTTCTTTTTAAAAATGGCTCATAAATAGCACACACTTAACAGCCACTTGTCACCACAAGAAAAGGTCAGTAAATTTGGAATCCTTGGCTTTTTGTAAAAAGAGACAACTGCAAACATCTCTGTGGCACAAGAGATTTTTATGGTCATCCTCCATCTTGGTACAAAGTACTACAAAGATCTTGGCATTTTCTACAGCTCCCTCACTTGTTTTTTTTTTTTTTTTTTTTAAGATTTTATTTATTTATTTTCTCCCCTCAAAGCCCCAGTAGATAGTTGTATGTCATAGCTGCATGTCCTTCTAGTTGCTGTATGTGGGACTCGGCCTCAGGATGGACGGAGAAGTGGTGCCTCGGTGCGCGCCTGGGATCCGAACCCCGGGCCACCAGCATCGGAGCGCGTGCACTTAACCACCAAGCCATGAGGCCGGCCCTCCCTCACTTGTTAAAATCAGATTAATTACATCCATAATATCCTCCTGCTCATTGTGCACTCTTGGCTTCAACTGCTTTGCAGCAATAGTCTGACTATGAATTACTCCACGGTGGATAAATTTCATGAGCGATGCTGTCCCCATACCCTCACCCCAGCATCCTCTTTACATTCCAGTCAAAGCAGCCACTCCATCAAATGTTATTTTAAACAACTGTTCCATAAGAACCTTGTTTCTAGTAAAGTTATTTACAGTTGAGATCACATCTTTTCTGGCATGTTTTTCTATAATTGGTTCACAGAAGAATAGCATTTTGTATGTTTTATTATTGAAGAGGAAGCTATATCTGTATTTCACTCAGCTGGAGAGCAAACGCTACTTGATTTGTTTCACTACTTGTTTCTTCCAAGTTTCCTCTGCATCTATTTGCGGTATCTGCTGGCTAAGGGATGAATATTCATTTCACTCAATCATTCAGAAAGGATTTATTGAGCACTTGGTATGAGCCGGTCACTGTCCTAGGTGCTGAGGAAGAAATGGACAAAATGAAGTTCTCGCAGGGCTGTGTTCCCGTGAGGGAAGACAGACGATAAGCAAATTAAAAAGGAAAAGTCAAACACATGTCAGAGTAAGCGCTCTAAAGAAAAGTTCAACAGGATATTGGGATAGAGAGTGATAAGGTGACCCATTTCAGGTGAAGAGGAAAACCTCTCCGAGGAGGTGACATTTGGGCAAAGACCTGAAGATGTTGAGGGTGAAAACCATGGAATATTTGGAGGAAGAGCATGTTAGCAGATGGGCAGGAGGGGCAAAGACCCTGAGGCAGGAGCCTGCCAGTTGTGGCTAAAGCAAAAGGAGGCCAGAGTGAGGGTGGGGATGTGGTAGGACCAGAGGTCAGAGGATTTCTTTCTGACTGAGATGGGAAGACACTAGGGGGTACTCAGCAGAGCGTGGCATGATCTGACTTAGGTTTTAAAAGATTTCTCTGGCCACATCACGGAGAATAGAATGCAATATGGCAAGACAGGAATGGGGGACCAATTCCAATTGTCCAGACAAGTGATGGACTAAAATGGTAGTGGTAAGAAGGTAAGAAATCATAAGATTCTGGATATATTTTGATGTAGAACCAATGAGATTTGCTGATAGATTTGGATATGGGATAAGAGAGAAAGAGGTAGGGAACTACAAGATTTTTAACCTAAGCACTTAGAAAATGTACTATCCTTTTACAGGGATGGAGAAGACCGGGGGGTGGGGCAGAGGATGGGAGATCAAGGATTCAGTTTGGACACATTTAATTGGAGAAGACTCTAGATACCCAAGTGAAGGTGTTAAGAAACCAGCCACTTATAAGAGTCTAGAGTTACAGGGTGCATTTGAAATGGAGATATAAATTTGGGACTTGTCAGTGTATAAATGGTATTAAAAGCCTTGTCACTATATTTTGTCCATATCTTATTTCAGCCATATTTATTGCATGGGAAGAACAAGTATTTCCCCCAGCAGTATGCATGTTTTTTCACTACTAAGTAAGAAACCTGAAAAGAAGCTTTTAAGCACTTTCCATCACACTTAAGTTTTTAAAAATATTACTTTGAATAGTACATTATTTTAAATCAGTGAAAAAGATTGTAGACATCTTTATTGTCTCTTTTTCCAATCATGATGGCTTCATACTCTTTTTAGGTAATATCCCAAGACATTGCACAGTTGGGGGGGTCATCATTAGTGACACTGGGTATGAATTTTTATTTGCACAATTTCTTAGTGACTTCACTGAAAAAGAGATAGTTGAAGCGACCAAGATGTCCTTTAGTAGGTAAATGGATAAATAAACAATGGTACATCCAGACACGTATTACATATTATTTAGTGACGAATGTATATTACTCATCACTAAAAAGAAATGAGCTATCAAACCATGAAAAGACATGGGGAGGAAACTTAAATGCATATTACTAAGTGAAAGAAGCCAATCTGAAAAAGCTACATACCGTATGATTCCAACTATACGTCAGTCTGGAAAAGACAAAACTACGGAGACAATAAAAAGATCAGTGGTTGCCAGGGGGTGCGGAGTGGGGGTGGAGGATGAATAGGCAGAGTACAGAGAACTTTTAGAGCAGGGAAAATACTCCGTATCTCACCACAATGATGGGACACATGTCATTATACATTTGTCCAAACCCATAGAATGCACAACTTCAGGAGTGAACCCTGGTGTATACTGTGGCCTTTGGGTGATTAGGATGTGTCTGTATAGGTTCACCAATTACAACAAATGCACCACTCTGGGGCAAGATATTGATAGAGGTGGGGCTATGCACATGTGAGGGCAGGGGGCATAGAGGAAATCTCTGCACCTTCCCCTCAATTTTGCTGTGAATCTTAAACTGCTCTAAAAAAGTAAAGTCTTAATGAAAAAATTAAAATAAAATGAGATAGTTCTGGAAGTGGAACAGTCACTACTGCCTTTTCCTCTTGTCCACTTACCCTTGTCTTTTTATTACATTCTACCTACCGTCTCTTGGCACAGATCTTCTTAAGCCAGGTGTCCATTTTGTGATGAGCAGTTTAGTTAAGACTAGTTGCGTCATCCATGAATCCACGCTACCTGACACATGTAAACTACCATCCATCATGGCACCATGCATAAAAGGAAAGGTATCACCACAACCCCTAAGGCTCCCTCTTCCCCTCAGGATACTTCCCTTATCGAATATGAAGTGTGACACTGTTCAGGTGCCAGGCTAGTGCATGCATTGGGTATTAGTAGGACTTAGTTTCTTTCTAGTTTTTTAGGAAAAGTAAACATTTAGAAATTGGAATATTTTCTTCCTACCCCAGTGCATCCTGTGCATCCTTTACAGTACTCACACTGTCTTGACCTAGTCCATTTCACTGGCACAAAAGGTGACAAAGAATGTTGCCACAGAGTCAGAATAAGGAAGTAAACAGAATTCCCATTAACACCTCAATTATCACTCACCCCAGTGACACAGGACAATGAAAGGTTGCATTGAGTTTCCAAGCTTAAAAAAGAAAATATTAAAAAGCCAAAGTATCTGTGGTTAAATTTTAAAGGCTTGCCTATAGACAATTACAATATTAAAACTGTGGTAAATTTTTTGCCTAAGTAATTGGTATTAGGTTATTTTTGTAGGCTGGTGAAAAAATTTTTATTTTTGCATGTCTTCATGGCCTCCTGAGTAAAGCTGGCTCTTCAAAGCAGATTAAGAACCTGAATTTCTTTCCTAAGGAAAGTTTTACATCTAATTTATAGTCAGAAGTTAAGTGAACTTTGTTTTACACTCTATCTGAAACTGAAAACTTTGAGTTTTAGTCAGCAACAAAATAAGCAATGTTCCCTCCTCAGAGGAAACTCAGAAATCAATATAAGATAAAACGCCTTTATTTCTACAGGAAGGCTGAGATTTGAGGTGCGACGAGAATGTGAACGACCCGCCTCAACTATCTGGTTCCAAATGACTTGGCTGCTAATCAGCACAGGCAGGTCTCTAAATCCAGGGTCTCATTTCCCAGGTCTCCCTTTCTCTTCATAGAAACCCAAACCCTAGAACACACTGAGGGACCTGTTGGGCGTTCTCTTGCGCTGCTGTCAAACAAAGCAGCGAGTGTGCAATCATTTGAAATGCATTACCCAGCACTCACACCAAATTAAGGAGAACACCAGTCACTAGTGTCTGGGTGACTTTTCCCTATAGAGTGGAATTATTTGATTGGAACCCTAGGAGAAACACTGTACGGAATGGCTCAAGGTTTACCACTAACCACGACACTACATAGAGAAGGCTGCTTATTACCGAGGCCTCCACGGAATTATGGGGTTTCCTACAGCAAACCTAAGTGCAATGCTCATAAAAGTGAAGGAGAAGGAGGATGAGATAGGATCTAGATATTTTTCCAAGAAGCAAAGGCATAGCTCATTTAGATGAGTTTTCCTAAGAGGAAAGGAACCATCTCCAACCGCCTAAAAGGAAGCAGATGGCTTCATACCTTCCCCTCCCATTGCAGCACAACCTCCTGCAGGGTAATCAGATTTCCTCACCGTCCTGTCATCTTCTCAGGCCTGGGAGGGGCGATGCGTTCCCCCCACATACCCTCCCCCAGTGGGCTTAGCAAGTCGAGTAATACACTCCGACTTTGGAGAGAATGGATAGAAGACCCATTGGTCTGGTTCAGCTACTAAGTTAGCTATGGCTCTTGAAAAAGTTTCAAAAAGGAATTAAGGGGCTTTTTATGAATCTGCTCTCCACCCTTCTCTGTCCCAGGAGGCTGACCTGTGTGTATGGACCATATTAACAGAGTCCCTCGCCCTCTGGCTTCCAGATAGGTTCAACCAGTGGGGAGCCCTACAAGGAGAGGAGAGAGAGGGAAGAAAAGGAGACAAGGTTACTGACAAAGACTCTCTCCTTGACCAAACTTTAGTCAGGCT
This sequence comes from Ceratotherium simum simum, assembly GCF_057802395.1. Lineage (NCBI taxonomy): Eukaryota > Metazoa > Chordata > Mammalia > Perissodactyla > Rhinocerotidae > Ceratotherium > Ceratotherium simum. Next base: position 57,364,101 of record NC_141909.1, on the reverse strand, counting down.
TCTCTGAACCCTCTTCTTAACTAGGCATTGACCTTTGGCCTTCCTAGTTCTTCTTTGCATTGCCCAGCTTTAGCAAAAATCCTGCTAAATCAGTTTAGTGAGAATCCCCACCCTTGATACCTAATCATCCTCCATATCTAATCACATTCCTCACCCTCCACCATCCCTCAGGTGATATCTGATCACCCAGGTCTGCCTTCAGCAAGAATCTTGTTAAGTCGGTTTAACCAGAATCCCCCCCCACCCCTGATGCTTCCTCTTAGTAATTTTCCATCCACTGACCTCCACCCTGCTCCTTGGCTATAAATCCCCATTGCCCATGCTGTACTTGGAATTGAGCCCAGTTCTACACTGAGGTCTCTTTTCCTCCGTTGGAATAGACCTGAGTAAAATCTGTTTTTACCGCTTTAACTACTGTCTAGCTCTGGTTTTCTTTAACAGTATTTATTCCCTGTGGGGTCACTTTGGCCTGGCTGTGTCCTCACCCAAAGTCACTGCTCCTCTGAAGGTGCCTGACTACATGACCTACTCTCCTAGGTTTCAATAACTGCTCCCCCCTCCTCCCTCTGATTCTCGGGGTGCTACTAGCCCCAGGTTACTGCACAAACCTGTGGTTCCTAGACCACAGCTTTATAAAGAGTCTCTTTGTATAAAAACCCTCCTCAAATAATTCTATTTCAGCATTCAATGTGTTTCCTCTTGGGACTCTGATTAATAAATACACTGTCTTAAGGGGGATGCTGTAGAATAAACAGTCTGGGCTCCATCAGGCACCTTTAGAGGGGCAACATCTCTTTCAGAACAGGAGGGCTGAGTTAGAAAGTCAAGTTTTCCAGTGATTCCTATACTATTCAGGGTCCCAGCATAAAACAGATGGCACTCAAATTTAAGATAAGTCCAGACAACTTAATATTTACAAAAGGGTGGGCAGGGTCAGGGAAACCATAGGGCATGGTGCAGCCCCTTTGGGCTACTCATAGGCCAGTGCTCCAACCCAAGGCCCGAAGAGGTGGGGAAAGAGTGGTTATCAGAAAGTAGAAGAAGAGAGTAAGGAAGACAGTGCCACCTGGAGAGGAGCAATGTCTTCAGTATAGGGCCACAGCCAGCCCAAGGGATGCCACAGGGGAGTCAGGAGGAAGTATGTCCCGACTGCACCACCTTCCTGCCCTCTTATCTCCTATCCAGGGCTCCCATTGATCAAATCCAAGAAGTCAGAGAGCAAGAGAGCTCCTCAATGTAGTCAGCATCCCGGAGCAAAGAGAAGGGCAGAGACTGGATCTAAGGAGCAAACAAAACAACCAACACCGTTCCCAAACAGAAGGAACTGACTACATCAAAACCTACTTGAGGCACATTTTTAAAAACATACGAATGCCCCAGAGTCACCCCCCCACAGTCAGAGTTAGTATGCCAGTGGGGGAGCCTAAGTCATCTATGTTTTCTTTTTTAAAAAATTCCTTAAGTGATTCCAATGCACAGCCAAGTTAACAATTTCTGACTTTATAAGACACACGAATGACCTTGAAGATTTCAAAGCAGGCTACACAATCCCTTCTCACCTTAAGTCCAAGCCCAGATGACCAAATCACCCTAAGAATCTTCTAGAAAGGAATTGTATTTTGTACCATTACAGTGTCCTCTCTGGGGCAGCACTCATCAAAGAGAGAATTGTGTCACTTTCTATCCTCAACTACTAATCCTTAGGACAGCTGAGCCTAAGGATAAGTGTTGTACAATTGAACATTATTGTCCTTTTACCCCCTGAGTAGAAAATACAAGTAATTTCTCCAAAAGAAAGAACTGATTCCTTGAAAACTCTTCGTACGAATCCAGACCCTCAATTAAATGGTAGCAGGCTTGAATGGTTAAAGGGAACTGTATTTCCATGAGGACCATCCATTGGCAAAGCATGTCGTTCAGAAGTTTCACCTAAAGATCATTCTTTCCATTATGATCATTGAAGTGAAGCCAAGAGGGAAAAAAAATCGACAGTCTGAACTCTGGAATCTTGGCTTCAGAAATGCCTATTAATTCTATACAATAAAACTTACAAACTCCCAGTAATCCTCAAGGTGCTCTTAAAATTGAAATTGATTCTGTGAAACTGCTTTCACCTACCATCATTAAGGAAAGTTCCATTTTGACTCAACTCTTAATAGGGAGGGCATGAAGAAAAGTATTAGGCCCAGGAATACGGAATGTTAGGAACGCTGGGCCTGGAGGAAGGAAAAACAGAAAGTGTATACCCAATCCAGACCTTGCATTGGCCTGCTACTGCAGGTTCTGGGTCTAGCAACTGCTCCTCTTCCTAGGGAATTAAATGGAGGAAATTTCTCATAATTTCCAATCACACAGCACAGTTAAATGGCAAGTTGTTTTCCACAAAAGTAGTTTTACAGTAAATGCACCCAACATTCAGAGAAGCTTGGGGGGGGGGCGGTGAGGGAGAGGGAAACAAAAGACATTTATTTACTTACATGACCAGAATAACAAAACAAACTTCATTTGACTGCAGAAGTTGGAGTTCGAAAGCATAGCTTAGGTTTATCCACGTAGTAAATGGGTCCCCAGGGCTGTGGCTGGGATTGCTAGACTCCTGGGTCCTGTTCTCTGACAGTCTATTAATCTGCCATGTAACCTTGAGCCAAGGCTCTTAAATGTCTCCTATCAATTTCCCAACAAATAAATGGGAATAAAAATATGCCTACCTTACAAATCCTATCAGAGTTAAAATTCACTTTCTACAGGTGTGTCTCACTTTACCAAGTGGATATGTCCCAAACTGCACTGAAATGCCTACAATGAATGAGAAATAAAATGGTTGTCAAGTGGTTTTTAACTACTCTCAGAGAGCTGACTTTAAAAGCACTTATTTATGAGAGTGGCTAAGAGGCCAAGTGCTACAGACCCTCAGCCCTGTTTTCTTACTGTAGCTAGAAAATGTTTTTCTAGATTAACCAACATTTTTTTCCTTTCCTCTTAATTCCTATTATCCTCGTGACACTTCTCCACATGACAGGGCCTTCTGCATTTACTACTTGTGTCAACAACAGCTTACGGATCACCAAAGAAACGTGCTCCCATGCCTTCATGGAGTGAAAATGTCACTGGGAAGTGACTGCCCAGCCAGGGCCTGCGTTTCCCAGTCCCCATGAGCTAGGTTGAGGCCTCATAACTGAGTTCTGCCCAAGGGAATGTGAGTAGAAATGACACGTGTTACTTCGGGACCATCTCTGCCTGGTCTCTAGAAAGATGAGGAACAGAATAGGATGCCTCATTTAGCAGGGAGATTCCTTAAGTCAGTTCAAGAAAACAGACATGGACCTCTTCTCCTGTGAGCCCTTCGGCGTCACACACTTCCCGGAGAATCCATGTGGCTGACTCCTAGCCAGGCAGGACCTGTGCCTCTTTAAAAACCAGACTAACCATCTATTGAATGCCTATGATATGCCAAATCTTTCACATACAAATACAAAATCTCATTTTTAAGAGCACAAGAATTATCTCCATTTAACAGAGGGGGAAACTCAGGTCAAAGAGATGCAAATTACTTGTCCAAGGTCATTCAAATAGAATGTAGCAGTGCTGAGGTTTGAAGCCAGGTTTTCTGGCTTTGAATACGATGGTGGCACTATTCCACAGTTTCCTCTTCTGGACAGTGTGCCCAAAGGGATCCCCAGCCCCCATTCAGCTGTCACCCTCAAAGACCCAGGCATCCAACACAAGATCTAAGGATGACTAATTGCAACCCACCTTCTCTAAAAGGCATCCTACTTGAGATTCTGAGCAAAAAAAATGTTTCCTCCAAATTGTTTGATCCACATGAATGCATGAGCCATAGGGTCTGACCATCTGCCCACCGTTATCCTTGTATGACTGACCACTGCCAGGTGTCATGCCAGCCGGCCTGGATTAATTAGTTAGTATAAACCAAATTCAGTGTAATCAGTCATGCAAACTTGAGCCCTTAATGTCCAATATTACTAAAAGCATACCATAAACTTGGGACACTATAGAGGATTAATGACCAAAATGGAGATATGAATAAGGCCTTGAACGCACCTGATTCACGTTTGAATCAAGTCTGATACCTATTTGCCCAGCAGGGACTCTCCCAACTCACTATTGTTATCAATGAAAAATTCATGTGGCCTGAACACATATGGATTTCTGAGCATGTGACCCACTGTAGAAAAACCTCAGCCAACCCCTCAGTGAACCCTCTCCTTTGCTTATTTCAACCAATTAGCCCAATACATCCCAGAGCTACTTGTGAGACAGGAGGAGCACACTGTCGAGGTTACCATGGCAGCCCCCCAATGTCCCCCTTGAGAGGGGCCTCCATTTGCAGACCCCATCCCCTCCATTATGGGACTACAACACATTTATCACCTTTGCTTCCCAAGGAGGCTTCCAGACTGTCTGTTCTATTGATTGTTACAGCAATTTACCAGGTAGGGAATTAGAGTTATGGGTTAGTAATTTCCTGTGTACGTCTTCCTTCACTTCTTAAAGTTTGGTGCTAATTTTATCCTTGTAAGAACGCTGTGCTGCTCAGATGCCCTGATGGTGATTAGAGAGCTGATTATTTATCTGCAAGACTCATCAAAACTCACTGACTGCCAACATGTCCCTGGCTGAGGTCAGATACAAGATCGGGCACCAAACCTTGTTCAGCCAAAAGGACGGACTGAGAACAAACAAAGGACCCAACTAGACAGAAAATGCCAAAGGCAGGGAACGGAAGCTTGGCATTGTTCTCTGAAGGATCACAGAGCTGGACTTCGCCGGGCAGTGGGAAGGATGGGATCAAACTACTGCAAGAGAGACCACACAAGGCAAGCATTTACCTCCTGCAATTCAGTTCCCAAGGCGGTGTTCCACTTTAGCACAAAGCATTACCCGTCAATGTGTTCAACCAAGGAAAGCCAAGAAACAGGGATGAATGATCCTCACAGGAAAGCGCATTCCAGGAAGTCACAGCTGCTGCGGCTGCTTCTCCGTCTTCTTTTCCTAACACCTCTTGGACGATTCTGAAATATTTCATTGCCTAGGCTGGAATGACTCACTGAACTATGAATTCTAATTTTAACCACATCCCCAACTCATGGGTAACTGAGACAAGGCACTGGTGCCCAGTAAATTTCTTCAACTTCCTTTCCCCCAAAAGAAGGATTGGCAAAGAGTTTTTCCAAAGAATTGACTGTCTGGGAAATGGCCACTTACTTAACTTGGGCCAATCTATGGAAATGTTTCCTAACCTTATTTTTATTATTACACTGCCCACCCACTTCCCTCCACACCCCCCAGAGCCTTAGACATTTTTTTCCTAAGTGCCCCATCTATGAAATTTTAATACCACAGACATACAGATACTGTGTATCTGCTTGTTCACTGTATATATATCTGTGCTTTATACATAAAAGGAATAAGTTTTTTTTTGCCTCCCAAGAATAAATTTTGGCCCTCTTGGAAGCATTATAGCCCCCTTTAGGATGGAAAATACAACCTTAAGTTTACACTAAAGGTGTGATGGTTTACTATCGAGGCCTGTCCTATTGAGTGGAGAAAACTGGGAACCTGGTAAATGGCAAAAAGGACCAATTAGGAGAAACAGAGTACAGAGAAAGCAGGGGATCCAAGACCAATTTACTTCCTTCATAATATTATCAAGGGCTGGACTTGAAACCAGGCCTTATTTACTGACAGAGTGTCCATTGGTTTATGAAAGGCATAAATATCACATCCCATTTCTACAACTAGTGCCTTTCCCCACAGTTTGGCTGGCTCAGTCTTTAAAGAAAATGTTATGTCAGGACTGATTTTGACTGATAAGAAACACCTCTGTCAGAGCAGACAGCACCCTTTCCCCTGTTCTCTTCCTCTGTTCTGGCCCTGCTCTGTGACACCGGCTCTCCAGCAGTCCCCAACCCTAGCTTCAGCTCCTCTCCATGGCGCTCTGAGCCATTCGGAGTTTATTACAGCATTCTGTAATTAGCCAGGAGTATTTCAGACCCATAGTTTTATTCCTCGTCTCCCTGATTGATTTTCTAAATTATGTGTCAGCACAAAGGTGTTTAAAAAAAAAAAAAAAGAAAAACACTTAACTCAGCAGCAATTAACTGCAAAGCTTTTAAAGCTTAGTTTTCATTTCCTAGGTCTTCAAGAGCCAGAAATAATATCAATAACACTGAAATCAAGTTGTATTTTACCCCTGGTTAAAAAGGCAGCAAATGGCTTGAGAGGCACTATTATGTAAGGCAACACTTGCCCATCTTTTCCTTTTTTACCTTATTTCTAGCTGTCAAAATTTCTTACACACGCACCATGGAAGAAAATATAGTTGAGCAGGATTTAGCTGAAGTGGGCATTGCTCATGAAGATGGTGTTTGAGAGAAGATTCAAGATCTCTGAAAACTTTTGGAATGCCAACATTTTATTTTAGGCAATGCTTCAGTTTAGGGCCTTTGATGACATCCTCATCCATTTTCCAGAACTGAAAAAACTAAGCCTCTAAAAGCGTGACCCTCAAAAGGGTTATTCTCAGACATTTGAGAGTAAAGAGCTTAAAAAAGAAAGACAGACAGGCCTACCTGCCTCTGTTTCAAACACTGTTTAACAAGCCCCCAATTTGCAGGGAGCTTGGATACCTGGTTATTTTGCAGCAACAGTGAGCAAAGAACCCCTTCTGGAATTTGGTATTCATTTGGAGATCAGAGCTCGCCCCTGGGGTATGTGTTAAAAGAACTGCCCCCAAGAGTCATGCACAGTTGAGGATCCTAGACAACCAAGCAATACTGCAGGTCAGGGAGAAGAAGACTGAAACAGCTGATGCAGGAAGAATCCACGGGACATCATGTAACATCGCAGAAAGACAGAGGCTGACATCCGGCAAAAATGTGCCCCCACTGCCTTCCACCTGTCAGTCACCAAGTGGCCACTTAAAGCTTTCTCTCCCCATTGTCCCTTTCACATCTGCCCTGGATGTTAATTTTGACCACATTTCACCTTCAACTATTAAGTACAGGAACGTGAGGCTCTATGGGGTGGGGGTGTGTGTGTGTGTGTTTGTTGTTTTGGGGTGAGCAGCCACTCTTTGTGACTTGGCCTTAGGATCTCCTTCAGAAAATGCAAAATTAAACCTTTATTCCTGGGCTAACTTATCTACTTGAGCTCATGTACCTAAACTCCTCTTGTCTCATGGCATATTTTATTTTATTAGATAGAGACCTTTATAAGTCATCCTGTTTCCCCCTTAGCCTTGGCTTCCAGGAATCTCAAAGATAAATGCTATGCTCAATTGCAGTAACTGGCTTTAGCACACATTTTCCACCATCAAGATCTTATTCCTGCCCCTCGCTCTATGCCCACTACATGATATTTGGCCTTTGTTCTTTTACCTTTACTTGGATATAACCTTTACAATAAGCTACCCTGTAGCTTTTTTGGTGAAAATACAACTAAAACAAAAAGCACTAAATTATCTTTAAGTGACTTTCCATTATGGAGCAGTCAAAGCCTTTGCAATACACCTGTGTTGACATCCTCATCAAGAAAGGCTGATGTAGGGGTGGTACATCTTAGTGGGGTGATTAGCACACACGTCATAATTCATCAAACCTCTACACCATACCCTGCTCCCCAGGAATGGAAATCATTTCTGTCTCCCTCGGTGAACTTTCTCCATCTATAAAATGATGACAACGCTGGCTCCCTCTCCCTATTACACTCATGTTATGAGGATCAATGCCACAGCATCTATAAAGTGCTTTGAGCTCCTCAGGGGACAGTGCTCTATAACTATAATTACCATTATTGACAGCAGCAAGCAACTGCTGTAGGCTGTTCAAGGAACAGTTGCGGCTCGGGCACCCGCCCGGCCTTTGATGGGAGCTGCAGACAGGCTCGCACACAGGCAGAGAGTTCCTTCTGCTGGGGGGCATCCTTACCACTGGCTCCAATAACCAATACCAAAAAGAGTTCTCAAAATGCAGAAAGGTTTCAAGAAGGCTAGAAACAACACATCAGCAGCACTGCCATTAGAGGAAGGCTTGAAACACCCAACAGTACAACAGTGTAAACAGGCATATTGTAGGCACAGCCGGCAGCAGGTGGCACAGGGCCCGGATCCGTTCAGTTAGTCTACACAATATAGTCCTTCTCCTAGTCAGGAAATGCTTTTATAGGGTCTCATTCTTTACGTTGGGAAAAAAATATATATATGATGTCCACATCCATCAAGCTGTTGGGGCTTGTTATGACCCTTTTAAGATGACTTCTACTGGAAGCCTGTATTATCTATCTCAAGGAGATGCCCAGGCTCAAGTCCATAACTTTGTCACCCTGCCCCTGACTGTGACTGCTGTCCTTTCTCTTATCTGACTGCTGCCACTCTACACCATTTTCAGCTCTGTCAGGATTCCACAGGCAAATTCCTCCTTCGGACAGCTCTGATTCCTCCTCTGATCTGAAACATTGCCCTTTGCAGTCGGTGGAATTTTCAGGCAGTGTTTTTAAAATATCATATCTTCTGATTTCTTCTCAAGGTCCTCTTTTTTGAATATTTTCTTCTAAGTCTTTTCTGACCCTACAGAATGCCAGGACAAATCCTAAAATCAGACATTCACTTGAAAAAGCACATTTGCCTGCTGTTTAAAAAATCTGGGTACAACTCATGTAGCAATGTTGGTGCAGTAACAACGGCTAAACAAACACTTGAAGAATTAAATGAAATGAGATGGTATCTGGGTCAGGAGATTGTAAAGCCAAAACAAAAAGAATAATTGAAAAAGTATAGTATGTATATGTATGTAGTTCCAAGATTCATTTGGGTGCAAAAGAAAAATATACTGTGCTTAGCAGTCTGCTTTCAGTGTAGCATCAATGAATGCCAGGAAATGCGATTTCAGAATATCTGATATTCAACTGCAAACTTGCATTAACACTTAGGAAAGAGGAGGGGAACATAAAGTGACAAATTTACTTGGAGTCTTGCAGACTCTTTTTTAGCCAAATTGCTGGTTTGAGACAGCTCATCATCTCTGTAAGAACATGAACTGCAGACTTGTCGCTTTCCCCGCTCTGCACTAATACAAGCTGAGCGATTACGTGTCTGCCCTCCCCAGTCAGCAGCCTGGTTCCTGTTCTCTGCTATGCGGTGAGAGCCGAAGAAGAGTACTCTCAGGGGACTAATGAAGGACTGTCATCAGCGCTATATGACTGGATAATCGCAGAATAAACGTTATGGACGAGCAGCACATTTGCGTGGAAAGTACAAGTCTCTCTAACAAAGAGAACTGGCTCGGTGATTGAAGGCCCTTCAAGCACAGCATTCAGCTAACAAGACACTGCTCTTAGTTGTCTCCATCCCCTGGCCTGTCCTCAGGGACTGCCACCTCGTTGTCCCAGATGATCAGGTTATTTCAATTTAGCCAATCTCTTAAACTGGGGGCACACTTCCAATGAATGCTCTCCCAGATAATTTAAGAAAAACTGAGACCACTGGTCATGAACTCTTGGGGGGTAGGAGTTAGTCCTGATCTAACTCTAGCTGCCCAGGAGCTCAATAAATGCTTGTTAAGAAACAATAAATGTACGAAGTGATTTATTAAATACTTAGATTATTATATGCCTGTAAAACTCTAGGTCATATGAAGATATAATGTAATCCTCATAAGCATATTGCTATCCTCATTTTAATGGATGAAGAAACAGAAACAGGGTAAGTGACTGACCCAGGGTCATGCATCTGGTAAGGGTCTGGCTCCAGACTCTATGCACTTAACTTCTCCCCTGCACTGCTCCTGCATGGGAATAAAGGCCTCCCCTCCCGCACTGGCCCCCTGAAGCCAGTGACGTAAGGCAGACAGCTCCGCCAAGAATCTATAGGAGACGCATGCAGTAGGAAGCTTTATGGGCTCATTAAAATCTCTCTTCTGCCCTCTCTCAGGCCCTCCCACATCCAATGCCGGCAAAGGGGAGTAAATGCCAGAAGACACACCAGGGAGCCTTGAAAATGTGTCTTCGTGTCCCAAATGGGGCACCTTTCTCCCTCCCTCCTCACCACCCCCATACAACACAATTGTATACATACTCCCACACCAAGGACAGCCTTTCTCCCAACTTTGGCTACTGTTTTTGTCACTTGTCCCAGCAAAGCATTGAGAAGGTGGTTACACCCTAGTGCAGGTGGGACAAGGTAAATTCTAGAGTCCCTCCATGTCCATACGTCCAGAACTGAAGTTCCTCCTGTTTTACCAGGAAAGTATATAAACCAGTTTCACAGCCAAGCAGCAGCTCAGCTGAGATGTGATACCAAGACCATCCTGCACAGGGACAGGGGATTCTGGGGCTTGGTTGACATCGGGTGTACCACACCATGTTGATATGGTGGCCGTGTAAACCCACAAGCAAAGAAACCACAGAAATTGGGCTGGGAGGGGCTTCACGGCCATTTATTCCAAACCCCTGTGACACGGCGGGAGAACTTTTTCCAAACCAATTCTTGAAACTTGGTTTTGTTGTGTAAAATGCTTTTTGGGTTATGGCATTCTTTTTCTTTTCTTTAAAAACAAACACTAAAAATAAATAAATCTTCAAAGGGAGTACTGTTCCATGTCCTTAAAATGCGCCTGGGTTTGACAGTTCTAACTCCCTCCACGTATTTTATTCCTGCTTCTTACCTTTGGTGCCCTCCTTCTCCACCACTGAAGCTGCCAGGCTGGCACTTGCAAAACTAGCACCTTTGTGGCACCTCTACAGCCTGGCGTTTGGGGACATGCCCCCTCTGTCTCTTCTTGCCATGCCACAGAGAAATCTGGGAGTCAGAGACTAACTTAACTTCTTCAAAATTTATGTCACATCAACATGACCTCATCAATCGAAATTATTTTCACATATAGATAAACTAAAACTAAACCAAAGTTTCACTTAAGCGGTTATTAATAAGTCTATATGCTGACTATAATGAGATAACAGAAATCAAATTGTTTTGAAAGAGCTAAGCCATGTGCAGGATAAGTATAAGCTGTGTGTGTGTGTGTTATGAGATATATATATATGTGTATATATATATATAACAGGCATATATATGTGTATGTGTGCCTATGTATTATAGACATATATATAAGGTCTACATATTAGACATATTTAGGTGAAATACTATTAGAATTGATCAAAGAGTTTCTCTTAACTCTCCCCCCAAAAATTCCTCTACCCCTTTGTATTGGTCACGTTTTCTACATATGTTCAAATTCTCAGTCATCTGGGGCTGAGAGCAATTTCTTTCAGATTGGTTCTATTGGCTTTTTTGTGAGGGGATGGCTGAGGGTCAAAGGGCCAGAGGATTCACCAGAACATTCCACTTGGGCTCATCCACATTCACCGCCCACACTCACTAACTGGGCAGGGAATTGCTGACGGAGGCTATTAAACACTTTTTCTTTTAATTGCTATGCTATTCAGTGATCCTTCTTGTAAATTATTTCCTTCTCACAAGAACAGCAATCATCCATCAAGAGAGGTTTTCTGCAGAGAAAAGAAGAAATTCCACATTCCACTAAGGACAGGTTCTCACAAATTGTAGCAGAGGCTCCCACAGCTCGTGGATAATTGTTGCAGGAGCTCGTAGAAGGCCCGGCTGTTATAGCAGGCTGCTCTGCTGCAAAGCCCTCAAGACAACCATTGACTGAGAGCAGAGGCTCAACTCAAAGTGGTTTAGTCAGAGGAATTGGGGTTGATGGCCTCTATAAATTCTTAGAGGTCCAGGCCACTAGGCAATGACCACGACGTTCAGGGCTCTGTTCTGCCTTCAGAAAATCCAAGCCCAGAAATGATTCGAACAGAAAATTCACCCTTCTTCCTCAACATACACATTCTTCCTGCCACCACCAACCATCTCACTCTTGCCACAGGGCAAACGCCCAGCACCCTCTAGACATGACTGTGGACAGAGCCAGAGGTGCCTTTGGACAGCATCATTAACTTTATGTGGTCTTCAACTGCATCAAACAGAAATTTCGAGATATTTAATTATTTTTCTTTTTTTCTTATTTAATTTTTTTCAAGTTCAGAAGTCATATGCTCACAGTAATACACAAAACAACATAACATATGAAAATAGTTATTCATCTCAGGATACCCCTTCTCTGCCATGCCTATACCCCAGAATCCACCTCTCGGAAGAATCCAGAGTCAAGAGGCTGGTGTGTATTATTCCAGACTTTCTCCTCACTCATGCACACCTACTTATGCGGACATGCACATATACAGGAGGTTTCCGGGTTTTACTTGGAGTTTTTTGCCAAAAGAAAAAAGAAAATCACTCTCTCTACATTATTCTGCAGCTTGACTTTTTCACTTCACGGTATCACGGACATCCCTCTGTACGGGTTAGCGGTTGTTGCATCACTGACTAATATAGTGTGCGGCTGCCAAACTATGGCCTGTGAACCACCACCTGTCTTTGTAAATAAACGTTTTATTGGAGCACAGCCATGCCCATTCATTTCCGCATTGTCTACGGCTGCTCTTGCCCCACAACGCAACAGGTAAGTAATTGTGATAGAGATTCTATGGCCCACAGCCTACAATATGTACTACTTGGCCCTTTAAGAAAAAGTTTGCCAACCCCTGCCTTCAAACAGCAACCATTTATTTCCTCATGATACCGTAGGTTAGCAATTTGGGCAGGACTCAGCTGGACAGTTCTTCTGCTGGTCTCATCTAGTGTCACTCATGTGAATCCAGTTATTTGGCAGCTGAATAGTCCAAATGGCTTCACTCACATGTTGGCAGTTGGTGCTGCCCATCAGCTCGGCAACATGTGTCCAGCAGATTTCTTCACATGGTGGCAGCATTTGGGCAAGCCCAGTGCTCAGACAGAAGCCTCTGCTTGCATCACATTTGTCCCATCAGCCAGAGCAAGTCACAAGGCCAGGTCCAGGGTCAAAGGGAGAAGGTCTACACAAGGGCATGGATACAGGGAGGCCTGATTCATTGGGGGCCATTACTATAGCAATCCATTCCACCCTCCAAGTCAGTAGATGTAGATATAATCATGAGATGTAGACTTAATCCTAGTTTTTATTCTAATTTTTTCAATCATTGTCATATACAGGCACACAAATATATAAGTGTACATGAGTTGGATCATATATATGCTTGAGTTTTTAGGACAATATTTTTTCTCTCTCATTGCTTGCCTCCTCCATCTCCCTCTCCTTCCCTCACATCACCTCCAACACACGCACACAGGTAGCATGTGTTAACAACCTAGTGTATCTTTCCATACTTTTCTCCATGTTCATAAAATCACACACACACAATTTTACATAAACACAATCATATGATCCATGCAGAGTTTTTTAATAGTATGGTCGTTTTTCTTTTTATTTTTTGCTTGTCTTTTCCCTCTGCTTCTGCTCCTCTTCTTCACTATATTATCTGCCCCCTACACACACACACATCTGGGGAAGGGGTGGGGTTTGATGGAATCATTTTGCACACACTTCTTTGCATCTCGCCTTTCTTTTTTTTTTTTTTTTTTTTTAAAGATTTTATTTATTTTTTGCCCCCAAAGCCCCAGTAGATAGTTGTATGTCACAGCTGCACACCCTTCTAGTTGCTGTATGTGGGACTCGGCCTCAGGATGGACAGAGAAGTGGTGCCTCGATGCGCACCCGGGATCCGAACCCGGGCCGCCAGCATCGCAGCGCGCGCACTTAACCACCAAGCCACAGGGCCGGCCTGCATCTCGCCTTTCTTAATACTCAAAACATCTCTTAGAAATACTTCCAAATCAGCCAGTGCAGCTCTAATTCACTCTTTGTAACGATCGCATGTGCTCATTACTGTGGATTGAGTCATTCAATCTCCATTCCAACTCTCTTCCTAGTGAGAGAAATTGACAACCAAAAAACTCTATTTCCCAGACTCTCTTGACGCCAGGGTTCTTGATGGAAATGGATGCCACCAATTAGAGGGCATCACATAAGGGTAGAAAGGTAGAGGTACGGTGGAGGTCATTTTCCCACCCCTTCCGGCTCTTTCTGCTGGCAAATGAGGTCATGCGAATGTTGCTTCTCCTTTCAGAGGACACCTGTGTCCATTCTCCTGCCTCCTGGGTGTCAGGAATAATTGTGGGGTAACTGTAAGGGCCACTTCGTGGGTTAAGAGTGGTCTCTAGCTTCTTGGTGTCTGAAAGGTCACAGCAATGACAACAGTGGTGGGTTTTTGACCTCAGCATGGCCTCAAGGGAAGCCTCAGAGCTGGTCACTCCCCTGATGGGTCAGTTCTGTGATGTTCTGGGTATCACAGCCCCTCCAAAGATTGTGTAAGCCCCTAATTCCTTGTATTAAATCCCTTTCTGCTTAAAATAGAGTAGTTTCTATTTCATGTAGTGTCTATCAATCCTGACTGATACATTCACGTTGGTTCCACATTTTTGCACTATAAACAATGCAACAATAAATATTCTTAACTGAAAGCTTTTATTTCTACAGAGTACATTCCCATGAGATTACATTTTGAAGAGGGCAGGTTTGAGGGGTGAGTGTATTTTTGTTATAATAAATGTTTTCAGAACATTTTCCAAAAAGGCAATAACAATTCATATTTCTAGTAGCAATTCAGATTTCTCTGCACACCTGCCAGCAATAAGTGTTATCACTGTTTTTAATCTGTCAGTCTAAAGTAGTATTAAAGTAGGATCTAAAATATCTCATGTAGTGGCAACTCATTTCCCGACTAGTGAATTTCAGCATTTTTAATATGTTTCTGGCCAAGAGTATTTGCTGTTCCATAGTGCTGACTCATATCATTTTGTGCACTTTCCTTTGGGTTTCGCATTTTGTTTTGTTTTCTTTATGTTTTTGTCAAACTTGTAAGAGATCATTGTATATATAGACTTTAATACCTTGTCTATCAAATGCACTTTTAATCTATATTTTCTTTACATTATATAGTCATTTGACTATACATAATACATAATACAAAATGAATACATAAATACATGTCTTTTATGTATTCTGAGTTTTCAGTCTTAATTACAAAATCTTCCCCAACTCCTGGATTGTATTTGCATTTTCCCACGTTCCTTTTATAATTTTTATTTTTCTCTTTCTATATTAACTTTTAAATCCATTCAGAATTTTATTCTAGACTATAGTATGAGTTAGGGAACCAGCTTCATTTTCCTCCGCATAGAGAACCAGCTGGGCCAAGATCTTTGATTAAATAAATCAAGCTCTTCCCACTGAGTGGAATCCATTTCTGGATTCTCTACTCCCTCTATCATCATGCTTATATCAGGTTGGTTTTATTATAGCGGCTTTAGAGTACACACTAAAATCTGGAAGGAAAAGACTCTCTCACTAGTGTTTTTCATATTTTTTAGCAACCTCAGATACAATTATTCTTCCAAATAAACTTCAAGATCACATTATCCAATTCAAGACAAGCATACAAACACAACACTGTTGGGTTTCTAAATGAAATTAAATTTATATTAAATGGGGGAGAGTTGACATTTTTATCATAACCATGTGTTCTCATCCAAGAATACGGTATGACTTTTCATTTGTTCAAATAATATTTTTGTCTTATAGATCTTGTATTTTCTGTTAAATTTTTTCATTGGTATGTTATAGTTTTTGTAACTACCGTTAATGAAATTTTTAAGCCTTACTTGGGTATTGCTAAAATGGAGAAAAGCTATTGATTTTGTACATTTAGCTGGTATCCAAACACTTAAGCAAATTCTCTATTAGTTCTCATAGATTTTCAGAGAAAGTAGTCCCATGGTATGCAAAAAGAGTTTTATCTTTTTTTCTCATTCCTTATATTAATTAAAAAAATAACAATAATGCACTCTATGATAATGCAAATAATGCTGAAAGACAATCAGCAATTGAGCTCAAATGGGAACAAGATAACTTTTTTTCTGGGAGGGGGGAGGACAAAGAAGGAAGGTGAATGGTGGATGCCTACACTCCCATTACTCTCTTGGACCAATCTCCTCAATGAGACAAGGACCAAATAACTGGCAAATTTCTGGATTTGTTGCCAATGTCCTGGAAAGTCCAGGCCACAGATATTTAAGCTGGAGCACACAAGTTATACCAAATAGCACCAAACTACAACTAGGATAGAATTAATTTAGAGAGCACAGCCCAACCCCAAAATTCCCAGCTGGCTGCACAACTGATCTTATTTCATTAACTCACAAAAATACAACTCCACATTCTGTACAGTTTAATTCTAGGGAATTCATTTATTGCACTATGTTTTACTGTTTTGGGCTTGTTTTACTTCTTTGTGGGTTTTGTTGTTGTTGTTGTTGTTCTATTGCATTCCCTAGAGCCTTCAAGAAAATTGTTGAATAATAATGGCTGGAGGAAGCATCTCTGTGTAGTTCTTGCTTGATTTTAATTGAAATAGTTTTGTATTTTATTACTTATAATAACATTTGCTGTTGATTTTTGACAACTGATCTTCTTTTTTAAGTATCTTCCTTCTGATTAAGTCAGGAATGCATTTGGCTGAAAGTAACAGAAAACCTGATTGTGGCTTGAACAAGAAATTTAGAGGTACACAAGCACTGGTGTTCAGTTAGCAGCTCAGCAAAGTTGGGAATGGAATATTTGTAACTAGGTTGGCCTATTTTTCCTGCTTGTTGTCTCATGGTTGCAGAATGGCTGTCCAGCTCCAGGCATCACAGCTGTATTTAAGGCTGAAAGAAGGGGGAAAGGGACAGCATCAACTACACTAATCCCTTTTTATCAGATTAGCAAAAGCTCTATCAGAAAGCTCTCATTGGACTTCGGGTAATGTGATCACATGGCAACTCCTAACTGTAAGAAAGCAGTTATTCAACTTATCCAGCCTCAGTAACGGAAGCAGTCAAGAGCAAAGCGGGTTGGGAATGGGTTAGGATTAGCCAACCCACAGTATCTGCCAGATATTCTAAACCAATTATATGTCCTTTTTATCCAGAATGGTTGCTGAATTCCATCAAAAAACTTTCCAACATCAATTAATATGATCATTGTTCCCTTCTTTGATGTAATGAACTATATTGATGGATTTCTTTATATTTTATGATCTTTGCCCTGTTTAGCTAAAACTACTGCTTGATCACAGTTATTGTTTTTCATTGCTGAATTTCATTTGCTAATGTTTTTATTTAGAATTTTTGTATATATATTAATAAATAAAGTCAGTCCATAGTTTTCTCTCTACCATCATCAGTTTTTGATCATAAAACTATGTTGGGTTCACACAATGGAGAAGTTGTTCACCTTTTCCCTTGATGTGGGTATGCTTCTATGATATTGAGTCACCTGGTCTTAAAGAATCCGACAGCATTCAACAAACAGCAAACTCACCTGCTCCTGGTGCCGCTTCCATTCTCTCCCACGGCAATTGTTCTATTCCAGTTTCCAGCTTCTTTGGTGAACTTGGGTAAATTAAATTTTGATTTCCTCTGGGTCAATAGTTGTGCTTTCACACTTCTAATCTAGGATTCATTCTCTTATAATGCCGTAGAACTGAGTGGTCTATGCAAAGGTATTCCTTCTCCACATCCCAACGTCTAGGTTTTTCTAGGATAGTTTAGTACTTTATTTTCCACGATATTACTAGATTTTTCTTTGCAGTATGTCTCTTCTATTTCAAGACTAGTCATTCATCACTCATGGTACACACTCCCAATCCAGCATTCTTCAGTAGTTTTTTGTGTGTGTGTGTGAGGAAGATGAGCCCTGAGCTAACATCCATGCTAATCCTCCTCTTTTTGCTGAGGAAGACTGGCTCTGAGCTAACATCTATTGCCAGTCCTCCTCCCTTTTTCCCCCCAAAGCCCCAGTAGATAGTTGTATGTCATAGTTGCACATCCTTCTAGTTGCTGTATGTGGGATGCGGCCTCAGCATGGCCGGAGAAGCGGTGTGTTGGTGCGCGCCTGGGATCCGAACCCAGGCCGCCAGTAGCGGAGCGCACGCACTTAACCGCTTAGCCACGGGGCTGGCCCCTCTTCAGTAGTTTTTAACTATTGTATTAGCTAAGTTAACACCAACTGCTATAACAGATAAACCTTGCAATCTAAGAGGCCTAAAACAATCAGTTTATTTTGCATATGTGTAAAATAAACTCTGCTCTGTGCAATCATTCAGAAATCTAGACTGATAGAAGGCCTTCCATTTTCAACTCTTGTCTTCCAAGGTCTCCGTGAGTATTGACATCTGACTGGCAGATAAAGGAGACACAGCATGGACCAGGCCTCATGGCAGCTCGTATCTCTTCCACTACATTCTATTGGCCAGAACTCAGCACATGGCTACACCAACCAGCAAAGAAGATGGAGAAATGCATCTTTGCTGTGTCCCCAGCAATGGATTTTGGTGAACGACTTCTGGTCATTAAATATCCATTTAATCCAGAGACACTTAGCCTCTTTTCAAGACACACAAGCCAAAGGAATCTAGTTATTGCATCCAGCTCAAAATCCAGAAGCCCCCCAGTGACGTGCAGTTCTCTCCATTGGGAGCATCTGTGGCTCAGAGCAGGCAGTGACCTAAGAAATAAAAAGACAAGGTAACCTCCCTACCACACAGATCCAATCTGGAATGGAGGAGCAGGGACAAAATAACCCTGGTTATTTCCACCCAGGTTAGGTGGGAAAGCTACTCCCTTAACCTGATCTTTTCCACAGGTCTCAATTTTAATAGTTGTTCAAAATATTTCTTAGGTTTATCTAGAAGTCTAGAAGCAGATGCCTCTCCAAACTCGCAAAGTCTCCCATTTCTGGACTCTCTCTCTTCCTCCATCTGCTCTCTGGACATCCCAGACAATCTTGGGAGGGATGAAGGGAGGACGGCAGAGCCTCCACAGCCCAGGCCCTAAGTGGAACAGAGCGCCCCACCCCTGCCACCACCACCACAATGATGGGGCTTTATGAGAGCAAGAAATGAGCCTCCGTTATAAGCCTCTGAGGGTTTATCTGTTACAAAAGGTAGTGTTTTCTTACCTAGATAATGAAGGGTTCGCTGTGAACTATTTTTTCTCTCTTTATTATCTTCTATCTTGCTATTCTGATTTTTCATTTGTTTTGTTTTGTTTTGTTGTTTCTTATTCAAATATTCCCTTCAGATGGGGACTATACAGTCCCTGAATTATTGCATACTTGTAAATATCTTTCCTTCCACATAGCATATGTACCATATTTCCTTGGATCCAAGATTCCATCTATTATAAGATGCACCATTATCTTACGTACCACTAAGAAAGAAAAAATGCTTCCAATTAAATTATAACATAATGCTTTCTTATAACATAAAATTTTATTTTATACTTATTGAAAGAGCTTTTTCAGGCTTACTTAGACATAGATTTTTATCATGTTTTACTCTTGTGCATTAACAAAAGGGAAAATATAAGCACAGTAAATTGGGTAGGCATCTCTAAAGCTTCTTCACATACAGAGTTCAGATATCCTAAACTACTCATCAACTCAGAGTTGTCAACTTCCATGTTTTCCACACAATATTATCTTCTCTACCATCAAAAAAGTTCTTGAGAGAGCGCTCCATTATTATCTCCAAGATTTTCATCCAAGCTGCTAACTCCAATTCTGTAAGCTTTCTTGCCAACATTTTCTTGATCTCAGAAGATGTCAACACATCTTCACACAACAGTCCCAGGACTCATATTCCTTCCTGGTCACTTAATGATTTGTTCTGAGTTCTACCCCAGCCAGAAGTGGGCTGTGAATGCTCTGCAGGCCCCAGCTGAGGCCTCACTCACACAGAGCTGCAGACCTGCCACATCGGACGAGGGAGAAGAGCTGGAGCTGGCAATGGAAGGTAGGTGGGACGCAATCAGTCATCACCTTCCCAGAAAGTCCTCAGCTCTTTACTCTTATGGTGGTTATAAAAGATGGAGAATAGCTGAGTGGAATATAAAGAAATGCTCAGGCTACACATACCATTCCATTCATTCCCACTGTTGGAACGTCTCCACTGGAACCATTATCCCACTCCACAAGGAGTAGTTCTGCATTTTAACAATTTTCTGCCTATGAGAACCCACTGTGGGATAGGAATAGATGCCATGAAACAAGAGATTAGGAGCTGAAGCCTGGGAATGGTTTGGGTACAAACACGCTCCATGTCCCCAGAGTAGAAATTCCCATGAAGCCAGCAAAATGACAATCCCAACTTCTCAGAGGATGCATTCATCCAGGAGGACTGGCCCGCATGGTTTAGATGGTGGCTTCAGAGCCCTCAGTTCAAATGTGATCACAACTTAGCCATGGGCAACTTATTTAACCTTAGTTTCAGATTCCTCATCAGTCAAACTGAAGAGATATTACCTACCTCAAATGTGCTGTAAAGATATAGTGAGATCACATGAAAGAAAACATCTCACCCAAGGATAGGCACAGAGGTGATTCTCAATGAAAGTGCATTCCTTTCAACTCAAGATATTCTTGTGTAAGCTAGGGGGCGCTGTGGCGTGAGCTAGCTGGGATCCCCAGGCCGACATCTTGGCCATGCATGAATTGATTCACTCACTAATTACCCCCAAAGGTTTCCAAGTTCCCTGCTGAATGCAAGGATGGTGGTTGCTTCTGCTCATCAAATTTTAGGGACGACACACATCTAAAACTGCTTAGGACAGTGCCACACACCTAAAAGCACAGTCATTCCTGGTTATCCACTGGGGATTTGTTCCCGGACCCCCCTGCAGATACCAAAATCCACAGATGCTCAAGTTCCTTATATAAAATGCGGTAGTATTTGCATATAATCTACGCACATCCTCCTATATACTTTAAACCATCTCTAGATTACTTGTAATACCTAATACAAGGTAAATGCTATGTAAATAGTTGTTATATCATACTGTTTAGGGAATAATGATAAGAAAAAAAAAGTGTGTACATGTTCAGTATAGACGCAACCATCGCAGACCTTTGGATCTGCAGGTGTGGAACCCTTGGATAGGGAGGGCCGACTGTACCCAGTAAACAGGAGGTATTATTCTCTTTCCATCATGCCCTCTGCCTTTTCCCCACCTTGGCGGTTTCTCCTGTGTAGAAAACGGAGGAAAAAGTGCCCACAAGAATCATGAAGCCAGTGAAGAGACCGAGGGAACAAGGAAAAGAAAGAGGCTGTGGGGTGCGGGGTGGGGAGGGTGAAGGGTGAGCTAAAAAGAATAGGGAAATTCTCTGATGTGGAGAAGAAAAAATACTGCAGCATTCCCTGGAAGACAATGCAGACGATCACATGGAAGACATAATTTTGAATCAAAAGCTTTAGATCACACTGACCCTGCAAACGTTACTAGCAGACTCTGAAAATCACAAAAGTCTACCGTGTTGCTGGATAATTGTGTCCTGGTGCACATTAGTCCACTCTGGAATGCTTAAGTACAAAAGCTCACAACATTTCAGGAACGAATGAACAGAACTGGCAAGGACTGCCGCTCAGAGACCTAGAGATAACAGTTTTCTAAGAGGAGACAGCACCAGATCCTGAGAAGCTTGGAGCAGAAAACAAGTATCGATAGAGACCTCTGCGGTGGTTTCTACTTAATGGGATGTGGAGAGCCAGCCTCTGGGGCTTCAAAATAAAATCTCCGCTTTCCCAGGAGCCCAGAACTCAGAATATTTATGCTTAGCATCAAATACCTAGTGCAAAAATAAGGACCTTTTCTCCTGGGGCTTCTGCCGGTATTTCAGAAACAACTCCAGCCAAAGCTTCAGAGTGTGGGAGATCAAAATTTGGCCACCCTGAAATATATCTCTTTACCTTGATTGTTTTCTCTGAAGGACATTTGACCTCCCCCACTAACTGCCTACAGAATTTGACATGGTGGCTCCTTCCTGGAACAGATCTTCTATCATGATGGCTATAAAGATAATGTAAAATAGATGTTACAATGGGAGGGGCACCAAGCCCCTTTTATCAAAAACTCTGTCTCTCCCTGACCACATTATCTATAGATGACCCCGAAAAGAATTGTCCTCCTGCCCTCTGAAGTCCCAGGCCACTACCCACCCCCAACACGCTCCTCGCCTTTAGCTGCAATACTTACGCAAGCAGCTTAGACAGAGGGACGAGTTGCTCATTTCTGAGTTTCTCCCATGTACACATGTTATTAAACTTGGTATTATTTTCTCCTGCTAACCTGTCTTGTTGATTATTTGGCCAACCAGAAGAACCTTAAGGGAAAGGGCAGAGGGGGATTCTCCCTCTTCCCCCTACAAGGGCATCCATGCTATCATCAGAAGAGGATGCAGATGAGTAAACTGGAAGGTAAATTATTTCTGGCAGCTACACAGTTTCAAGCTTTCCTTCATTTGATTAGCTCAACTGGCTAAAAGCTGAGTTGTTTAGAATTCTTTTTTACCCCCTAATGGACAAGTAAAACCAATTCTATCCAAAATATTTAGAAAATAAAATCATCATCCAGGAGTCTCAAAGTTAAATTTTGGATTGAAATAAAACATACCATATGATTTGTCTTAGGAAAAATCAGCTTCCCAGCTGCAACCTGAAAAAGCTCCAATTTTAATGGTGCCATCAAAGTGTTTCGTGCTGTACTCAGAGACAAGATCTCATAACTCCTTTGTGAACTATGAAAGAAATCTATCATGAGGTCTTGTGGGCAGGAACACAGATTTAGGGGGTCAAAACACCAAGCAGTCTCATTCATGACCTCACCACATGAACCCCTAATTAATTATGGGTGTCCTAATGTGAAAAATACTTTCATATCTGAAGAGTGACCTGTTCCCATTCATAAGCAGACCACAAATCAGTCATAACTCCCCAAACACCATGAAGGAGCTGCTTAATTTGTATCTGTGTTGAACTTCAAGTGTTGCATAATTTATATCTAAAATCCACTCTCATACATCTACTAAAAGACCCACTCTGACCTTCACTCCCAATCCCAACTGCATTAAAGGAAACTATAAATCATTAGAACACAGGCACCCAATCACAACCCAGCTGTCTCAAAGCCAGGCGACTTTCTTCCCTTGATGAGTTCATCATCCCCTAGAACAGGTTATAAAAATAGTTCGTATTTTGAGATAATAGTTCAAAGGCTCTTTATTTTACACTGTGGGTCACTGTTCACCCAGGTGAACCAAGTGAGCATATAGACAAATGGAGAGGCCAGGTTCCATAGAGCCTTCCATTTATCTCTACCTTGAGAATCACCCTCAGAGCCATGCTCACACCCTGCAATGGACCTGTCCTCAATTTAACAGAGCCCTGCTTTCGTCTCAACAGACTTTACATCCAAGGATGTAATCCTTATATCTAAGAATCCCCTTGACTGTGGATCAAAAGTGAGAATACATTTTCACAGGAAGCCCACAGTGTCCTTTCATTACAGCAAAGCTTTGCCTTGAGGTACAAACATTTCTTGATTCCTACAAGATAATATTATGTTTGCTCAGTTTTGACAGGAAAGGGAATCTTTCAAAATTTCTCTCAATCCCTGGATGCCGTTAAATCAGTTGTGTTGATCACGCAGATGATGTCAAGTCCACCCCCGCCCCAAATCACTGTCCATGCAGAGAACCAGCAGCCCTGCAGCACACAGGTGCAGCGAAATGAGGCTGCTTCCAGCAGTTTCCAGGGAGATTTTCCAAAGAGATCCAGAGAAAACTGTGAGGAAGTCTTGCTACCAACTGCCACCCAGCAGGGGGGCAGCTTCGGATTTTCCTTGGCAACCATGGTGTCATCTGTGTCTCAGAAGGGGCTTGGTCCATCCAGGGTGGCAGCAGCGGGCTGGTAGGCTGGGACGATGGTCAAGCTTGTTTCAGACCAGGCATCCCATGAGTCTCTCTACAGAGAAGCAGTAGTCCTGGAGTTGACATTTGTCCGTCCTGTTCAAAGGACTTTGGGTCAATGCCCCCACGGTGGTGTGTTTGACTGAGGCCCTGTCCCCACAATCTGCAAAGAACACATGCTGTTGTCCCACACAGCACAGGCAAACATAACTTGTGAGTGTCCTAAATGCAGGCTGGCCACTGTGCTAAAACAAAGGTGAAGGGCTTGAAACAGACCTCTTTACCCTCTAGTTTATTAAGAGACTTGGAGTTTCCCAGGCAGTATGTAACACAAGAAGAAGAAAAATCTTCTAAGTGGGCCACCATGTATAGCACAATTAAATCTGCTGTGCAACCAGATACACGCCACAGAGACCAACGCACAGGTGGTGTTTGACTTCTTTCCTTTTCTTTTTTTTTTAAGCTATTCTTCAGTGATTACTTCTTTCTTGTGACACCTTTAACATGGTGAAGGGCTCTGTACAGAAAAGCCAAGTTAGCACTGTGCGGATTTGTCTGTTCTTCCCATACCTCTGGGCCTGGAGACCTTCCCTGACCTCTGTTCCCCTGGGGTACAATTCCTTAGGGGTGGAATGTATAAGACGACGCGTAAGAGAGCTATTCAATGTGGAGGATGTTCTTATGTTCTTCAATTAGAGAAGGAACAAGGGAAACATCGCCCTGGGAGAGGAAAAGCTGATTGTCTGTACATGAAAAGAAGGATTTTCAAAATGTTTTTTCGCCCTCGTTGTTCTTTAGAAAAAAATAATTCTTTGAGTTTCAATTGTGAGGGACAGCTACCCTTGGAATGAAAAGGTGGCGATCCAAATGAGAATAAGAATCAAGAACTACTACCTACCACTAGACAGGGTGTGATGAACAGAATCCAGTAACAAGTAAGACCCTGGAGAGGGTTAAAACAAAGCCCCCAGTGCCTGGCTTCTAAAGGAGGATACAGGCGGTACTCAGCTTTATGAAGAGGAAAGGGGCCCTTGGCAGTTGCGGAGTGCTCCGTCAAACTGTAATATCTGGAAAGATGTTAAATGAATTCTCTGTGAGTCCATTTGCAGTCACCTGGAACAATACAAGGTAAAGAGGAGCCCCAGGCATGGTTTGGTGAAAAGCAAATTGTTATCAGCCTAACTTCATTTGGCTCGGTGGTAGAGTGACAGGCAGAAGCTGGAAAGCAATAGATGTTATCTCTAGAAACTTCAGTTAGGCTCTGGGTGCCCTTCCTGCCACCAGCAGCCTGAAGAACTGGCCTGTGGATGAGTGATGTGGGGGCAGTAGCTGGAGAGGGCAAAGAGCACAGCTTTGGGAATGAAGAGGGGAGAGAAGGCACGGGACTCCCCACCAGATGGAAGAGAGGTCAGTTCACCACCGTCCTGCTTCCGAGTAGGCAGCCAGCAGACCCAGCTATGAGAGCGCCGGGAATTCGGGGGTGCTGCCTGCAAAGGCAGCAGGGTTTCCCCAGGCTCCAGGGGGTTACTCTATTTGGTACCCTCTGCTTCATCCGCCTTTATCCTATCACATGCACTGCTTCCTCTCTCCCAGGTTTTACAGCCGCTCTGCCCAAGTCAATGCCGAGAAGAGAGGTAAGAACAAAAGCCAACCTGCTTACTTCACTCTTCTCTACATAGAAGAATGCGTCTTCATTCGGTGCTGGTGGCACCTCCCCTGGCTTTTGCTGATCCTGGCAAAGGAATCAATTTCACTAATGCTTACTTTTCTGGACTTGAACCTAAATTAAATATTTACTATTTAATAAATATTAACCATTGGTAAAGGGACCATTTATCCTAGTTTGCCAACACTAGT
Organism: Ceratotherium simum simum; assembly: GCF_057802395.1. Classification (NCBI taxonomy): domain Eukaryota; kingdom Metazoa; phylum Chordata; class Mammalia; order Perissodactyla; family Rhinocerotidae; genus Ceratotherium; species Ceratotherium simum. The sequence goes on along the minus strand of NC_141909.1, from coordinate 57,338,440 downwards.
CCCGGTTTATGCCTGTTGTCCCAGCAAAATTACTCATATCTCCCCTCTCACTGACATAGCGTCCAGTCTGGATGATAAAGCACACACTAACCCAGCCGTGGGACACGGGCCGGGCTCCTGTCCTCGCCAGCCTCTCCTCTCCTAATAACCATGTGTTTCTTCCAACCCATTACTTTTCAGTCATACCAGAGATCATTAATAATTTATTACCCATAACCCACTTACTTCAAAAAAGGATTAAAGTGGTATACAATGCATTCACTCGACAAATATTTACTGGAAGCCTAAAGTTCCATGAGTACTACCTGAGGATATAGACATGCTCAAAGTTGTTCAAATCAAAGTTAAAAGTGAAGGCAATGAAAAACATACAGAAGGGGACGATTACTGAGTTAGAGATCACAGATGAGAGGTCTCATCCAATTGTAACTCCTCCCATATGTAACTTGGAGCTTCCTGGTAGTTAAACCAAAAAGTAAATTACAATGTATAACATCAATCACATTGCCTAAGGAAATACAACTTTGACAAAAAAGATACTTTTTTTCTTGACACTAAGTCTCATAGAATTTAATCATTCATTCAATAAATATTTATTGAGTACCTTCTATGTCCCAGGTAGTGTTCTAGGTGGGGGATACAGAAGTGAACAAAACAGAGCAAATAAACAAAAATCTTGCCCTCAGGGAGCTTACTTTCCAGTAGGGCAAGACAGACAATAAATAAAATATGTAGTCTGTCAGACAGTGATAGTGCTGTGGAGAAAAATGAAGCTAGAACAGAGAATAGAGAGCTCAGATAGGGCCCTGCAGCTTTAATAGGGTGGTTAGCAAACCCCGCCTGGGAAGGGGACATTTGAGCAGAGACGTGAAGGGGAGGAGGAGGGATCATGTGGACATCTGGGGAAGAGTCTTTCAGACAGAGGCCCTGATGTGGGAGTACATGAGACCAGTGTGGCTCCGGTGACATGAATCAGGAGCAGATTACAAGGACATCGAGTCAGTCACAGGAAGGGAGGGACAGTGGAGATCATAGTGCTTTTCCTTCCCATAAGACAGAAACTCATGGGAAGATTTTGAGCAAAGAAGTATTATGACCCACCATATATTTTAAAATTTTTTTGTGTGTGAGGAAGATCGGCCCTGAGCTAACATCTGCCAATCCTCTTTTTTTTTTTTTTTTGCTGAGGAAGACGGCCCTGGGCTAACATCTATGCCCATCTTCCTCCACTTCATATGCGACGCCGCCACAGCATGGCTTGACAAGCGGTGCGTGGGTGCGCACCCAGGATCCGAACCAGCGAACCCCGGGCCGCTGCAGCAGAGCGCGTGCACTTAACTGCTTGCACCACCGGGCCAGCCCCTGGACTTATATTTTAAAGGATCATTCTGGATGCTGTGTTGAGCATAGTTGTAGGGGAACAAAGCACATAAGTAGAGAGATCAATTAAGAAGCCTGTGAAAGTCTCCAGACAAGAGAAGGTGGTGAGAAATGACCAGATCCTGGATGTGTGTTAAAGGTAGAGGCAACAGGATCTGAGAACAGGTTACATGCGAGGTGAGAGAGAAAGAGAGCAGTCCAGATGGTTCTGAGATGCTTGGCTGAGCAGTGGAGTTTACTGAAACGACCAAGACTGAGGGAGGAGCAGATCGTGGGAGAAGATCAGGAGTTTGATGTTGGCCATGTTAAACAGAATACGCCTAGGGATACCCTAGTAGAAATGTCAAGTCAAGCAGGTGGTCTGGGTTTCTTGTGAATGCTTACAGAAAGGACGTGGAATGGTAAAGTGAACAAGGGCTTCAACTATTATTTTTGCCAAAAGTACAGAAACATTTGTTTTATGACCATTTTTATATCAATCGGCAATAAAAATCAAGGGCGTACTCTTCAATCATAGCTAAGTGAAGGTATTTCTGGAAGCAGCCAAGTTGGTGTAGTAAAGGTCCTAAAAGATGTTGCCCTCAGGAATCTAACTTAGAACAAGGATGGAGCTTACCAAAGCTGGAGGAATCTGGATCAGCTCACACAGACCTCTGTCTCTCTCTCTCAACTGTGATTTCAGATTTGCCTTTGGCAAGAGTGAGCTCTTTGAATGTACTTATTCTCTGGGGTAGAAGGTTAGGTGGCAAGGTTGACATTTTGCTATGAAAAGCAAAAAAGAGACTGATAAATTCTCACCAAGATCAAGGCCCATCTCATTCTCACTTGAAGGCGGGTCACTGGGATACCTGAAAGACCTACTAGAATTTTTCTTTAAAAAGAGCTGTGAATTCACTCAAATGGGCAGATGAATCCCAAGCTGCGACTTCAAAATGATAAGCTGATGCTTAGCAACAAGTTGGAATTATTCAAGTTAAGATGTTGTGTTTTCCTGACAAAAGGGTGGATCTCAGAGAGTGGCTTCTACAGACAGATATAAGTTAATCCTTTCCCCATGCAAATAATAAATGTGTCTATAGTTCCTCCAGGCCATCCCAGTCCAGAGGAAAAAAAAGTGTGCAACTGTCAGAAATGGAGCACAACTATCAGAAATATCTATCAGCAACATAAATAGGGAAACTTACATCACAGTTGAGTTTTGCCTCTGAAAGTGTAAAAATCACAGCCTTGTTAAATTCTTTGAAACAAGGGACTTTGTCTTCTTCAATCTATATCCCCAGAACCTCCTAGAACAATGCTAGCACATAATAGGCGTTCAATAAAATACTGACAAAGGGATGAATCAATCAACAGCAAGAAATAATAAAAACAAAACCTATGAGCGCCATCTTGTGGAAGGCCTTACCATGACACCATCCAAGATGCCTGTCACCAGGCTGAAGAATGGACACTGAAATTTGTGTGACAGAGCCTTACCGGCCAGGGACTGTGGGGAACAGCAGGCTAAGAAACTTATCTTGAAGCTGTGTTTGCAAACCAAGTACACTTTTTAGTTAGATTCAGGTGAGGTTGCTGGAGATGATGGGGGCTACAAAAGTCCCCCCAAGCCAGCCCTTGGCAGTGTCCCTGAGTATAATTGAGAGGTGTGTAGATCCCAGAAGTAGTCTTTGACCAGTCCCAGCAAAAATGGTTGTAACAACCTAGCCTCAAATTCTTCCTTTGTGCTTCAAGAAATCCTTGGGAACCAACAATCCCAAGAGCTCTTTGGACACCAGGTAGCATCCTCTGTCTTTCTGCTTCTGCTACACCCCTCCCCAACTCACTGAGGCTCCTACTGTCGCCCTGTGATACTCATATGGACTTGGCCTCTCTTCTGTTCTCCTCCAACTTTCTCCACATTGGAGTAGGAAGGGAGAGAGGCAGAAATAGTTATCTGGTCACCTTCCATTTGCTCATCTCCTACAGGACCACCAAGCAGAGGTGGAACCACCAAGAACCAGAGAGGTTCTCTGCGTCACATGCCTCTCCCACTGGAGTCCCCTTTTCTGTCATTCCCACCCCCTTCCCAAGAGCCTGGCACAGGCCACCGAGAGACAATATGAAGAAGCCCAGTAACACACACTGCTGGTGTGCATAGAGTACTCACGACTCCAGGTTTTGTGGAGACCTGGAGCTTATACAATTTGGACTATCTTTGAGAAAAAGAATAAAATATTACAAATACAAATTTAGGTGCAAAAGTGAATAGCTATTTAGAATGTGAGAAGAAATCACAGCAAATCACTGGCACCTCAAAGATCCAAGACCTTTTCTTCTGAACTCGGACAACAGAGCAGAAATGCTTACACAGAAATGGATTGCAACCCAGCCGCCTCACCCCACCTGGGCCACTCTGCAACCCTCAGCAAGTCCACTCAGAGTGGCCAGGGCATGTGAACTTCATCGGCTTCCTCCAACCCCTGACCCCAGATCAAGCCTCTGCACGTGGACTGTCCCCTCAGGGCAGCTCCTTGCCCCCGCCCCCCCACAGTCCTCCAGGCTGCTTAGGGGTCTTTGTCCTGGGGACCAGCCCAAGTGAGTCCACTCAGGGTGCCTCAGGGGAATACCCGCCCTTCTCCCGGCCAGCACACCCTGCAGCCCACAACCTGACCGAGTTAGAGAGTCTCAGCTCTAGGGAGTCGCAGGCCCTGTCTCCATCTCAGCAACCCCTCACAAGCTCGCGCTGGGGCCCGGGATTGGGGAAAGCTGACGCGGCATGATTCTGGAAACAGAAAAATAAAGCTATAAAATTTACATACCATTAAATAAATAATAAAATCAAATAAAACTCCACCAGTCTTTGCCGCGCCTCCTCTGCCCCGGAGCACGGTGTGGATTAGCAGCATGGCCGGCGCCAGCCGACACCCAGTACTAGCGGTCTGCCGTCCACCGTCCCCATTCGGGGGAACACCTGATGCACGTGGCCATGACGCAAATAATGAAAACTTTCCGGCCAGCCACGCACGCTTGGCCCAGCATTTCCGCCGCGACGACGGGGGCTGGGAAAGGGAAGCCGAGGGCAGGTCCAGAGGCTTGGAACCCCGGCACGCCTTAGAAGGGCGCGGGGGAGGGAGAGGGGCGCCGTTCCCATGGCAACTGAGAGCTGAAACACACGAGTGCAGCCCGGGAGACGGCGCTGGAGCTGCGCCGCCGTCGGCTCGGGTAAGGGCTGCCGACCTTAGCCGCCCGTGCTCCGGGAGACCCGCTCCTCCTCCTCCGGCCCCCGCCAGGCAGGAGGGAGGGGGAGCTGCGTCCAGAGTCTGGGGAACAAAGAAGCGTCACCTCGGAATTCTTTGTCTCTCTCCCCATTCTCTGCCCCTCCCTCCTTTGGCCTTCCTGTTCCCTGCGCTTCTACTCTTTGTGAAGGGCGGTGTTGGGCCCTGACACTTCTGCAAATAAAGGAGGACTGGGTCCTTAGAGCCCTGGCCCTGAGTTTAAGGAAACATTATGGGTGTGGACGGTGTAATTTCTTCCTTTTCGGCCTGCATAGTCCAGTCAACTAGGCAGGAAAAACAATTCACCGCATCCAAAATTCCATCCCTGTGCACAACCAGTTCCTGTGAGCCAAAGCAAATCAGTTTCCCCTGTCATCCCACCCACCCCTGTCCCCCCCCCACCCCCACCTTAAAATGAGAGAGAAGCAGTGGTCCTAAACTTCCAGGGAGATGGTGAGGAGGGGCCAAGTGGCTGGTCCTCCACAGATGTTCTGTGCTGAGTGGCTGCTCAAGGTCACCCTCCTTGAAAGTTCAAATCTGAATACATTTGAAATTCCATTTATAAAAAAGGCCTTAGGGAATTGTGTTTTAATGAGTGCACTGGGGTGTCCAAACTGCTAAAAACTGCACTGACTGGTCTAAGGGAGGTCAACGGAACTTTTTGGCTTCAGTGTTGCCCCCTGGCGTTTTTTAATGTGGATCTGGATCAGCGTGGGCATGGCGCCATGGAACTTGCCCAAGTAGGCCATCAGTTGTTCCCCCAAGAGGGAAGGCAGCTGCCTTCAGCCAAGAAGCCTGGCAGTTAGTTAGAGAGGTTATAAACAGCTGCTGAGGACCATACGGCCACAAGATGACCTCGCGTTTGCAGAGCACTGTAGAACACCCTGGATCCTTTACAGAAATGAGACTTCTCCCCTTGCTCCAGCCACGGTTTCCAAGCATCTACTGGCAGCAACTGAGCTACACCCAAAGGCGCTATGGCTCACCCCATTCTCTTCATCAGCTTCAACTTTGCCTTCTGAGCCCACTCACAACTCATCTCTTGGTTGTCCCTCCACAGCAGGAGAGAAAGTTAGATGGATGGGGGCCTGAAAAGTCCAGACCGAAACCTTGATGTGAGGTCAGTCTCCTATGTGCCCTTTCTTCCCATGGATCATCCATTCAGTCCACAAACTTCTGTGGAAATCCTGCACATGCCAGGCATTGTGTGAGGCTGCCGTCTCATGGGTGAGGCAGGCATGCAAACAAATGTGAACAGTGCAGTAAGAGAAGGGCATGAGAGAGCTGTGGGAAAAAGAGGATAGACCGTCCAGAAGAGCGTGCACGTCTTCACAGAGGAGGTGACTTTGAGTTGGGTTTTAAAGAATGAACACGCTTGCTTTAAAACAAGAAAATTTGAGAGTGAGGCTGGGACCCCAAAAAGAAATCTCCCTCTGGAAGAATTGGTGGAAATGTATACTGCATTCTCCAGAAAATAAAGCAGGACTGTGAATATCTTGGAGTAGAAAACCGAGAGAAGACGGGAAAAGGGCCAGGAGGACTGCTCAGCAGACAGAGCCCTCGGCCCCAGCTCTGAGGAACTTGAAATGCCCAACCTGACTAGAGCTAGTCCGTGACTGGCCCAGAGCCCCTGCCTTTTTCTAAGTTGACGCTTAATGTTAAATAATGTAACACTGTTAACAGGGCCTTCTTCTAGGCACATCGAGGATTAACAGGAAAGACGTCAGCCCTACAGGTCGAGTTTTAAATAAGCTCGCCTGTGCTAGAACCAAGTTTCTCTCCAGTCTTCTATTGGAAGGAACACATACAACTATCTACCAAAGCTTGAGGCTTCTCTTGCACCTTGAGGCAGGGTGAAGCCTTGCCCTCCCGTCTCTGCTGCTGTAGTCGGGGCTGACGTGTCCTGTTAGGTAGCGCCTCAGTAGCAAATTCCTCACCCTTCGCAGTCCTCAGCCAGGAGTCCTCAACCCAGCACCTGCTGGTCTCCTCCTGGATCTTAGGGGTTTAGTTGGCCTCTTCACTTCCGGGTTGTGTAGCTCCAAGTCTCTTAGTCTAGAAGCATAAGCCTACATTCTTCCTGTCCCACCAAAAATAGGAGGTGCTGGTTCAATAACAGAGTTTATTTAGTTTTTCATATTTAATCCCCCCAAACTCCAAAATGTGGAGCCGGGCATCGTGCCGTTTTAGACTGGTGCCTTTGCCTTTTAGAAGAAAGGGATGCTTAGGCAGCACAGCCCAAGTCCTGAGCCTGCCTCTCAGCTCCAAATCCATCCAAGATCCCCAGTCCTATTTTCACCAGTAGTTGTGATAAACTTCAGCTTTATGTTGGGTCACAGCTTCAAGCCACGCTTTTGGAGCTCAGCTATATGAGTGTGGTTTGCACCCGCCCATGGCCATGCACTCAGTGCCCCAGGAGTTACACCTGACCGTGTTCCCTGATGCACTGTCTAAGGAAATAAGCACTAGCAGCACTCCTCACCCGGGTTATAATTTTCTGCCCTCCTGACAGCAAGTGGAGCTCCTCAGCCCTAACCAAATCAGTGGGTGCAACCAGCTTTCTATGGGTTCAGAGATTCTAGGAAGCGCTGAGCAGAGATTCAGGGACAGCTCCCAGGTGGCACCTGGCACTGGCCCAGAACCCACTAATTCCCAGGACTCTGTAGCCTCGTGGCTGCGGAGGTTTCTTTCCTTAGGAGGGCCTGGGGATATCCGTCTTTGAATAAGACATGGGTCCGACATGGGATAATGGGTCTACCAAGGCCACCTATTCTCTGTCCTACAAAATTCCTAACTCCTGGAAATTTGCAGACTCCAGGCACCATCCTGGGCTCTGTGATGTGAGCAAATGAGCCATTCGGCCTGGACACTGAGGACAGCCTCTAAATGACCGCATGATTATGCTTGGAAGAACCCCATGAGCAGTCGTAACAAAAAATCCCTTTGCTCTTGGTCTTACCAGCCTTCCCAATGACTAATTGGGCATTTTCAGGTCGTAAATGACCCCCTTCCTTTCTCATTCTGTCCCTCTCTGGTCTCTAATTGAAATCTAGAATGCTCGGTGCTTCTCCAGTTTGCCGTGTCAAAACTTAGACCCATGAGCCAAGGCAGCTGAACTTGATTCTTTAGGGAGGTCGGGTGGGGGTTGGGGGCCCCACTGGTCGGGCAGGTAGGAGACAGGAGAAAAGGCTGTACCACCAGACAGTAATAGCCTAGCCCCCTCCGTAAATAAGCTCCCCTTACCCTCATCCTCTACACAGAATTTTCTTTCCATTTCCTTATGGTGGCTAAAGCCTGTCCCCCACCCCAGCCCTGGGACCCCCTCTGGCTAGCATTTATCTACATGGAGACTGCCCATTTCTCTCATGGGCCCCACACCCCAGAAGCCAGAGGGTGGCATCCTCCTAGCTTCCTATTTTCTCCCCTTACAGATAATGCTCTTCCAATTCATGTTAAAATCTTCCTCTTTCTTTCATGACATAATCACACTATGCCATATTTTAATTCATTTTTCTGTCTCCCTGCTTAAGCAAGATGCTTTCTTGAGGTCTGTAGGTGTGCCTTACGTGATCTTGCAGCCCCAGTGCCTGACAGTGTCTGTTACATAGAAAGTCCTCCATGGATGTCTGCAGAAGAAAGAGGAAAAGAAGAAAGGAAAATGGGATAGGAAGGAAGACTTCGAAGTTTATCATTCTCAGTAACACATTTAAAAGGTCTGGTTAACACACTGAATGATAGAATCGGATTCACAAACATTTGAGCAGCCTGGAAGGGTGAGACAAAGCTAGCAAGATGAAATTTAATACAGATCCATATAAATACCTGTATCAGGTTCAAAAAATAAACTTAAGTTTAGCACCAAAAAGAAGAGAAAAAACAGGTAAAGAACTTAAAAGCTACCTTTAAACATTTGCAGCCCGCTGCGGAAGAAATTTGTTGTATGTAGCTCCAGAGAGCAGACCTGGGAGGCTGGTCGAAAGCCCAGGGGAAAAAGATTTATAGGCAAAATCTGTGTAATTTGTTACATGCTAAATATGGTGCCTGGTACATATTTAGCTGAATAATGGTGGCTGAATAATCCCACATCTACTGCCGTGTTCTGTCTTATCATTATTATTACCAGGATCGTCGTCATTATTTATTATTCATAAGAGCTGTCCAACAGTCTGTCTCACTGAGCACTAAGCTCCCCTCCCTGGAAATCCCAGGTTATCACCAGGTAGCCACCTGTCTGGGGTGTTTGTCGGCCTGATTCCTAACCCCTCGCCTCCCCTTCTCCATAATCCTCTGATTCAAAGAACAATGCTCTGCATGTCCTGGGTAGTGAAAGCTACAGATACAATTCCAGGCTGAGCAAACTGTCTTTTATGTAAAGAAGCTTTTGTGCTCCCCGCATTTGCTGCAGTGTGCCTCCTTCAAGCAACCCCTCCGAAGCATCTCTTTGATGTTGAAAAATAAAATTGCTTTGTGTGAAAGCTCCTTTAACCTTATATAGATACAAATGCCTTGTATCTTTGGGGATATGCCAAACCGCTCTTAGTATTTCAGAATTAATCTCATTAAAGAAAGCTCTGTTTAATCCCCACTGCTGTTTGCCAGAGATGTTGAATCATTCCACACCTGTTCGTATTGCCGCCGTCCTGTGCACCCTTCCTGGATTTAGTGTGGTCCAAGGAAACACATCAGTGAGTTTAGGCTTGACAATGGCATTCTCACTTTTGGTTTAATGCTGTAATTGTAGAAATGTCCCTTTATAAATCTTTATCTCGATTTCTTAATTAAAGAAAAGGAAAGAAACAGAAGGGGTAGGAGGAGCTTGCCTGTTATGAAGGATAACAAATGGAATAATGAGTTGCTTCATTAACTATCCAACTCAATATAATTACTTATGACAAACCAGTACTGCTAAATATTGCTAAGAAAAATGGAGTTCATATAAGGTAACCCTCTGTTGTCTCTTCCCAAAGAATATAAGAAACTGTGGATTAGATCACCTGGTTTGTACAATGTATTTTATATATATATATTTATATATATACGTACATATATTATATGATATATATATATATCAAATGAAATTACTGACTTCTTCCCTCCAAACACACTTCTGGATCTTCTCCATTTGGAGCCGTTAGTGAGTGTTCCAAATATGCAACCATATGAAATAATCACTCATTTGTTCATTTCAACAAACATTTATTGACCTCCTACTATGTGCCAGACATGATTCTAGGTGGCAGGAATACGATGGCAAACAAGAGAGCAAAGTTCCTGTTCTCCAATATACAGATCAATGAATATGATAGGAATGAAGAAAATAAAAGAACATGATAAGATACACAGTGATTGGGGGTGAGGGTAGAGGCAGGGGCGAGTTTAGATCAATTGTTCAGGGAGGGCCTCACGGGGAGATGACATCTGAGCTGAAACTTGAGGAAGAGGAGCCAGGCATTTGAGGGTTGGGATGAAGAACTTTCCCAACAATGAGAAGGACTAATGGAAGAGCCCTGAGGTGGGAAGAGGCTGTAGCATGTGAGCAGGAGGAGGAGAGGGATTCCAAGAGAACCAGAAAGGAAGCAGGGGCCAACATGGGCAGGCCTTGGAGGTCTTTCAAAGTGAAGTGGAAATCATTGGAGGGTTTTAAGCAGGGAGTGGCATGATCTACTTTATGTGTCTAAAAGATCACCTCTGAGGAATGGATTATTGGAAAGCAAGAGCCAAAGCAAAGAGCTTGTTGTAGAAGTTGGTGGATTAGACAAGAGTGGTCACAGTGGTGGAAAGAAGAATGGATTCAGGACACTTTTTGGAAGATAGCACCAAGAGGACTTCCTGATTGACTAGCAGGCTTGGGAAAATGAAGAGAGAGGAATCAAGGATGACTCCAGATTTCCACATCTGAGCAACTACATGAATTACACCAGAGGTTCCCAAACTTTCTCAGTCCACAGCACCCCTAGTGTGTCAGTGAATTTTTCACAGTGCCCCCTAGGCCAAAGGAAATCCATAATGGTTTTCATTCATTAATTATATCCAAGTAACTTAATGTTTGTGTCGCATCCTTCTGTCACATATTTTTGTCACAACTTAATACACAGAAATTGAAAGAAAAAATAATGCTTTTATTTCATTCTTAAATAGCCACAATGACTTACTATTGGAATGTGTGTGCCCATTGGGCATCGCACAACTTCTCTAACCTTGAAATGCAGGGCCACCCTCGTTTCCTGATCTGCACTGATTTTTGTGTGGTATTTGCTTTTCATCTCAACGACGGCCAAAAACCCAGCTTTGCAAAATATGCCATCATTGAAAGGAATACAGCATAATTTAAAGATAGTAGTTTATACAATTCCCAATAGATGCTGAGTATTGCTATTTTCCTCAAAAATTTAAAAACGACTGCGGCACCTTTGTGAGTTCTGTTCAGTGCCCAGGGAGCCTTGATGATCGGATTGGTCAGACCATTTAGTGACGGGGGTGGGGGATGGCAGGGGAGGTATATGAGTGAGGGCTGCTTAGTTTTGATTTCCATGGTGGACATTCAAGGAGCACTACTAGCCAAGGGAGGTTAAGGAAGAAACATATACTAGAAAAACAAATTCTATTCAATATTAGCATAGGAAAAATATCTATCATCCCGTATTCTTAGGGAATGAGGTGTTCTTTGGCTAATTTTCTGGGTAACTAAGAGCTAATCAGAAAACGTTTTTCTTTCAGCTATTATTGTTGAAAAATCTCTTGGCCTGGACTCAGTTCCCTCTCTGACATTGTAAGTACTGAGCTGTGAGCATAACTGAACATAAGCGCTGCTGCAATGCTCCAGGTCTTGAAGGCTACACAGTCACGATTGCAAATAATTCTTATTGTCCTCCCCGTTAGCCACACGGTGATCCCAGAAATGGCAATGTCAAAATGGATCTCCACAAACTAGTTTTTACTTTCCTACAGTAACTGCATTTTACATGCATTGCGTTTCCCATCAAGACCACGGCATTAGATAAATCCTAGATGTGACCACCAAAAGGGCATCCAAATAAATGTAAATACAGGATTTACCTCCACAAATTCCTTCTCCCTTATCCCCAAATTCTGTAATCCAAAAAGTTCTGAAAACTGAAAGTCTTCTCAATAAGTTTGTGGCAAACTCATTTGGCCACAAAACCTGACCTGATCATTTGGAAGCAAAATCCAACCTAAACTGGTGTGGGACTATTTAAAGTTTCTCTTTATCCTATTTATTGTGAAAATTTACTTGTTTTGCTGCAGAAATACTAATAAGATTCACTACAGGGTGCTGCCCCAGACCCCTCTAGTATTGATATATCTATGATATATTCACCACACAAGGCTGGTCTAAATCAGAAAAAAATCTGAATTCTACAACACAATTGACCCCAAGAGTTTTGAATAAGGGATAGTCTTTAGAAACATTGGGCAGGAAGGAAAGTAGAGCTCTTCTAGGTCAATCCATTAATATTATAAATGAGGAAGGAAGCCTGGACACGTGTGTGGGAGGAGCAAAGAACATGGTCCAAATCACACATTCAGTTTGGAGCTCAGCCAAGACAGTGCTATTTCTCCTGACACCTGCTGCCCACAGCCCTATAAGGTGGCCTGTGCATGTGCTCATACGTGCTGAGAACACAAGTACCTCAGCACACCGTTAGTGTCAACAGGGCACACCCAAAATACACTTCTACTGAGATCCTAAGTTGAGCTATCTGAAAGTGAATATGTCATCAGTTATAACAGATATCAATAATAATCAATAATCCTGCTTTGTTTTAGATAATTTTGAAGATTTGAGGACGTCAATTCTAAGTCATTCTATGTGACTCTTGGAAATTTGTGCAGTAAATTTTTAACTGATGATGTCTTTTCATCTAAATGAATTTCCTTTTAGCAACTAGAAACTCTAAATATTATTTTTTTGTTCTTTTAAATAATTACCATTAGAGCTTCTAAATATTTGAAGAAATCGCTAAGAACTTGAGTTGAAAAGACTAGAGGGGGCCGGCCCCGTGGCGTAGTGGTGAAGTGCGCGCGCTCCGCTGCTGGCGGCCTGGGTTTGGATCCCAGGCGCGCACCGACACACCACTTGTCAGGCCATGCTGTGGCGGTGTCCCATATAAAGTGGAGGAAGATCAGCACGGATGTCAGCTCAGGGCCAGTCTTCCTTCAGCAAAAAGAGGAAGATTGGCATGGATGTTAGCTCAGGGCTGATCTTCCTCGCGTACGTACACACACACACACACACTAAATAAATAAATAAATAAATAAATAAATATTAAAAAAAAAAAAAGACTAGAAAGATGACATATCTTGCTCATCTCCTCTTCTGCAATGTGGTTTAGACTTGGAATTGGACAGACCTATTGAAATCCCAAATATGGTGCCGAGGAGCTGTGCTAAAGCCAGTTACCTGACCTCTATGAGCCCTGGTCTCCTTAGTTGAAAAATGGGACAATAATATTTTACCAGAGTTTTTTGAATCTTTAAATTTAAAAAATGTAAAATACCTTATTCTGTTCTAGGCACATAGTAAGCGCCCAGTAATGAGAGAAACCCAACTTCCCTCTTCTTACCCTCTTTGCTTTATTATGGAGAATGATTGTTTAACTAGAATGTGTGGGGGAGGCTGTAAGAACAGTACCCTGAGTCAGTCCCCTGCCAAGAGCACCAGGGTCTCAGCCCACATAATAGTCGGTGCTGGGAAAGAACACTGAACTTTGCAGTGGCAGACCTGTGTCCAAATCCTAGTTTGGCCACTTATTATTTGTCTGACCTTAACCAAGTCATTTGATTTCTCTGAACCTTACTGTCGTCTGTAAAATGGAGATAATAGTGTTTGCTGCACAAGGCTGCCATGATGAATAAATTCAGTAGAGCACATTTACTTATTTTGCAACTCAAAGCATTCTACAAATAGTTGAAGCAGAGAAAAAAATGTGAGTAGAACCCCAAATCTGGAAACAGGAGAACATTTTTCTGATTTAAATAAAAGGAGGAGAAGGCAGATGTGGCAAATTATAGCCCAGTGAGTTTGATATTGACGCTGGGCAGAATCCTAGGATGTTTCCTGTGATGGTTTGGGAGCACTTGGGAAGAGGAGACAGGCCGCATGGATTCTTGGAGAGCAAGTCATGTGGGACTGGACCTCTCTGTGACCACCCATTTGAGAAGAGGGGAGGCCGTCACGGGGCGGGGGGGGGTGGGGGGGGGTCTCAGGGAGCCAAAGAGGAGGGGCCCCTCAGAGAGCTGAGGGGGAGGGGCCTCATGAGTTAAGGTGGGGGCTCAGAAAGCAGGAGGAGAGGAGCCTCGGGGAGCCAGGAGAGAGGGTCTCAGAGAGCTGGGAGGGAGGCCCCTCAGGGAGCCAAGGGGGAAGGGCCTCAAAGGCTTGGCCCAGCCAGCTGCCCAGGGAAAGAGCTGTATTCTTCAAAGCCTTCTCATTTTTCTTCAGCAAAAAATGTTTGTAGTAAGATCCTCTTTTTCCCCCACTCCAGTTCATTTTTGATGCTCAGGAAAAAAAATAATTTTTTTTCCTCGAACTGCTTTATGTGCGACCCTCTAAATAAAGATTGTAAATCCTAAATAAAGATTAAAAACTGAGCACCATTTCCTCATCTATAAAGTGAGGTAATTATGCCTACATCAGGGGTTTGTGAGGGCTAAGGGGGCCCAGCACAGTGGCTGACATGGAAGTGTTAGCTCCCTTCCTGACTGATGGATGGATGAAGATGGCGGGGCGGGCTTAGCTGCTGTCCTCAGGGATCTTTAGTTTGACATTTGTATCGATGATTTGGATGAAGACATGCATAATAGGAAATAGCGGGCAGTCCAATAAAAATTATTGGGATGAGCTGGAGAAAATGTGAAGTCCTGGTTAGAGGGGAAAGGAACCCACTTGCCCTTTTGGAGTGGGAGCTCTGAACACGTTAACAGAGCTGACAGAGTTCATTGTTCTCTGACATGCCACACAGTGTCGGGGAGATGGCCACACGCTCAGGCTGGGCCTTGGGCTCTGGGTTCTGTTCTAGGCCATGCATGTTAGAGAGCTGACACTACAGCACATCCAGAGGACAGTTAAGATGGTGGAGAAGGGCCTAGAAACCACACCATCTACTGAGTGGTCGAAGGAACTGCGAAGAGGAGAAATCATGATTCACACGTTCATTCAATAAATATTTATTATTACCTGCTATGTGCTGGGCACCATTCTAGATTCTTGGGCAAATCAGTGAATAAACAAAGATCCCTGCCCTCAGGGAACTTACATTCTAGTGAGAGGAGATGGACAATACACATAATAAATGAATAAAGTACTTAGTATATTAGAAAATGATAAATGCTCTGGAAAAAGAGGGGAAAAAGTAGAACAGGTTAAGGGAGATCAGAAGTGCCACGGGTGGGCGGGTGACAATAAATAGGATAGCAGGGGCTGGTCTCATTGAGATGGTGGCGGGAGGGGGGTGAGAGAGTGAGCAGGCAGATACCTGGGGAACAGGCCCAGAGGACACATAGAGCGAAGCCTCAGGTGGGACAGTGCCTGGCATGTTGGGAGCAGCACTGAGACCTGTGTGGCAGGAGTCAAGGAAGGGAGAGAGCAGTAGGAAGGAGGTAGGAGAGGTGATGGGGGCCAATCAGGAAGGACCTGCAGACCCTGGAAGACCCTTTGGCTTCTAATCCAAAAGATGGGAGCCATCACAGGGTTTTGCACAGGGGAGTGAGGTGATGTGACTTACATTTTAAAAGCTGGCTGCCATGTGAAGGATAGACCTGCCAGGAGGCAACTGCAGTAGTTGAGGCAAAATGTGATGTTGGCTCAGACCAGAGTGGGAACATGGAGGGGATGAGAAGTGGTGAGATCCTTTGAAGGAGGAGCCAGCCTGATTTCCTGGTGGATTTGATGTAGGGTGAGGAAGAAAGAGAAGAGTTGCTGATGACTGCACGGGCTCTGTCATCAGCTGAGAAGTCTGGGGAGGAAAAGCAGGACCTAAGTTTGGGCACAGTGAGCTTGAGATGTCTGTTACTTAAAACACAGTCAAGTGGAAGAGGAGGGAGAACTCTTCACTGAGGTTCCCCCAGGACGAAAAGGCCAACGAAGGAGTGGAAGTCAAAGTGAGGAAGGCTCTGATTCAGTCCCAGCGCTTGTGAAGCACGGCTGTCTGAAAAGGGAGTGAGCAGCCTCAAAGAGGTGTCTTATGTCAACAGATAACAACTTCCTGAAATCATGGCTGACAGTCAGAAAACAGACTGACCCATTATGAGGGAAGTTCTGTCCCAGCAAACAAAACGTCACCGTCACATTGCCTTGGGCCAGGCAGCCTTCCCAAGGAGGGGTTCCAGTCTCCTGGGAATAAGGGAGCTCACCCCTGACACTCCCTGTGGGCCATCATTTCCCCCAGGGCCCAGCCACCAGGACCTGGTCTGAAGGACAGACGGACTCGAATCTCTAAACCTCTCAACTAGGCTGCAGCCGGCACCAGGGAGCAGGGTAGTAGAAAGCAATCTTTCTTTCTCTCCCCATCCCATGAACGAATTAAAGCCTCAGAAGGACACACTCACACATATACACACTCACAAACACATACGAAACTCACCTCCAGAGCTGGTTAGGATTAAGTGTGCAATAACACCACAGCTCATGTTTGTGCCTGGCACAACTTATGTATAGGTGTATTGCCTCATTGAATCCTCCCAGGAGATTTGTACTACTGTTCCCCCCAATTTACAGATAAGGAGATTAAGTCACAGGAGACTTAAGAAACGCACCCAAAGTCATACAGCTCATAAGTGGCCAAGCTGGATTTAACCCCAGGAAACCTGGCCCTAGATCCTAACCACCATGCCATTCTGCTCTTGCAGAAGTTATTTCTCATTCCTGCTTCAATTCTCCCTTTCCATTTTCACACAGACTCCTCCTCTGTGATTATCTAAAGCGATTATGTCGGAAGAAATGTTGAATTATGGACCAGGGACTCGGCCATTCTACAAAGCTGCGCCCCCTGCTGGAGTGCAGGGGAGCTGGCAGGGCTGGACCTGGACGGGTCCATGGCCTGGTGCACAGGACCGTTGGTGAGGGGAGGTCAGACAAGGGAGCCCCGGCTGTGGTAGGGAGCCGCATGCTGGAACTAAGGCCCCTCAAGGGACCCTGTGCAGGGACCAGAGGGCACTCGGGATCGTTGGCGCAGGGCCTTCATCTGTCCTCCTTGTCAGGAAGGAGCTGGAGCCCTGCTTTCTTTTGTGAATGTAAAGGCAAAGGATGGTGATGACAAAGAACCGCCCTTTGGTGTTGAGAGACCAGGGGTCAAATGAGGCCCTTGGGCTGCTTCCCCGCAAACATGCCAGTTCTGATGGTCCGGAGAGCGGAGGAGGGCCCAGGGGAAAGCGTGAGGGAAGGATAGCTGTGCTGGCCAAGCCGGCAAACCACGTCCTTGTCTGTCTCTCCATCCCCTCTCTACCCAGGGCCACCACTTAGGGCCACATGAGTCATGCAAAGCAAACCTGCTCATCCTATGGAGTGGCCTGTGTTCCTGTCCTGAGGACTTTGTTCCCACCCAACTGCAAGTCCCTTTGTATGCATTGGGTTTCCAAAGCACAAAGCCTTTCAGCAAGTCAGTAGGGCCATGGCCCCTGTGAGAGGGACAAAGACCGACTCAGGCAGCTCCATCCTCTGATCACGGAAACCAGAGAGAGCCCGCTGACCCCTTTACCTGAAAAACCACCACCAGGACGTGGAGCCCTTCTTGGGGCCTTCATCTGGAAACCAGAGGCTGTCGTTATTCTTCTTTTCTTCAGTCAAATTATTAAATCAGCCATTTACAGAGTATTCTGTTTTATTTTAGTTACTCATTTCTTATTTAATTCAACTAAGAATGTTTCAGAGATCCTGGCCTCCACCCCTCAGAATGACAAATGGGATCCAAAAAACCTCGCTGCAGAGAAATCAGGCGGCCTCTCACAGCGCCATGTGGAAGCGGTTAGTAGATAGAAATTTACAGGACTGTGGCCGTGAGTTGACCTCTGATAAAGAGGTTCACCCTCATCGCTAAATAGGCATATGCAAGTAATCAGTAAATATACTTGGCAAAGGGCATAACATATTGTTAATGCTTTTCTTTGCTCATGCATTTATTCCCTCAACAGGTATTACAGGCTGTCTATTATGTGCCAAACACCACACTGGATGCAGGTGTTCAGTGTGAACTGTGTAAACATGGTGCCTGGTGCCACCAAACAAACAGCCTCCTGCAAAGGCCCCACCTCTCTAGGGGCCAGAAAGATAAAGCCAATGCAGGAGGAGGCGACCTGCAAGAAAGATGAAACCTCTTTGTGTATCTTTTGTTTTCCCACTTTTGAGAGAGACATGCCCTAGTTTTTTGATAAAGACAGAGAACTATGGCTCTATAAGAAGAACAACAGGACAGGTGTGATGATGAGACTGCCTGAGAATCGAGGTGGGGACAGAAGCAGAAATGGAAAGTGCCGTCCCATTCAGAGACCGCAGCCTCTGCTCAGCATCATTGTTTCCCCGTGGGAAAGCGAGCCCAGGGTTACCTGAGACTCCTATTTCCAAGAGAAGCCAGAACCCTTGATTTTTTTGTGAAGTCTGCCAATTCTAAATATTCACTCTAATTTAAAAAAACACACACATTATTTAAGCTGAATAAAATATGTCTGCCAGCCGGCTTTGATTGAGGCAGCCATTTTGTGAAGCTAGTCTAGAGATGAATGAGCTATGATCAGCTGGTTGTAATCAGCTATTATAAAGTTGATGTTTCCTGTTGTGACTGCAGAAATTAACCTGCAATCTGTCAGAAACTGCAATCAAAATGAGTTAAGATCTGAATCACAAGCCAAAACCAAGATGTTTGCCTCAGATACTGGGTATCAGGTTGCCATTACTATTTATTTCTGCCTGACGGATTTTTTTAATAAATTTCTAGGAGAATTAAAGGGAGATGTCTAGAGTGCAGTTTCTTTTCTCATCTTTGAAACGAGCATGCAGCTGACTGCAGCCTTTTTACAAGGTCTGATGAGAAAATGGAAAGAAAAGACTTAACCCTGAATGACAGCATGCCATTGATAAATGCATTCTGAGCTGTCCAGGGGACTGGCTGATTTTGATCTTTTATGTTAAGCGGCTAAAAAATAAGAAAGGTGGGGGATCCCTGAAGTGTGAGTACGCCTTTGATGGAGTGGCTGGTGCCTTCAAGTGCTCCTTCACCCCTCCCAGGTAGGGCTGGACAAATCCCTCACCAACCGCTCTCACCATCGCCAGCCCTTTCCTGCTTCCTCTGGGTTACCAGAGGGCGTCAGGAGTGAGTGGGGGTTGGAAGTAGATAGCTGTCGTAGGTGGTGTGTTTAGGTTTTAAGTCAAAAGAAGCCTAGAGGGCTCCTGTAAAACAGAAGAGGATCCCATAGATGTAGATATAAGCCCCAAAGGCTTCCCGTAGCTCACCCTTTGCCCCAGAGGCAATATCCTCCATCCTCATCTCATGTATAATTTACATCTCTCCTCCTCCAAAAAGCCTTAAGGTAGCTACATGAAAAGACATGCGTACACCACAGAGCTGTAAGGTGATGGAGAAAGGAGCAAGTTAACTGCAGGCCGAGCTCCCCGGCTCTGCTGTTTGTTTTCTGTCTGGTAAATGGTCAAAGGAGTCCTCTTGCTCCAGAGTTGCTTTCATCATTTCACCTTTCCCATCACCACTCCTGACAAAATGTTTAATAATGGTTTTCAGGCTCTCCACCCACTGGCTCTGCCTTTACCTTTACATGGCGTGACAGTCATCCCTGCCCCGGGCAGGTCTGGTTGCTCCCCACCCTCCCAACCTTCTAAATTTTCAAGCTGTCCATGAGGCATTTCCCCAAGAATCTTGCAATCAGTTCTTTTCCAGATTTACATTTTGTGAAGCTGCCTGTCACGGGGTGAGTTCTCTGGAAATAGACTCTAAAATACAAACTGTTGAGATGCAACCTGTTGAGATGTAAAATGTTTATGAGGGACCAACATCTGAGAAGGGAAGGGCAAGGAAGCAGGCCCGGTAGAGGGGGTGGTACTGGGGAGCAGGCTTGGCAAGCTTGGCCAGCCTGCTGGAGAGCTCAGGAATGAAGGCTACCTCCCAGAGGTGTCCCGCCTGGGGTCGGCTGGACTTTTATACCCCCACCTGGCTTAGTTCCAGATGCAGGCTGCCCCGAGAAGGGCATGACTTCCAGCAGATGGCTCTCTGCAGCTGAGGCAGATCCCGAAGAAGCGGGTGGCTAGAGATTGTCTGTTGACCACCCTCCCTACAGCTGGGCACCAAGTCTTGCTTTGAAAAGAGGTCTGGGAGCACACCTCTATGTTCACCATACTGCCCCAGGCTAATCCTATCAGAATCCAATAATCCAAGGGCTCCAGCAACCCTGTGGGTAGACAAATAAACCACTGGCCCATTGTGAATGTCTTTACACATCACACCCCTCATCTCGGGCATCGTATTTCACACGTGCTAGAAAGTGATCCTAGTTATCTCGTCTGGCTGGTTCCCTAGAACAGAGCTTCCCCATCAGAGATCTGGAAAAAAGTAGGGCAAGATATTTATCTCTTAAGTCCAAAGAGCAAATGGGATTCTGGGCAGGCTGCCTCCACAATGAGCAGCCTCTTCAACTTATCCCATTGTACAGAATAAATATTATCATTTTTAAAACTTTGAGATGCACTGCTCTAGAGACATCTGTCATTGGAGATAGAGTGGGGAACAGCTCACATAAGGTCACTGTCATTGAGACACTTACAGTCTAGTGGAAAAGAAAAATTGAACGAGTAAACACAGAAACAGAATTAGAAATAGTGGTGAGGGCTATAGGAGAGAATAATGGCATGGGAGCATGGAGGAGGATGGTAAGAGAGAAGTCAGAAAGCCTGGCAGACACCAGATCTCCAAGGGCCCTGGAAGCCATGGAATGGTGTTTACTTTTTATTCTAAGTGCATGGGAAAGCCACTGGGGGATTTTTAAGCAATGGCTATCATGATCTCATTTATATTTTCACAAGAACACTCTTCACGGAGAATGACCAGCAGGGCGGCAGCAGTGGTTGTGAGAAGCCCAGTTGAGAGGGGGTTGCAGTAATCCACACTAGAGATGATAGGGTCACTGCAGGTGGTCACAGTAGGGGTGGAGAAGAGTGGAAGATTTCAAAATATATTTTGAAAGAAGAGTCAATCTTCCCCACCCTCTGCTGGAAAGACAGACGTGCAAACAAACTTTTTAGTATAGCAAAACAGTTACTTGAATGAACATATAGAAGGTACAGATGGAGCATAGGATGGAGTATGGAAGACTTCCTGGAGGAGCCAAGGGGTTCACAGTTGTGTTGGAGCTGGGGAGTAAAAATAAGTAAACGTTTGCCAAGTGAATTCACAGTGGGTGGTGCTTCCTACAGAGGTGGCAGAGCAAGTGAGCCATGAGAATGTGCCTTGCAAACCTCCAGCTACAGGGGCCTTTGTACGGAAGCAGAATTTGCCACCTCAAAAACGTGTCTCTTTGGCTTGATTATTTTTAAGAACAAAAGACTCAGGAAGAAACTTTGACCTTCCTCTTAACAGCCTAGAAGAATTTAAGTTAGAAGGCCTGTTCAAGGAAGGAGCTAATCCATAGATAACTATAGTATAATATGAACTAGGTGTGGTAGACAGGGAGGAACCTAGCAAGGCCCGTTTGATCAAAGTCCTCTCCGTGTCTCATTGTCTTTGCAAGGCATGGAAAACATTTGTTTATCAAACATTTGCTTTTCCTTCTCCATGTGAATTGTTTTCCTCCCCTTTGGAGTCCCAAACTTCTACCCCCAACATCCTCCTTTGTCTTTAGCTGAAGGTGGTATTTAAGGTGGTGGCTTTGGCCATTTTGGTGAGTTACTCAGTTTTCCTGGGTTTCTCTCATGTATACGTGTTATTAAATTTGTTTGACTTTCTCCTGTTATTCTGTCTCATGTCAACTTAATTCTTAGACCAGCCAGAAGAATCTAGAAGGATAGAAGAATATTTCTTCCTCCTCTACATCACTGACCTAGGCCCCAATCACTGTGTCTATACCACCCCACCTGTACCTCTTCCACTGTGCTTGTCACTTTGTTTGTAGAAATCTGTTTCCATGACTGTTTTTCTTCCCAGATTTCAAGCTCCTGAAAGACAGTCTCTGTCTTGTTTATTGTGGCAATAAATATTTCTTGATGAATAAATAAAAGTCTTCTCTGATGGTTGCACCACTAAACACTGATCACTCCTTTACTTTCCAGCCCTCCTCATTTACTTCCTATTGTGTGGTAATTTCAAAGATGTTGCCTTTGGGTTTGGTCACTCCCACTAGCTCCTGGAGGGCAAAACTTCTGTTCCCTCTTTTTGTGCCTTTTCGTGGGCCACCATGTTCTGATCTGCATACTCAAAGGGCCATCCAAAGACTACTGAATGAAATGAGGGAACACAAATGAATATATGTCAATATGCAGTAGGAATTACTGACTAATGGGATTTTATTCCTTTCTTGGTTACCAGGCTGATGAAGTAACTTTGCCCGCTGCTGAAGGGTTTCATCTGTTTAATGATTCCCCAACATGTCTACTGAAAATGATCAGTCATCAGGAGAAACATCATCTTCTTACCCTCCCACACTTTCCGAACGTTCCACACAGACCTTCTCTTCAGAGGAAGAAGATACTGAAGGAGATGAGGAGAGCTCAAAGGAAGAATCTCCATTTCCTGAAGAGGAAGAGTATCTGGAGGAGAGTGAGTATCTGGACGAGGAAGAGTATCTGAAAGGAAAGGAGTTTCTGTATGAAAAGGAGTTTCTGAAGGAGGAAAAGGATCTGCAAAAGGAAAAGTGTCTAGAAGACAAGGAGTATCTGTATGAAAAGTTACCGGGAGAGGGTGAATATCTGGAGGAGGGAGAGTATCTGGAAGAGGGAAAGGATCTGAAAGGAAATGAGCATTTGCATGAAGAGGAGTATCTGGTACAGGGTGAGTATCTAGAGGAAGACCTCCCAAAAGATGGTAGTGCTAGTTCACCACAATGCCCAGGAAAAAAGAATAAACTGAGATATAGCCAAAGCTCTAATTGTCAACCCTACCCATGGTGCTGACAGATTGGAAGACTCGTTACTGAGCAAGTTATACTCACAATTTCAATAGCCAAGCCCCAGAGAACTGTGCCGACAGAGCAGACAGGGAGACTTGATGATCATAACATGCCTGGTCATAAACAAACCAAAACAAGACACACAAAAAACACCCCATAATTTGTATCTTTTCTTTTCCTTATTGCACAAGTAATACAT
The DNA here is from genome assembly GCF_057802395.1 of Ceratotherium simum simum. Lineage (NCBI taxonomy): Eukaryota > Metazoa > Chordata > Mammalia > Perissodactyla > Rhinocerotidae > Ceratotherium > Ceratotherium simum. Next base: position 57,315,493 of record NC_141909.1, on the reverse strand, counting down.
GTTCATTGTGAATGTTTGGGAAACTATATATAAGCAAAAAGAAGAAAGCATTACCATCCAGGGGCGATAATCCTTTTCACACTTAGGTTATATCCTTCCCAGACTTTATATAGTGTTGGTAACCTGCTTTTTAAGGTACATTTATTTATGTATTTATATATTGTAATTATATATAAATATTACCTACTTATGTGAATATCATTTCATGTATTAAGTTTTCCACAAATCATTTTAATGGCTGCATCACAATGTATTGTATTTTCAAACCATATTTTTGATCGATCCCCTATTATTGATCATTCATTGCTTCTGATTTTTTTGTTACTTTTTTTTTTTTTTTTTTTTGGTGAGGAGATCAGCCCTGAGCTAACATCCGCCAATCCTCCTCTTTTTTTTTTTTTTTTTGCCGAGGAAGACGGCCCTGGGCTAACATCTGTGCCCATCTTCCTCCACTTTATATGGGACGCCGCCACAGCATGGCTTACCAAGCAGTGCGTCGGTGCGCGCCCGGGATCCGAACCAGCGAACCCCGGGCCGCCGCAGCGGAGCGCACGCACTCAACCGCTTGCGCCACCAGGCCGGCCCCCTTTGTTACTTTTTTAAATGGCCCTTTGATAAACATCCTTATAGCTAAATTTTATCAATGACCTCTAATTATTCCCTAGAATACATTCCCACAATCTGTTGCTAGGTCAACAGACACTAGTACGGTTCTCAGGGTGCCCATTCGGCCCTTGGAAGGCATCATCTTACCCTGCTGGTGAGTATTTAAGTTTGGAGTGCTTTCTCTCATCCTAGGGCTGACATTTTTCCAAAACTGTTTCTGCAATTGGCAACTTTGCCTTAAATTCAGTTTTTTCTTTGGCAGTGGCCTCCTGTGCTGTTGCTAGAAGTGGCTGATATGCATTCACACATAGTCCCACATGATGCCGTCCCTTGATGTCATCTCTGTATGGCCATATCCAACTAGGTGCAGAAAGTTAAAAATCCAGGTCATCTGCATCATCTTAATGTTGACCTAGAAGTA